>NC_081410.1:430494132-430857465 GCF_030272615.1 Cryptomeria japonica
TGATGCTTGATTTGGATTTCCTCCTCATAGTCCCAACACTATTTGGTGTTACAATCAAATTTCCATTGATATTTCTCACAACTAAGTGGAACATCAATAGAATAATTATATTGAAGTCCACATGTAATTAGGTTAGAAACTAATGCATGATGGTCTTCTCAACTTGGAGTATTCACCTTCTAAGGGGAAAATCGTAAACATCATCACCAAGCCTTTAAAATTTACTTATTATCTTTAGCTACACTTTATTCTTGGGGTAAAGGAAGTTGTTTGTAGCCCGGATCTTCTTAAGTCCTTCCTCCTTCACTTATATATATATTTCTTGTTTTTTTTCTCTCATTTAGAGAGGAGTTTTTGCCCTTTGGTTTTTATCCCTTTCTCTGTTTGTGAAGGATATTTTGTACATGGGTACCCCATTAGGCCTTTTGGGGACCCACATTTTTGTTTTGTGCATTATTTTGTACCTTCATAAGTTTCACTTAAAAGGGGTTGGTGGTGGAACAAGGTACATTATCTAGCTAGTTTCACTTTAGGACCTATTCACACCTTGTTACTTGAGCTTACTTAGGGCATTTACTTTTCATGTCTCATTTCTAATGTTAAGGCACTTGCCATGATCCAAGCTTGTTATGGTTTTATCTAGGGGTTTTTTCCTTTACCTATATAACAAGGTCAATATATTACACTTTAACATACTATATTCATTAGTTTCTAGCAATATAAAAAATTCTTATATTGCATATCTCTCATGGAAGGCTTATGGTCTTGCTAATTAAATTGTTATACCCATGAGATCTTTCATAATTTTAACATCATAACCTAGTGTGCAAGTAATATAATAAACAACATGTTATTTACCATTCTCACCATTTTGTGTCAATAATCCACAAATATAAAACTCAACAAGAAGCATGTATAAATAAAGTCTTATCATGGGTAGCATGTACAAGAACCAATAGAATCATTAGATATTTTATTTCATATCATCAAAATATTTTCACACTCTTCAGTTTATTAGAGATTAGTATTTCCTCAATAATCTAGTAAAAGGTAAATTATGATCTACAAAGTATGAAATAAAACATCAAATGACCAATATTGTACCATGAAGATGATGATGTTGTGATGTATTTTAAGGTGGAGGCATGTTAACAATATCATCTATATTTTAGTATCAACCCCAATGCTTCACTAGACATGATAAAGCTTGTGAAGTGGCAATTCTCTACACCAAATATGTATTTCTTAAGATTCAATCACACTTAGTATTTTCATAATATCTCAAAGATAGTCCTCAAGTTGCATAGATGTTTGAGACATCTCTTAGGTTTATCCATAATGTCACCCAAATTATATTCTAAAAATATAATGCATCAAATCGTGCAAAATACAAATACATGGCCCTTTGATAGTTAGCATCAACATAATCTATCCAAAAGGTATAAATACATAGAAAATTTTATCCTAACATGCAGTAAAAGTTGTCTTATATTGATCTTGATGATTGATAAAAATATGACCATAACCTAAAAATCTATACATGAATAACAATCTATACCCAAAATAAAGCCAATAATCGCACAATATTAAAAAATTATGGAAATAATATTTTTTTTAATATCTTTTTAAGATCTCTAAAATTAGTACAATGCTTTGACCTTGTGAACTATGTTTGAAATCCATGGGGAGTAGTTGATAGTTCTAATGAAGCCAACTTTCAAGAGCTTGTGAATTTCATCTCTAACTATTAAAATAATTGTACGATGTATCTTTATAATTTTTTATTTGGAGATTTACCATTAGGATCAAGATAATATTGTGCATGATAATATCACTATAGATGCCTCACATGCCTTGTTAAGACTATGCAAATATGTCATTATAATTTTGCAATAATGTAGACATATTATAGTACTCAACATGTTGTAAACATTTACCCATTTTCAATACCTTTTATTTATTAGGTTTATCTATATTGACATCAAAGGTGCCACCAATAGCTAGTACACTTGTATCATTAATTAATAGTTAAGTGGGTAAATCATTATAAAAATTTGGAGAATCTTCTAGTGAAGGAGAGGTTTCACCAAATTAAGAAAAAAATTCAAGAGCATATGGGAAACTTCATAAACACTTATGAATTTAGCTAGAGCTTCATCATTAGATAGCATATCTAAAGGAGGATTAAAATCTAGTGAATTTGTGCAAGTTAACTTAGGATGTAGTAATTGTAAATCTATGTCACGATTAACTAAACAAGATAATTAAAATATTATTTTTTGGTACCTTTTATATTCTAATATTTAGTATAAGAATAACCCAAATCCATAATATTATAATTTTGTGATAGCTTAAAAAGTTCTAAGATGCCTCACTCTGTTGTAACTTAAACCTAAACCTCTTCCATTATACCCAAACATTGATAGAATAGAAAAACCTTTACCATACTAGTTATCTAGTAAGAATAAGATAAATTAGAAGTGTCTTCATTTAGATTAGTGTTTTGAGAAAGAGTGGAAGGTGGTTGAATGAATATAACAAGATCAATCTATAAAGGAGGGATAATATAATACTTTACATTAATTTTATGTTTGTGATCACACAAAGGTGTAAAACAAAGAGAACCCAAATTATCCTTAGGGTCAACATGACGAGTAGATGGAGGGGTACCTAATAGTGAGTTAGGTGTAATCAATTAGTTAGGAGGAACTAAATTATTATATTTATCGACTTGACAATATTGATAGGGATTATCATTAGTCGTGATTGTCCATTGTTTATTGTTATGGATAAAATTTGAAGTTTTATCAAGTGTTGAAGGTACAAAACCCATGACATGTATTCTAGGACAACCCAAAATAATGTTATACACTAAATAAATGACCATAAAATAAAACACAATTTTGAGTGTAATGAGTTAGGACTAGAAATATCTAAATTTCAACTAAATGTGGCATTAAAATAAAATAACTTGCAATACTTAGATGAAGTTCAAAGATGGGAATATGTAATAAATTTTATAAATTATTTCTCTAAGGTGTTAAAATTTTAGTTCTCACTTAGACGAAGACCTTATATTTATAAACTAACTATTTTTAACTTAGGTTCACCTATGTGAGTGTGGATTTGTAAATTCTCAAATTTGCATGGGCTAACATGGAAGTATGATGATGATATGGAAATCCAACTAACAAACCACAAAGACATTTTTTTCTCAATAGTTTCAAGCTCCATGACACTTCCCCTAACCTATTTAGCCTTAGCCCCTTAATCGCCATGTTCAGCCCTTGGATTGAGTTTTTAAGTCTTCATGCACATTCAAATTCCTTTATAGATCTTTAATTAGAAGGTTTCTTGGGAGGTCCTAGGGTCACCTATGTGACTAATCCTTACTTTCTAGAGTTGACCTTATTCTTTAAAGGGGCCATGCGATCATCTTTTGGCACATGTGATTCTTTTAGTTTCAACCAGTTTTCTTTCATTTTTACTTCTTATTAAGAGTCTGGATCATTACTCTTTCCTAACTAATTCTTCTCTACTCTTGATTCTTAACAGTTAATTTTTTGGTCCTCTCCCAATCATTTTTTTGTTATCTTTCACTTGGCCCCTTTTTAGCTCCCAATCATGTCCTCCCTTTTTGGTTGCTTCCATCCTATAAATACCTCCTCTCCCTTTAGTTTTAGGAGAGGTTGTGTACTACTACAAGTTGCATATCTTCTGTAAATGACTCCTTTTCCCTAGAATCACCTTTATGATTTTTTTCTATTTTTTATAATAATCTCCATGCTTGTATAACACCAAGGGTATCTTTTCCATTGTTTCTAAAACTTCAAATATTTCCTCAGTTTAAAAAAAAAAAAATTAATCCAATTTAGATTTTCCAATATCCCCCATCATTTAGGAGGTCATTTTATCCTCTTGCATTATTGCCATCCTTGCTAAGACATCTCATTTCTATAATGAATCACCTCTAGAGGATGAAGATTTTTTATTATAGCCCTCATATAAGTGGATGATGCTTCCAAATGACTTCATGACCCATAAATATTTTGTTTCTCCCAACTTCTAAGCTTATTAGTTCCTGTGACAACATGGAACTATAGCCAAGGGTTCACCCTAAATGGTGATTAAACGAATCTTGCACACCCAATCACAACTCAATATTATTTCAATATTTCTCTCCTTTGCAATGTTCATATAACATACCGATCGACATTTAACAATTGACTGTTGAAATCAATCTCGGCAGGCTTTGATTGGATGATCAGAGGCATTTACCGTTATCAATACAAGAGAATGCGTGACTTTCGAGGGCAGACTGACTCATTATAGCTTCTCCTGCAAACACCAAGATGAGAGAAAGCACAACTTCAGAGGACAACGCCTCCAAAACAGGGAACTCGGGCCTACAAAACGTGGACTTCAAAAAACTTGGCTCTACAAAACCCCTGGAGATCATCGTACGATACCTAGTCACAAATTGGGGTGAACAGCTGGCGATTAGGGTTTCAGACATTTTGCATGTTGCTGAAAGGTGGAGGATGCTAGGAAACTGTAGTGCGTTGGGCCGAGTGACATTGCAGATGAAAACGAATGTGAAGACAACTTTCGACTAATTGATGTATAATTTGAATAGAGAGAAGGAGGCAAGCATTAGATTCAGAGTGTTTAGAGAAAAATATCTTTAAGGTTTTTTCATTTTGTCCTTTACTTTATCGTTTGTGAATATGGAAACTACATAATAGACTAATCCTAAAGTAATTATTTGCAAAAAAGGCTTTATGGCTTATACAGACATGCTTCAAGAATTTGGCGATTGGGTAAAATTTTGGTCAACTTTCAATGATTCTAATATATTTACAGTTGTAGGGTATGACAATGGTCATTTTGCTCCTCAACGTTGTTCAAAACTTTTAGAAAACTCGGGTCATTTTGCTCCTCAACATTGTTCCTACACTTTTAGAAAACTCCACTTTTTGAGTCATATACAATGTTCCTACACTTTTAGAAAATTCCACTTTTGAGCCATATATTGTTGCCCATAATGTATTGATAGTGCATGTATCTGTTGTGGAGCTATATAAAAAAAGTATAAGGTTCTTTTCTTTTGTTGGGCATACTCCAATTCTTGACCTACTTTGGTTTTCATTGGACATCAATAGGAATTCAATTTCAATTTCCGCTTAAAAGGGCTGGAAACCCATGCATTACTGGACTTGTTCCCACTGCATCTTATTGAATTTTTTAAAACCTCAATTTTTTTTGTGAGATGAGATTAACTTCAGAGAAGGCATTCAAATTTGTGTATAATTCATTGTCCAGTTATCCTATGAGTGTTTATATCTTTGTTGTTTCCTTTAGGTGTTGTTTGCAAAAAAATTCATCTTGGAAGGCATGGAATATAGTTTGGAGTTCCCATATGAATTTTAGCTCTAGAATAAGTGATAGGTAAAAAAGTGGACTTATCAAGATAGCTATTTCACCTTAGTCATTTGTTAATTGCATCGTCCGTTGTTACTTTATGCATCAATTATAATATTATAAGAAGAAAAGGTTGGTTGTAAATGTTTGTCCTCCATTTAAAGAAACAAACCTTCAGATTCTTCTAGTTGATTTGTTTTAACATATCCATTAATTAAGGTGTTATAAATATCAACACAGGGCTCAAAACCATGCTTTCCCAGATCAGATAGCACAATTGGGACTTATCTCATAAGGCTCTCATCACAAAAAGCTTTGATAAGATAACCAAATATCTCGTAGCTCACATTCAAAATAGTCAGTCACTAAAGTCGATTGCAAATCAAAATTTGGAACTATGTTGTTTTCTTCCGTATGAAAATTTAATATTTCTTAGATCCATAACCAAGCCCTTTTTGTTTTGAAAAATGGAACTCGGTCTATAATCTTTTCAAAGAAGACTTTTGATATAGTGCCCACTTTCAGTTCTTTAGGGTTTGATTGATAATGGAAATCTTCCAATTTGAGCAAAGTTGGCTCTGTGAATTTAAATAGTGAATAGAATGGAGGCAATTCTTGTTCTGGCATAGCTATTGTTTCAGGCATGTTGCTTTTGCTTCACAAACTAATGAAATGAAGCTATAATGATTAGTTAAGAGAATTGTTTGGAATTGTCGACAAATATTTAATCCAAAGTAACATGATTTGCATCTTATGTTGTTTATCATTCACTTATTTGAAAACTTGCAATCAATCTTCTAAACAAGAATCATGTTTGATAGGTTAGCTCAATTAGTGATGAAAATTGTTTATTGAAATAAAATCAAATTAGTGTCAGATATCATCTATGCCTTATAGTGGCCACCAATTTTTGTCATTGCTTGTCTACAAAGTCTTTTAGTACCTCAACTGTTTGTTTTATTCTACCACCCATGTCTTCTAGTTCCTACGTTGTTTTTTACCTTTCCTTGAAAGACTAATTCAATTTTTTTGGTTTCATATGTTATTTGCTTTTTATTTCGTCTAGGCAACTCTCAGATACTCTTCAAATCTAAGTGTGTTAGTTCTGCTAGCATCAACATAAGTCCTTAATGTTGACTGCCACAAACATTATCTTTTGCAAAGGATTTGTTGGATTTAGTTGTTTGTGCATTTTCATGGTCTTATGCACAATTTTTCAACATCCACTATTGTAAGTAGTGTCAATTTCAAATTTGTCAAGAAATCAGACATCGATGGTGAGTTTTCATTTTCATGCATCTGCTACCTTTGTAATCACCCATAAACACTTTAATATTTTTCCTGCTATGATTCCATCCAATACAAGGATTATGTCTTTGGGCCAAGCATTTAATTCCTTGAAAATAATGTCTGCGAGCAAAGGGTGTGCTCGTGATTGTCAATTGCTTGCACTGTATTTGAAAAACATGACTTCAAAGATTATTTTTCTAAAGATGTATATCAGGGTCATTCTTGTCTTGTAGTGTATGCAATTCATATATTGACCTGACACTTGCATTGGGTGGCATAAGCTATGTCTATCTTTTCAAGGCATTGAAATAAGACCATTTGTTTGGCCAAATGTTGGTGATGTGTTTAACATCTATTCACATAATCATCTTCCATTATTCAACTTTAGATATGCATGTGATATGAGAATATGTAATTATGATGAATTTTGTATCTGGCTATTAGTCTCAATCATGCAGTCCTGTAAATTGTGCGATATGGTTTACTTTTGCTCTTTCATTTATTCCCTATTAACCCAACTTTACTTAGATTGGAGGGAAGCTAAAAAATTATGAGACCAACCTATACTCTAGGTAGGTAGAAAGGCCTCATACGTGATACATAATATGGGGCATACTTATCCCATATTCCACCTCTCTCTAAATTTGAACCCGTGTCTCTCCTGCCAAAGCATAGATCCTTTAATGTCTAATTCACTTTGGAAGTGTAGAAAATTATTGACTCTTAGTGCTAGGAATATCTTGAATAGTATTAACAGCCTTTTTGAGATTTTACTTTGGCCAACTTGGCAAAAACCTCAATTAGACAAAACAAAAACATCTTGTCATTCTTTCGCAGGAACTTAGTTGCTTTGCAACCCTTGTTTCATATAGAATTTCCAATTGCACTTAATATCTCTATTATTTCCTACCATCAAGTGGAGGGTCAAATTTTTGTAGAGAATAATATAGATAAAGCTAGATCCACGAAAATGCAAGCTTGCATTGACACTAATAATCTTTATCATAGGCTCTTAAATTTTGAAAAATAATACTACATATTTAGTAATTAGAGAATTTTATTGCCTTTGAGAAAGTAAATTTGTTATTTCTTCTTGGTTAATTTAGATTTTCCTTCTTTACTAGATTATATTTTTTATTTTAACAAGATCATAGATTAATTGTATTGATTTTCATTAGATTAAATTATACTAGAAAATAACGTATCAAAAAGAAAAGAAAAAGGACTAGAAAATAAATAAATATACATTTTAGAAAAAGTTGTATGGATTAACATTTATTTAAAAAGTTCATTTCAAATAGTAACTACATAATATTTGTTGGATGAAAATTTTGTCAACCTGGGAGGTTAACAAAATCGTAGTTTCAACCACAGTGTGTGAGATTAAATCTCTCCTCGCAAAGGGGAGGTTGCCTTCTTGTTGTTTCCTATCTATCTACTCTCTACTCAAAATTTATCTAAACTAACAAATTTGGGTGTTACAAGCATCTAATCCTCTTATTTCAAGATCGATGCTCTTTTCTATCTTCTTATTTCAAGATAGATTTTCCTTTCAAGATTTAGTAATTAAGGATAATAACAAACAACAATTACCAATGCCCGTGAGGTTAAATGAAAAAAGGAAACTTGTGTGCACCAATATTACATATGATTAAGGAAACTAACACAAGCTTAAAGACTTATGTAACCCACATTACAACTTGAGTAACTAATAATTTAGAAGCAAAGTATCCATGAAAGAATAAAATATTTCATTACTTTCACCTTTTGAAACAAGAACTTAATGGGACGAGAATATTGCATAAAAGAAGCACAAAGTCTTCAAGATACACTATAATCCTATCAACCGTAATTATGCTAATGAAGCACAATATATAGTAGCACAAAGACTTGCCAGTATATTGTAATTTAAAAACTGAATGAAAAAGGAAACTTTGTAGCACAAAGACTATGAGAACTCGCTTTAGTTTTATCACCACCTACTTTCTTCAAAAGTTGATATTATAGTATCAACTTCGAAGGTACCTTAACACAAACAAAAATTTGACAATACCTCAAATAAACTCAAGGTTATGTGACTTCAATTGTGTAAGAACATTAAAAATCACACATAAAATAATGCTTCAACACAAAGTTTGAATGCACAATTTCGCCTTTTATTTACTTGAAATTTGCTTCACAAAATAAGATTAAGTTGCAATTTGATTTACAATTTGGCAGAGTTTTCTTGCTATGCATAAAAGTTATGAGTAAATCTAGGATGAAGTGACAACTAACTATGACTAAGTTAAAAGTAGAGTTCTACTTGACTTGGGACTCATGCAATCCTACATGTGCAAAACCATATATACAAAATGACACCTAAATTGTCGATTGATTATTACAAAATGACACCAAAAATGTATAACATAAACTAAGTGTCCTTAGACACTTTCTCCTTAATTTTGGTCTTGCTTCTTGAATTCCTTGAATTTATGCAAGGTCATCTTTATTTTTTCTTCATCTAGTCCTTTGGTGTTTCCTGTGATGACCTGTACTCTAGTAATGGAGTTCTCCAAGTCAATCTAATTTTTCTTGCGTTTCTTTAAGAGAGATTCCAAATAGTCTAGAATTATTTTCAATAGTCTACTAACTTATCAATTGTGTATATTAATAAATCTTCTTTATCAACCTCTATATTGATAGTATACTAAATTCTTTGACAATTGTGTCTTCATCAACAATGTTCTGATTTTCATATAGAAGTGTGCATGTAAGTTCTGATATTTTATCAATTACTTCCTTTCCCTTGTCAGCACACTCTTTTTGAGCCTTCCAAATATTTTTATGAGACATTTTAGAGTATCCATTTGGTGTTTTAGGGCCTCCCGTTGTTCAATGTACATTTTTCAAGTAGGGAATACTCCATTATCCACTAGGACATTCAGTTCAAAATCCTCTAATTATAACAAAGTGTCAAAGACCTTTTCTTGTTCCTCTAGTTCTTTAGTAAGAAGATCCAATGTCTTCTCAATTTCAATTTTGACCTATCCTATTGTTGATCAATTTGACCATGAAGCATAGAAGATGTGTTCCTTGACTTAGCATCCTATCAATCCACTCAGTGATTGCCTTATCTCGTGTAGTAGTTTTCTTAGCTTGTTTTATTGCCTCCTCATCTACTAATGAAGTCACTGATTTAACTATCTCAAAAGACTTAGTTATTTTGATTATCACATTGGTGAGTTGTTCCGCATGTGCCTTTAGATTATCCTTTTTTAATTTTGTCTTCATGATATCTTGCTAGTAAAGCATCAAAAGCTATCTAGGCATCTTCTTTAGCAGAGTCATTGTGTCTTCTTTCCCAAGTCAATCATGTTGATTGTATAATCTATGCATTGAATTTCATCCATGTTTTTATCAACAAGAGGTGTGGCAATGTCCACATACTTGTTCTTTGACTTGTCCACTTTAACCCTTGAAATAGTTTTAGCTTTCTTGGCAGCCTTGGGTTTACTAGAAACAAATTTTCTAAAGTCAAGGTCATCTCAAGAGATGGATCACTTCTTCCTTTTAGGAGTATTAGATAGTAACCATGGTGGTAGAGTAGAATCATCCTCAATATTTATAACCAATGTTTGAGAAGAGTTTCACGCCCATGAACAACAATGGTCACTAAAGGTGGAGTGGAAGTTAAGACAATAGAAGGCATATCAATGGTAGATACATTTGATGGGCCAGTTTCAGACATGAAATTATCAAAATCATCTAAGGTAGTAGATATAGTTTCAAACATATTTGGAAAATAAGAGAAATATTAACTATATTGTCCTGTGGAGTATCCAAGGTGGATTCACTAGTAGTGGAAATAGGAATATGAATGCCCACACTAGGAACAACATAGGTAAATGTTAACCCAAAGGGTGTATAACTAGTAGTATGAACTTGTCAAATCACATCAATTGAGGCAAGACTAGGTACCTAAGGATTAGGTTCTTGTGACTTCTTAGATTAAGAAGTCTTAAGAGTTTTTGGCAGCTTTTCCTTAGCAGACTCATCCTCTTCCCGTTCAACATGTTCTTCTTCTTCACAATGTTCTTCATTTCGTTCTTCCTCTTGATCACCAAGTTCATCTTCTTCATTTTGTTCAAGTTCCTTTTCTTGTGATGTCCCTTGAGCAGAAAAGTCTCCTTAAGCTTTACCTTTGCCAATTCTCACAATGAATTTATATTTGGTAGCCTTCTATGAAGCTGCAGGATCTTGCTTGTTTTTTATTCTAAACTCTGATCTTTTCTCAACAGGTCTAGTAGTATCATCTTCAAACCCACAAACCCACGACTTGTTAACCAGACATTCGTATTTGCAAGAATGCTCTGGAATCTGGCTCTTATTGAGGTTGCCTCCTTCTAAGACCTTTGAATGAGTGGCAAGGGTGTTTCAACAACCTTCCTGTCTACATATGTAAAATCCAAAATATTCCCATCATCCACAAAACCTTCCAAGATATATGCCAAGTTAAGGTCTTCAACCTGCTCTACAATGAGATAATAATAGTCAAGTCTCTTGATATCATACTCTATCCTACAACCAATTCAAATATCTTCAACGTGATGCACATGAATTTAGCTCTTTTTTATCTTGTTTCTTATTCCTCTGAAATTAAAATGTTTCCTTCTTTCATCTTCCATAGCTTTTTCTTTGTAAATTGAAGAAATGGAGTACCTACCAATAGTTAGAGAAAACTTGAAACCAATTTTATGTGAACTTAATTGTGCTTCATGCACTGCCACCATATGATGAACCAACTCCAACACAATCTTGTTGGATGGATATCTTAAAATCATGAATGGTTTACCATTAAAATATCCTACCCTTAGGTAGGTGAAAGTAGGGAACTATAGGAACATGCATCTATATTGACTGACCACATTCCAAGCATTATCTCACACTCTTTTATTAAATAAATCCTTATCAAGTGTAGACACCCAAAATTGTCCAGTCTAAATAAATAAATATTTATTTATTTAATTATCTAAGCTTAATTCTTCTATTAATTAAATAAATCTTTATTTATTTAATTAATTCATTTATCCTCTTGTAGCCTTATTTCTCATTTAAATAAATACATTTATTTATTTAAATTATCCTTTTTCCTAAATTAAATAAATATCTTATTTATTTAATTGATCCCACTTCTTCTATTAATTAAATAAATCTTTATTTATTTAATTAATTCATTAACCTTTTCTACCCATGACACATGTCATTCATCTCTTAATTCATACACTACCTACCCCTTTCATTATTTTATTATTTCTTTTACCTACCCTCTAATCATAGCCGACCTCCTTTTACACCTCTCAATCTTATCCCTCCATTTCATATAATGTCTTCTATATAAGGAGATGATTCCTTCATTATCAAAACCCTAACTACTTGATCAATTGACTACACTACGCTTTTGAGCATATGCGATCCTACTTGCAACCACATTTCCGTTCTTTGTTGAGCTCTTGTGCACATAAAATTTGAGAGCAAATATATCAAGCAAGATCAATGGAGATAGGAAGAATGGAGATCCAAACCCTATTGGACATGTGATGGTATAATCTTTATGATTTCATTTGATTTGCATTGTCTTAGGTAATCTTCATATGTTATGGTGGATCTTTGTTGTTGTTAGGCTAGGGTTTTGTGGTTGAATTCATTTAGCCTTTCAATATCGTTATTATTGTTATCCATTTTCACAATATACATTTTGGCACGCTCGGTGGGACTCTTGTCCCTTTTGTATTTAACATTTTTGTTGCAGATCTTGTGTTTTGAAGTTGCAGATCTGATGTTTTCGACAACATTTTTTATATTCCCGCGTCTGCGCACTTTCGAATCGCGTTTTTTGATTTTCTGGCGCGTCTGCGACATCTGGAATCGCGTCTGTGTTATTGGCAGTATTTTATTTTGCAGGTTCCGGGAATCGCGTTTGTGTTATTAAGTCGCATCTGCGGTGTTTTTAGCTGCGTCTATGTCCAGAGGTCGCGTCTGCGTTCTGGAGACGCGTCTGCGTCGAATAGAACCGCATTTGCATCAGTAAGTCGTGTCTGTGTCGAGGGTAATCGCGTCTGTGTTCACCGATTTCAAATTTTGAGTTTATTGATTCGGTTTTGGGTTTTTGCATTTAGGGTTTTAGATCTGGTTTATTTTGAGCTAACATTTTCAGATCTAGCTAACGAAATTGGTGCAGCTTGTCTTGAAAGCAAAATCATTTGGTTGAAGGCCCCTATTTCACAAAGTCTTTTGGATTTAAAATTTACTTAACTTGTGTGCTTGCAGGAAGGGGTGATTATTTGAAACAATCCAAACTACTAACAACTCTTTGTTGCAGGTCCTTGGCAAGGGTTTTTGGATTTTTTTATTGTTGTGTGCCTTGTTTTCATAGACTAGCAAACACTTCAATTGGTGCACTAAAATTGAATCATTGTCTTTTGTGTCTTGAGCAATAGGCTCTTTTTGTTTAATCTTTAGAGGGTCTGTCTTCTCGTGTGGTCATTAGGACTACTAGTGAGAAGAGAACGACCCAAGTGGTAGCGAGGAAAACCCACCTCTTCTGAACCACTATAAACAACTGTATTCATGGTGAAAACTATGGATAACGTGTGTTGATTAGTTCATACCAACACTATGTCTCCCCATAAACCCGTTTGATCAAATTTATTTGATCATTTGTAGGGCGTAACCCCTACCGGCTGGGAGCCTTCTGTATTTACAGAGCTGAAAGTGCCGCATGTATGGCCACACGAGCGGATGCCCTTACTAGCACCTTTTTGTTTTAGAAGCCCAAATCCTTCTAGTTGTTGGGGCAGGAGGTCGGACCTCTGGTAGCGGCCCACACACATACGGTTCTTAGTAGAGATACAAAGTTCACCACGAGGAGTTTTCGTGGGGACTGATGCTTGGCTGACCCAAGAAGTGAGTGCCAAGGGTGGAGCCAGTGAGGTCAAGCATCTAAGTATCCGCTCTGAATAGCGTAGCCTCGGGGGTAAAACCCCCATGTGGGATCAACAACTATTGTCTTGCCCAGCCATAAGAATTGTGCTTGACTTATTTTAAACATTCAAAACATTCAAGACCAAACAACAAAACATTGTGTCTTTTGTGTCTTCAAGTGTATGCAAAACATTTTCACATCAAACAACACACTTTTTATTGGAGTCATTTGAGTCTAGACACTTGCAAACATTGGGTCTTCATCAACACTGTGTCCTCTTGTCACGAAAAATAGTCAAACAGTCAGATTTGGTCACAACAAAACGACTCCACAGAGTGGAAAAAATTACACAAATTTTGCAAAAACGCGTCTGTGTCTGACATAATAGCGTATGTGTTGTATAATAGCGTCTATGAAGGGCAGAAACGCGTCTGTGTTTACAGAATCAACATTACACTTTGCAAAAAAAATCTCAGAAGCACGTCTGTGTTGAACAGAGCCATGTCTGTGTCAGGAAACCGTGTCTGTGAAGTATACAGGCGCGTCTGTGTTCAGAATTAAAAAACTGTTACAGTCCAGCAAACAAACACAGTCAGTTTTGGAATTCTTGAGCTTCCTAGGTCATTTCTCCAGGGTTTCATTTAGCATTCAACCTGTCTTTGGGTCTAACAAAGTCCATCATTGCTTCACATCTCACTTTACATTCACAATTGTCTAAACTTGAATCAAACGGTCACTTGCTTGTCCTCACTATACTTTGTCAACACACTACATACAACAACACTTTGCTAAGTGGTCCCTCATCAAGGTTTTTTACCTTTGGGTCTCATTTGGTCTTACTTAGAGTCAAGGTCAACTTACCTCATCAAGAGAAACTATCCTCTCTTTGGAAGTCACACTACTCTACTACATACATACTTGGTCTTACATTTTGGATATTGCAAGTACACCTCAGATTCATTTACATTCCATCCAACTCTTGGTCTTCCATACTTTTTCCATTTTCATCTAGTCTTGCACATCTTGGTCAATACCTAGTTCATGGTTGAAACCAGTCTTCAAAAATCTAGGAGAGAAACTAAAGAGGCTCAAGAGTCCACAAACATGAGTTCTTATGAGTATGATAATGATATCTTTTTCAATTCCGATCATACTACATTACCTGACATGGATGCCTATAGAAACATTCCAAATGTTGAGAACATGGACACTACAAACAACAATGATACACACAATGACAATATGGACAACTTTTCCATACATTCAGCAGATGTGGAAGAATCCATTATGAATCCCCATTTCAATCGATTGGTTGAGGAAATAATGAGAAGGGATAGACAATACTTCTTACAAATGATGGCACAAAGTGGAGCCAAGATACCTCATGATTTTGACATGTCTCAAATAATGGAAAATCGACATTTGCAAAAACCTCACTATAACATGGATCAAAGAAGGCCTAATAGTGGAGGCAATAGAGGACCACATGTGGTACCTGAATCACCATCATCTTTGTTTCAAAAACCAAAGGTCCCACATACACATGGTCAAGTATATGATACTCACCTTCGCAGACCATTATGGAAGTCTTATGCAGACAGATATGCTCAATCACATACCAATGCTAAGGATCAACCACCAAAGCAATTAGATATTCAAAGGCATGCTCAAAATTTGGACACAAGGAAACCCCGTGTCAAATTTGGGGGCAACACATTAGAACATGACATGCTGTAGAGTATGGTATACATGGACAAAGTAGATATTTCATTCCTCAACATGAATCTATACCAAGTGGTTCATATACACAACATCATTATAGACCTCCTCCATATGAACATGTGTATGATCAATATCATCCATATATGCAACATGCTCCTCCTCCTATTGGTGCCTCAAGCATGGGGTATGGTCCAAGAAGTCGATCTCCACCTAAGAACAATTTGGAGCAACAAATCAAGGACTTACAAAAGAAAATGGAGGACATAAATACACCAAAGCCAACATACACAATGAGAGACATATGTCCCTATCCATTTGACAAAAGCATTCCAATGCCTCCATTTCCTACACACTTTGTGACGCCTAAGTTTGATAAGTATAGAGGAAAAGGGGATCCTAAGGCACACATAAGACAATTTTTCACAGCTTGCATTGAGGTAGCAGCAGAAGAGACATATTTGATGAGGTTATTCCCACAAAGCCTAGGTGATCAAGCTATGGAATGGTTCTCCCAACTCCCACCTAGTATTAAGTCATGGGGTGATCTAGCAGAGGCATTTATCCAACATTTCTCCTGCAAGATAGAGACAGACATATCAGTCACTACTTTGTGCAACACCAAGCAAAGGGATGGAGAATCTTTTTCATCATTTTTACAAAGATGGAGAAATCTAGCCAGCAGATGCTCTTGTGAAATCCCACAAAAACAAATGGTAGAAATGTTCACCCAAAATGTTAACAAAGAGATTGGTTATGACTTAAGGAAAGCTTGTTTGTCCACCTTCAAGGACATCATTGAAAAAGGCTTAGCAACAAAAAAGGTCCTAATTGAACAAGGAGTCATTAAGATATTCAAGGAAAACAAAGATGACTTTAAAGGAAAAGACAAGCCAAGATTTTGGAATAAAAACAAGAACACAGTCAATGATGGTGTTGTTGATGCCAACACAGTGCGACCCAAATTCATTTTTTCTGGATCAAGCTCTACAAACAATCAAGTGAATACTCAAACAACTTCCAGATCACGAAGGAAGTACACCCCATTGGGAGAACCACTTGAGTCAGTTTTAAAAAAGCTAGTGGCAAACAAGGTAATCACAGTTCCAGATTTTCCTCCATATGAACCAAAGGTTAAACTAAATCGGTGGAATGATGATGAGTATTGTGAATTTCATAAGAGCAAGGGTCATAAGACAGGAAATTGTCATCGACTGAAGAACATCATACAAGATCTCATTGATAGAGGTGACATTGAGATTGAGGGACACTCATCCAATCAAGAACATGAGATGTTCAAGGAACCATTCCCAAAACATGACAAAGGAAAAGCTAAAGCCACAGATGACCAAACCAACTATACCAGAGCATCTTATAACTATGATTCAACCATCAATCACATCTCGATGGACAACTATGTCTCTACCATTATCATCAAGGACAAAACATCTGAGAATTCTACCCGGAGACCCAGGATTGTCCTAAAAGGTGTTGGATCTTCTTCCGAACCTACCTCTGAATGTAATGTCACAACCCACCAAGGTAAATTCACTTTGTAGGGTGCTCTAGCCAAGAACACCACCTCCTCATCAACCAAACCTGAGTATGACCTTGTAGAATAGTTAGGGAAGACACCCGCGCTCATCTCCATCCTTGAGCTATTATGCATATCCCCCGCTCATAAAGCCATTCTTGACAAATCCTTGAGAGACACTGTCGTTCCTACTGATTTGAACATGGACCAGTTTCAAGCCATGGTGGGATACCTTTCCATTCCACACTCCCTTACATTCACAGAAGTTGATGATGCCTCCATAAGTCAGCCACATAATGCACCACTACACATTGAAGCCTTCATACACAAACATCGAATAAAACGAGTCATGATAGATGGAGGAGTAGGTCTAAACATTTGTACATTGAGCACTATTAAACAATTGGGATATTCCGACAAAGCTATGAATTCTACAAATCAAATCACTATCAAGGCATATGATGATGAAGAGCGTTCATCCAAGGGCACAGTCACCTTACCTCTCAGAATTGGGCCAGTTATGAAGGATGTGGTTTGTCAAGTCCTAGATCTAGATCTCACTTATAACATATTGCTAGGACGTCCTTGGATTCATGAAATGAGGGCAGTCCCATCCACATATCACCAATGCATTAAGTTTCCTCACAATGGAGTGCAAGTAACAGTTAACAGTGATCCTAATCCGTTCATATACTGCAATAACCTGAGATAAAAAACTGAGACCATCATTCCTAGTAATCATGAAGCTATTCCTTCTTCGGCATACATTGATCCTGAGTCATTAAAATCTTCGACATCAAAACAAGGTGAGCTTAAAGGCAAGTTTCAGGACAAGGGCATGGGGGAATACACTTTAAATCAAATCATGTACTTACGACAAGTCATGAGTTCCCCAAAAGAATATGGAAGACCACATCCTAACAAGCAAGTATCCATCATGGTACTCAAATGGGACCCTACTACCTTTCAAAGATGGGGCGAATTGGAAGAGGAAGACTTATACAAAATGCTTTACAAAGACATTGAAGATGACACACAAGATCACATCAATCTACCATGTGAGAAATATGGCAAAGGCTTCAAAATTCTACAAAAATTTGGGTATGATGGAAAAAGCCCTCTTGGGTTACGAAAGGAAGGCATCATTGAACCTTTACAACCTGAATTGACATTTAAAAAGGAACGCTCGAAAGGACTTGGTTTCCTGACTTCCAAGGTCCACACTCAAAGGACAGAAGAGGCCTTACAAATCAAAGCTACCAAAATTCAACAAGAGGGTCACTATTCCACAGACTCCAACAAATGGGAATGGGGTTCAGATAAGTCCTCCAATGACTACGAGCTCACCGAGATATTCAGAGAACCAAATGAACCCACAGAAGAAGAGGAATTTTATAAAAGATTCAAAGTTGGTCAAGAAACAACCCATGAGGATTCCACACAGTCCTTGTCTCAAGGTTCTAGGTTGAAATCACATAGGATGAGAACACCTGTCCCAGAATGCGCTACTAGTGATGATAATTTGGATTCGCTCGCGATCGAGACTGATGAGGAGAGTGCCATCGATGACCTCGATAATTACCTTGACATACCCGAATATAACTGCATCTTCACTCTTAGCCCCGCTAACTTCGAAGACGTTAAAGGCCTTCCCCTTGTTCACCACCAACTCATTGATTGGGATCATGAAGGACCTGCACAGTTTGACACATTCCAATATGATGAAGCTTTTATTGACTATCTTGGCATAAGAGATGATCTCCCCCCTGGGGACCATAAGGCAGGATACACTATAGAACTCAATAGCGTGGCATATTTTGGTGAGGGTGTCGGACCTTCCAGTGGCAAAAATGTGAAAATAAGAACAAACCAAGGGTCTTATGGTGAAAACCACACTGTGGCGTTGTCTGACCCCAAAAAAGTAAAAAGAAAGGACGTATCTGAGGGCGAAAACTTCTCTGAGGCACTCGAAGATGGAAGGCTCGACATTCTCCTAGCATCATATGAGGAAAAGTCATCCATGTTGGTAGAGGAGACTATTAAAACAAACATTGGTACAGAAGAGGTTCCACATAACATATTCTTGGCTCAATCGTTGACAGAGTCCGAAAGGTCAAAATTCATAAGTTTCTTCAAAGAATGACAAATCAACTTTGCATGGTCATATGCTGATATGCCTGGATTAGATCCGGATTTGGTAATGCATCATTTGACAGTTAAACCGGGGGCAAAACTAGTGAAACAAAAATTAAGAAAAATGCATCCACAAGTGGCATTACTAGTCAAAGCAGAACTTGAGAAATTATTGGATGTCGGATTCATACGTCCAATTGATTATCCTGAATGGATCTCCAACTTGGTGCTTGTCAGTAAACCAGATCGCAGCATGAGAATATGTACAGATTTCAAAGACACCAACAAAGCTTGTCCAAAGGATGACTTCCCATTACCAAATATCGACTTGATTGTTGATCTCACAGCAGGTCATGAAATGTTATCATTGATGGATGGATTCTCTGGTTATAATCAAATAAAGATCGTGCCCGAGGATCAACACAAAACATCATTCACTTGTTCGTGGGGAACTTTATGCTAGAATGTCATGCCCTTCGGGCTAAAGAATGCAGGCGCTACATATCAAAGAGCCATGACTACTATCTTTCATGATCTCATGCACGTAACCATGGAAGATTATGTCGATGACCTCTTGGGAAAATCAATAGATAGAATTACACATTTGGACATACTTTCAGTCGTCTTTGATCGGTTGGAAAAATATAAAGTAAGATTAAACCCCAAGAAATGTGTCTTTGGAGTAACCTCCAGGAAGCTTCTAGGATTCATTGTATCCAAAAGGGGAATCGAAGCTGATCCAACAAAAGTCGAGGCCATCTTGGAGATGCAACCACCAAGAAATATCAGTCAACTTCGATCCTTACAAGGCAGACTCCAGTCCATACGAAGATTCATAGCACAACTTGCAGATAAGTGTAATCCTTTTCAGCACCTGCTACATAAAAACATCAAATTCAAATGGGATGATAACTGTCAACAGGCTTTCCAGACACTCAAAGATTATCTTCTGAATCCGCCAGTTCTGATGCCACCAGTTCCAGATCAGCCTCTGTTACTATACATATTAGCTACTCCAACAGCACTGGGGGCACTCTTAGCACAACAAATTGCTGAGGGCAAGGAAAAAGCAGTATACTATATTAGTTGCACATTGGTGGGATATGAGCTAAACTACACACCAATTGAGCGTGCATGTCTCACCGTGGTCTTTGCTTCATAGAAATTATGACATTACATGCTCACTCATAAGACTAAGTTGGTTGCAAGAATCGATCCATTGAAATACCTTCTCAATAAAGCAACACTTACTGAGTGACTGGCCAAATGGGTAATGATCCTGAGTGAATTTGACATCGAGTATGTGGACAGAAAAGAAATAAAAGGACAAGCCATCGCAGATCAATTAGCAGACACTCCCATGATTGATGATGTTCCTCTAAGTTCAAAATTTCCAGATGAATCTATTTTGATAATGTCACATGCAAAGCCATGGCAACTGTACTTCGACGGCTCATACACACAGCATGGGGTAGGAGTTGGCATCCTCTTCATAACTCCTCAAGGGGATTCTATACCAAAATCATACCGCTTATCATTTCCTTGCACTAACAATATAGCGGAATATGAGGCATTAACAACAGGATTACGGATCGCAGTTTAGTGGAAGATCCAAGAACTTCGTGTTTTTGGGGACTCTCAACTTGTAATCCATCAAGCAACTGATGATTACCAAATAAAAGATGAAAAATTACTACCTTACAAACAAATGGTGGATGACCTGAAACAACACTTCACCAAGATAGATTTTGAGCAGATACCAAGAGAACACAATCGTGTCGCAGATGCCATGGCTACAATTGCTTCACTGATCGATCTACCTCCAAATGAGACCCGCTATGAGTTCTTGGTGGATAACCTTTTGGTTCCTTCATACGAGATTATTCCTATTGAGACGATATGTGTCGTCAGTCCTGAGTCCCAGTTATACGGTTCCATTTTCACATACCTTCATGACAATACCCTACCTCCTGATCTATCAAATAACCAACGTCGCACTTTCATTTGCCAATCCTCTCGATATGTCATTTTAGCTGATATCCTATACCGGCGAGGTCTAGATGGCACTCTTCTTAGATGTTTAGAAAGTGATGAAGCTCATATTGCGTTACGTGAAGTACATGAAGGGATATGTGGTCCACATGCTAGTGGTCCTACCTTGGCCAAGAAACTCATCAGGACTGGATATTATTGGCCCAATATGGAAAAAGACTCACATCAGTTTGTCAAGAAATGTAAGCAATGTCAAATTCATGGAGACCTTGTACATGCGCCAACACAAGAACTTCAACCAATTGCGTCTCCTTGGCCCTTTTGTCAATGGGGGCTCGATCTCATAGGCAAGATTCACCCTCCTTCTTCCAATGGTCATAAATTCATTATCACTGCCACAGAGTATTTCACAAAATGGATTGAAGTCGTGCCTCTCACACAAGTCACGGGAAAGCAGATTGATACATTCATCCTCAACTATATCATTTGCCGATACGGTATTCTTGTTTCCATTATCACTGATAACGGGCGTCCCTTCAAAAATCAAGATGTTCGTGAACTTTGTGACCGCTTCCATATTTCTCATCGTTTCTCCACACCATATTACCCCCAAGGTAACGGTCAAGCTGAGGCGTCTAGTAAAACAATCCTTAAAATCCCAAAGAAGACAGTCGACGAGGCTGGCCGTAATTGGCATATCCAACTTAATCCTGCACTTTGGGCTTACCGCACAAGTGTCCGCACGCCTACAGGAGCTACACCCTATTCACTTGTCTATGGCGTTGAAGCCATCTTGCTTATTGAGGTCGAGCTACCCTCTTTATGGGTCTCTTTGCAAAACATCATCAGTGATGAAGACTATAGGGTCTCTCGCTTACAAGAACTGGAACTACTGGATGAACGAAGACAAACTGCTTTTAATCATCTCAAGGCTTACCAACAACGAATGAGTCGCAGGTACAATCACAAGGTCAAGCCTCGCACATTTGAGGTAGGTGATTTGGTTCTCAGAGAAAACCCCAAAAATCAGCAAGACAGAGAGAAGAAGGGCAAGTTTGAACCAAATTGGCTTGGTCCTTACATCATTACAACAACATATGGATATGGAGCATATTAGCTCTCAACTATAGAAGGTGAACCTTTGGAGGATCCTATCAATAGCATGCACCTTCGCAGTTTTTACACATAGCTCTTCAGAGTATCCTAATTCCAAAAATACAAAAAAATCAAAAAATTCCAAAAATACAAAAAAAATCAAAAAAATTCAAAAAATACAAAAAAAAAATTATAAAACAAAAAAAATCGTTACTTGGTGAAAACCTGGCAAACAGGCGCCTTGTGACACAAAAAAAAACATTGAAAAATCGAAAAAAGTAAAGAGAAATAATTTCGTCCAACAGTGAAAACCACTTCGGTGGCACCCTGGGCAAGTACCATGGTGAAAACTGGGTCACCAGCGCCATGTGTAGAGACATTGCTCCTCCCTCCTTCAGGATTCACTTTCATCCTTTCACATTGCACACACTCACAACCTATTCGTTCATAATAAACTTACCCATTCCCATCATGGCTTGTTATTGATCTACCCAAGATTGGTTAGCGATTCATAATAAACCCCCTTTTCATCCCTTTCCATCCATAATAAATCAGATCCTATCTGTGGCTAAGGCAAATCCTACGTCTAGTGATGGGTGTGGAATTGAGAGCATCACATGTTTCGAGGAGTACAGTTTCTTCTAGCTTTCTTCAATCTATCCGCGCACAATCCGCAATAAAGCAACATTTGCATCACAGATCCACAATAAAGTTTCATCTTCTCCACAATAAAGTATCAATTTCATGGATTCAGTCAGTTTTAGATGAGACACAACAGCAACAATGGGCTTCAACAAATCAAATCTTTCAACAGACTCAGACAACATATGGTTCAGTGCTATCTATCCTTTCTGTGAAAGTAAACATTGTGACAACAATCAAATAAGACTTATACAAGTGACAAGAGACACTAAACTTGAGGACTACAGTGGATGTTGGTGTCGAGTCTTGGTTTTCTTTTGATTTCATCTTTTTTTGGTGACATGTCTTTTAGCTTTTTCGGGATGTCTCTGACTAGAGATTCTATCTCCAGGATGTCTTTGACTAGAAAGGCGAGGATGGGATATCGTCACCTATTTGTATTTGTTGTCTGTGGATTGTCTCTTTCGTCACCTATTTGTATTTGCTGTCTATGGATTGTCTCTTACTAATGCTATGACTTGTTCAAGGATATGGGGACACTGTGAGTCTAGTATGAACTGGGGCATTCCTTGTTTGTAACTGTCTTATCTCCATGCAAACATGTACAATGACTTTCTGGGTCGAACGTATGCCTCGATTGTCAGAACCTATTTTGCCATAATAAAGCTCAATGATGATTACGCACAAGAAGCTCTTTCACTTTCATATCTTCTGTCTTTCATCCCCCTTTCTTGATTGACTTTCATCGTCCTTCTCGAGTCCACATAGCCTGCTATTACATGATTGACTATAATGACACACCAAAAACATTTGCATTTCATGTAGTTGCACCTGCATTACCACATATAAGCATTTCATACATACATATAGATATCACAACTGCATCACATCCTGCACACAACACCTGTTAGCACAATTTACATTTGCATTATCATATTCATCTGCATTTCATACATTCACATTTGCATCATGCATACACATATAAAACATAAAAGAACAAAAACATATATTGCATTGCATCATGTACATATTTGCATCCATGTCATAAACATCACATAAAACAAACATCACATAAGAACATCTCATCACATAGGTACACATGCATATAGCTGCCGCAAAGATGAATCATCTCATATATATATGTATAAAGTGTCATGATACAATGATGTCAAAAAAAATCATATGGCTACAATCACCCGAAAGTGTCTACATCATCATACAAAAATGGTACAATACTGATACATAGGGAGCCCTCTATGGCTATGATGAACTCCCTCCCTCGGAGCCGCCTGGCCTCGACGGAATCTGAGCCCCTGAAGGACCCGCCCCAGGATCATCCCTCCTGTCCCCTCTATCTGGTGGTGGTGGAGGACCCATAACCCCACCACTAGATGTCTGTCTCCTCCGGCTCCCTCCCATAGCTGTCGTTATCCGTGATGGTCTACGGAAGCTCCTCGCCCGCTGATCCGCTAGCACTGCACCATAATAAAGATCTCGCCAGTAGGCAATCTCCTCCCCCGCCCGCAGGACGTAGGCATATCTGGCCCCTGTGTCCTTTGCTGCCTATCTCCCAGCCCTCAGTGTTGTCTCAGCCTCTGTGTAGCGCTGAATGGCCTGGTCTCACTCTCGCTCAGTATCTCTGAGCCGCCTCCTGAGCCTATCCCTCTCCCTCTCCAACTCCTGGATCTCATCTGCCTGTCCCTGGTAGATCTCCCTCGGCTCCGTCACCTCATCCTCCTCGGCCTCAGCCCCCCGTGGCTCTGCCTGTGGCTCCCCCTGTACGGGTGCCTGCCCCTGTGCCTGTACTGGTACCTGTCCTTGTATCTGTCCCTATACCTGCACTTGTCTAGGACCCTATGCTGCTGGCACCTGTAGCGGCAATTCACCGCGACCCCTCACCACCCGAGCCTGTCTATCCTCTCCACCCTCCCTCCGCGGTGCAACCCTCCTCTCTCCAACTGCCCCCCTCCTCCTCCGTCGGCCTCTGCCCCCATCAGCTCCATCATCATCACCATCCCCACCACCATCTCCATCTAATAGCTCTCCTAGATCCGTCAGGCGTGGGAATGGATGCTCGGCCCAGTAGGCTGTGTACTCGGCATCCATGTTGGCATCCTCAATCTTTGGCCACATGTCCCAGGGTAGGGGCATCATCTCTACCAGCTGTGTCACAACCTGATCATATGATAATAAGGGTCCAAACTACGCCTGATCTCTCACAGTCCATGCATACATGCCTGAACCTCGTGGCATCCGCTGAATCCTGCCAAACTGCCTGCCAACCCTGTCCACTAGTTGCCTCTCCAGCACATAGGACGTCAGCCCAATCAGGTACCTGCTCCAGAAGGTGTAGGGAAGCTCTACCGCATCGTCCTCCCATTGCTCACATCCCAGGTATGGCCTCCATATGACTATGTCAATATCATCAATCACCCGCCGCCAGTGCTCTAACCTGCCAATTCGTGGCTGCGACGTGATCATGTCGTACAAGTGTACAAAACTGTGTCCGTGACCTCTGCCCCTGAAATGTATCAGTCTCGTCACTGGCAGATGCTCATAGGCCCACACCTGCAACAATGTCACCCCGCAGCCCAATCCCACTGATCCGTGGTATACAAACTGATGCAGCTCATAGTAGAGGTGTGCTAGCACACACGGTCCCCAGGCATATCTGGTGCGCTATGTCACTAGTGTCTCCAGTGCACCTCCCTGGCCTACAGCCAACCCCCCGCGTCGCCCTATCCAGACACAGGAACCCACTGATCGCTCCTCCTATCACTGCTGGCAGCACCAATCCTGTAGCAGTCATAGTGTTCCAAGCCACGTATCCAGCCCTCATCTCCAGTCCTGGGTCCTGGAACACTCGTCTCAGGGTCTCCTTGTCTCCATCTCGATCGTAAGGAATCAGCTCCTCGTCGATCGGTATACTCAAAATCCTATATACATCCTCGAGGGTGACTGTCATCTCCCCCATCGACAAATGAAATGTAGATGTCTCGGAGTGCCATCTCTCCGCCAGCGCAGTCAACAGTCCCATGTTCGCCCAAAATTCAGGCACATACAACACATGTCTCAATCCCATAGCCTCGATCGCAGCTCGGTCCTCGGCTGTCAGCTCAGGTCGCAATCTCTGCGTCGACGAGAATCTCTCCCGTGACTCCAGCATAGGCAAATACTCCTGCAGTCAAGCAAATCAATCATGTCAGTCATCGTGGCATTCCCTGTTTATCACAAAATGCTACTTTTTATCTAAATGCATATAGCATTCTACCCTAGTGACACTCACTGTTCATCACAAAGTGTTGCTTCTATCCTAGTGGTACTGCCTGTTCATCACAAAGTACTACGTGTGTGGTACTCCCTGTTCATCACAAAGTGCTGCTCACATTTGCACTCATTGTTCATCACAAAGTGCTGCTCATATTTTAGTACTCCCTGTTCATCACAAAGTACTCTATGTTGGTACTCACTGTTCATCACAAAGTGCCTTGATTTATCCTAGTCTTCCCTAGAGGACCTGCTTGAGTGTATCCTCTCAGCAGCTTATCCAATCAACAGCGTATGTTCATCACAAAACTGCTGATTTGACCTAGAAGACACAAATTCACATTTTTGGACACAAACGCGCTTACTTGACATAAATGCGCTTGAAGACTGCACAAACGCGCCTGAAAACATAGACGTGCCTATGCTCTGCACAAACGCGTCTGGGCGACCTAGACGTGCCTTCTTGGCACAGACGCGCCTACACATCACAAACGCGACTGCATTTGGCACAGACGCGCCTGGCACAAACACAGACGCGCCTCTCAAGCACAGACGCGCCTGGCACCAATGCAGACGCGCCTGAACATTTTTGGACATTTTTTTGGACCCTAATTTAAGTGCATTTATTGCCCTATCTACCATGCATTAATGACAACAATAAATGCATCAAAGTACAAGGAGGTTTTGCGGTACTTACTGGCCCTCCTGCCTCTGCTGGCCTCTAGAATCGGCAAATGCGGTCGAATCTATGAACCATTGCCATCGCTGCTAACTGTTGTTGCTCTATTTTTGCTCTACACTCTGATCTATTGGATGTGTGGATGACATTGAGGATGTATTCCCTTCGTGGTCTATCTTATAGACTACCCTAGCCCTAGTCTCCTGTGTTAGTCTTCGTTATCCCATGACTTTGTCACTTTATCTAGTCAGTCCATTCTAGCCTTTCTTTCTTATCGAGAGATTGTCTGTGGTCTTTTCACACATTTTCATCCAATCTCTCGAGGGGGCATATCATTCCCATCTTGGGGCAACTCTGTATCAATTCATCTTATCTTCTTTGAAACAACGTGACAAGCCGCATTGTCTCAAAGAGGGGCAAAATGTAGACACCCAAAATTGTCCAGTCTAATTATCTAAGCTTAATTCTTCTATTAATTAAATAAATCTTTATTTATTTGATTCATTCATTTATCCTCTTCTAGCCTTATTTCTCATTTAAATAAATACATTTATTTATTTAAATTATCCTTTTTCCTAAATTAAATAAATATCTTATTTATTTAATTGATCCCACTTCTTCTATCAATTAAATAAATCTTTATTTATTTAATTAATTCATTAACCTTTTCTACCCATGACACATGTCATTCATCTCTTAATTCATACACTACCTACCCCTTTCATTATTTTATTATTTCTTTTACCTACCCTCTAATCATAGCCGACCTCCTTTTACACCTCTCAATCTTATCCCTCCATTTCATATAGTGTCTTCTATGTAAGGAGATGCTTCCTTCATTATCAAAACCCTAACTACTTGATCAATTGACTACACTACGCTTTTGAGCATATGCGATCCTACTTGCAACCACATTTCCGTTCTTTGTTGAGCTCTTGTGCACATAAAATTTGAGAGCAAATATATCAAGCAAGATCAATGGAGATAGGAAGAATGGAGATCCAAACCCTATTGGACATGTGATGGTATAATCTTTGTAATTTCGTTTGATTTGCATTGTCTTAGGTAATCTTCATATGTTATGGTGGATCTTTGTTGTTGTTAGGCTAGGGTTTTGTGGTTGAATTCATTTAGCCTTTCAATATCGTTATTATTGTTATCCATTTTCACCATATACATCAAGCATGCACATATAATAACCAAAGAAAGCATCATTGACTCTTTGAAAATGATGCAAACCTTTTCTTCAAAATCAACTAAGAAAAGTATTCATAAACTACAACCACTTTCCTATCTCTCACTCTAGATAATCCTAGAAAATGCCTCATAGAGGCTACAACGTACACTAAGTATGAAGCCATATATAACTTAAGTGTAGTAGGTACCTTAGTAAGCTAGTCACATATAGCATCACTTATCTGCTTACCCTAATATATCTTCTCCTTATTCTGCCTGATGATATGGATATATTGGAACATCCATTCATGGTATGCATATGAAATAGGAAGAACCTTTACTCTGATGAGAAGAGTAATCAAATCACTTGCTTCCTCAATAAAATCACTATGATTGAAGGTCCTAGGCCATCTAGCAATTGTAGGCCTTGGAGTCTTCAACTAGTTATCATTCATATTTTTTCGACACTTGTTTGAATTTATTTCATAATAGGTTTGAGCTTATTGCATATTTATATTAGCATACTTTTCAATATTTGGACATTTGAAAATAGTATCAAAGAAATCTTCATCTAATCTAATGAGCTTTTTGCCACTTGCATCTTTGACACTTTTGCTTTTTGGATCAAAATGACTAGCAATTACAAGAATAAAGTCCAAATTCTGTGCAAACATAGGAAAAGTAGAGATCAAATGGATGTTGTTGTTGATAGTAGGTTCCATCTTATAGTACTGAGGAGGCTCCTCGATACGATTAGTAAATTCTTCTGTCTACATGTCCTCTTTCAATATCTCTAATGTTGTCAATATCAGATGATACGAAAGAGGGGGGAAAGACCGGATGTGGATCCTGTTTCTTGAACTTCATGGTTTTCTTGCTAGGAGATAGTTTCGTCATCTATGTGAAAATTGAAACTGTGACATTTGGAAAAATATCATCATTGTTAGAAACATTCTTCAATTGCTTAGATCACTTGATTCGGTGGAAGATCATCAAATAGAATGCCAAATTTATACCATTAGGATTTACAAGAACCCTCTTTCATTATGGCTCATATAAAGTTATTTTGATTGTAAATCGGGTTTGTAACCCCGATTTACATGTGTGTGGAAATTTAGTGTAAATCGGGTTACAAACCCAATTTACACCTAAGAGTAAAGCAAGTGTAGTTCTCAAGTGTAGTTCGAACTTACAAGTCCAATTTACACTTAATAACTTGGGAAAAATATCTTAGGTGTAGTTCAGATTTGTAAGTTTAGACTAGATTTAATGTAAGGTAGGGTTTAACATAAAGGTGTAGATTGGATTTGTATATCCAAACTACACCTAAGAGGGAACATACAATAGTGGTGTAGTTCAGACTTACAAATCTGAACTACACCTACGTACACATAATTAGTGTGCCTAGTGTAGGTCGGGGTTATAACTCCAAACTACACTTGGAATTGGCTAAAGCTCGGTGTAGTTCGGGGTTGTAACCCCTAATTACATATTGGGTAGTGTATATGGTTCGTATTATGGTGTAGGTCGAGTTTACAAACCTGAACTACACCGACATCATGTCAAATATGTATAGCTTGGGTTTGTGAATCCAAACTACACCTATAAGAAATTGGTAAAACAATGCAATGGTGTAGGCAAGGTTCACAAACTCGAACTACACCAACTCAAATTGGTAGATCAGTGTTAAGGTTTCAGTTCAGGTTTGTGAACCCGACCTACACTAGGGTTATCATGTGCAAAGGGAAAAATGATGGTGTCCATCATATTTACAAATTTAAACACCATGAAAATTCACACAAGATTGGCAATATAATAGAGATGGTCTAATCTTGCATCTCGACCAACACTCGTGGTGTATGGTCGAGATGCAAGTCTCAACCATTGGCTAGGGCAAAATCCAAGCAAAAAAAACATAACCCCAAACAAACATGACATAAGAAATAGAAATGAAAAGAAAACTCAAAAATGATGGAAAATACTTGATAAAGGCGCTTGAAATTGATAGGAAATCATATAAACAAGATGGAATCCACCACGAAACAACCCCAAAGTGATTAGAGCTGAAATATTTGAGCCACAAAGATGATCAATATACTTAAAAAATAGATTAAAACACAAATAGAGTTATATTACAACTCAAAAACTTGCACATAAATGCCCTCATCGTGCATAATAAATGGTGTATTTTGGGTTTATAAACCCGAACTACACCTGTGTACTTCGGGTTTATAAATCCAAAATACACATTGGTACCTTGACTTCTAAGAAAATGGTGTAAATCGAGGTTACGAACCTAATTTACACCTGACTATAAAAAAGGGAAAAATAGAGATGTAATTCGGGTTTACAAACCCGATTTATACTTGAGCAATAAAAAAATATATATAAATTGGGTTTACAAACCCAAATTGCACCTAAACATTAAAAGACTCAAAATGACTAAAAAAAGGACTCATAACCTTGATTGAAGAATCAAGGGTCTTAAATCACGCATGAAGGAATTTTTTTTACCTTGGGAAGTGTTCTTAGAGCACATGAACTTACTAATTAGAAAAAATTTGTAGGGGTCATCTCAAATTTTGCCAAGTCTAAAATTGGGGATAACAATATTTGGATTTGGAAAAACACAAATACATATATTAGTTTAATCTTTACATTCATTTAGATTTCTTGCATCTAGAAATCTCATAAAACTTGAAACACTGAAAAAATAATTCAAAAGCCCTTGATCCCAATATGAGGCACTCGACAATTTACAACTATACTCAACCCTCTTTCTCATTCAAAATTTGCATTCAATGTGCCCTAGAGTGAGGGAAGATTGGATTCAATCCATCTTAGATGAGATTAGGGAGAACTTGCTAACTAAATAAAACACCATTGAAAAAATAGTTCAACAACAAACACAAATCCTACAACAAATTTAAAAAAAAACAATATAAGGGCCCATATCATATTGATATTTCAAACATAGGGTCAATTCATAAACCATTTCCATGAGGACACTAGACAATAAATTGAGATCATATGAGAAATTAGAAATCTCAACTTGGACTTAAGTTACAACAATTAACTGGTTAAATCTATTTAGTTAATCATGAAAACACAATCAACCATTAATGCCACACAAGAATAGAGCACAACAGTAATGCAAATATCTATGATGTTCTTCTTTTACAAGAACGGAATAACCTACCAGTTCTACCTCTATTTAACTGGCTCTTATCATGAGAGTAGGAATGAATAAGTAGGTGCCTCTTAGCAAGGGTACAATTAAATGTGTTTCCTAGAGTTTGACTCATTTACATTGTTCTTGGGTTGATTTTAAGTAACATAAGGCCTGATCTTTATGAGTGTGGACCTCAACCTATCTAGACATAAATTGTAACTCACATAACTAATCCAATAGATTGTGACTATTTAAATTAGATCTTCTTGATTTTTAATGTTTGAATTTGTGCAAGGATAGGTGAGCTTTAGGAACACCTTTAGAGAATATTTTGTATTATGAGGGTCATGTTCTCCTTAGTTAGACCCAAGTAAAATTGGACAACTTTACAACTTTAAGTAAAGGATTAAATACAACGAGGAAGTATGTAATGGGTATGTGATGATACACATTGATATATCTCTAACAATCTACAATGATGCTCCTATAGCTTCTCTATGGCAATTCCTTTACCTAACTCCTAGATGCTCTCTAACATGATTTCGATTGAGTAAATTGATGTCCTTAAATATAACAACATAATGGTTAAATTAACACAAAGATACACTAGACTATCTTATATTCACTAATAATAGAGAGTCAACAAAAAAAATAAAAAATTAAGTTTAAAATGTTTGAGGTTTAGATCTATGAGTGTAAATTAACCTAGGTCAACTATGCACCCATGTATCTAATCTAGGATGATGAATGGTGTATCTAGGGATCAAGAATAATATTAGGGTATAAGTGATGACGTGATTAGTATATGTGGATGCCATGAGAAAAAATCATGTAAGAATGTAGTACTTGTATACTTATGATTGTATTTAGGACATTCTAATAAAGTAGTAGACCCAAAATATTGTTGGTATTATCAATATGTTGCTTGGTTTTGTCATTGATGTCAACACTTATCAACACTTATCCTTCTGGAGATCTTTGATTATGTTCACTAGCAAGTTCAGTGACCTATGCACAATCACCGGTATTTGGTTCACCGACAGGTTATATTGTTCACCGGTACTCAGGATGACTTGTTATCATCTGGAGATCACTTGGTTATGTCGAAGACATGGTTTGGACACTTGGTTTTGGAGATTTGATTATTGGTCTAAACGGGTTGACATATTTGTTGTTACCGACAAATTGGTCTAGGTTATGGAGCGACATGCATTATCTATTCCAGATTAGCATGACACATTATGGAGATGGTTTAATCAATTAATATTATTGTTGAGCCGACATGATGCATCACATCTTGACTTGTTGTAAATTTTGATTTTTTTTTTAATATTCTTAGTGAGCTGACCTACACATTTGGTCTTAGGTTTTGGTATATATGTAAGATCTCAATTGTGAGATTAACATGGTATGGGTATGGTATGTAATAAGGTATTGTAAGGTTATATTCGGTATATGCGAATATAAGCAGAGCTACTCATTGAAACATCATTTGAAGATTCGAGAATCAAAGCTTAACCGATACTGATTCCAGCATAGAAGATGCCACTTTGAATAGTACATTATCATTGGATTTAATCATCCATTTTGTAGTCAGTGTGACTCCCATTATGTGATTGAGTAGTGAGCTCTAGGTAGCTGGCCTTTCTGCATGTGCATACTCCATTTGTAAACACATACTATCTACAGTAATATCATCTGATTGTGGGTAAGGTTTCCCACTGTGGTTTTTCCCCTCACAGGGTTTCCATGTACAAATCTTTGTGTTATGTGTTTTGGATATTGTTTCTCTTTTTGTTTCATGCATTAAGCTTCACCTGTACTATTATTAACTATTAATCTGTTTACTGGCATTTAGTTTGGTTTACCGGTATTATGTTTCAAGTTTGGTTAAAGTTATATTTGAGATAAATTCTGTAGACAACTGATTCACCGCCCCCCCCTCTCAGTTGCCTCCGGGTTCTAACAAACATAGGGGGAAGAGCACCTTTTTTATGTGAATGTAAGAAATGCCACATGATAAAATGCTTGTAAAATAAAATATCGATGAAGTGTTTAATATTGTTAGGGTGAAAAGTACATCCTTAACACTTAAATTACCTATTTATTTTGGACTTATTTTGATAGTTTGTCATGAATGTAATAAACTAGTATCTAAGTGGCATATTTTGGTGCAAGTGTTTGCATATAGCCTATTCCTTATCATATTCTAAGTCCTTGTCTCCATTGGCCTAGATCCATTCTTTAAATTGATTGTTTCTTATCCATGGACAAACTCATCGTTGCAATATTTACCCCCAAACTTTCAAATTTAAATTTACTTGTGGGCCCAAGTAAACTTTATTCTAATTAGTCATTTCTTATTAACTCAAACATGACATATTCAAATTTTGGCTCTTGCATGCTATATAAAGGGATAAAATTCTAATATATTTTAAACATTCAAGATCTACCACATCAATACATATCATCATATCGTTATACCATCCAAGCACTAGAGCATTCAAGAGCATTGCATTACCATATGAGATCATAATGACAACATAAACACCTACATTTTTGCATGGTGTGCCTTCCAATTTGTTTAAAATCATTAAATCAATTTGATGTGTTGACTAAGATAAAAAGAGGGGAACAAGTTGCTTCCTACACCTAGTACAACAAGTTCTAATGACGCCTCAATGCATTGCCATATTTAGATTTGCCAGGGCAAACAATATTATGAAGGCTAGAAGTGTAAAGATTGAGGCACAACAAAGTTCAAAACTCTAGTGTGGGGCCATGCCTATATGCACAGGATTAAACTAAGATAAAGCCTAGGCAATCTCTTAGGTTGTTAGAGCTTCATTGTCTTAGATTCAATGGAAACAACCCAAGTTGAATCCCCAAACACACTTACTAACAAATTATCATCTTTTCACATCCAAAACTTAGTCCTTGTACCTTCTTTATCATACTAGAAAAACTTGTTTATTATAGTGCTTTTGATGTAGAATTTGGTTGTTAGTGTTTGTTCCATATATTTACCCTAGATGGCTCAAAACAAATAATTTTTTTCTTTTCATATATAATAATTGATCACTATTCATTACAAAATATTGCAACAATAATTTAAATATTAATAACATTATCCTAGAGGTTGGATTCAACTTGGTGAAAGAGTCAAAATCACAAAACCACAATTTGAATTGTAGCAAGTGCATTCAAAGATGGATTTGATTCCATTCAGTGTACTCAAATATGAGTCTAGTCTCATACAAGTCCTCAAAACTAAATAAGTAAAGAAGTTATTTGATAGAGACGGATTTGATCTTATTAACTGTAGTTTCGAATAGACTCTATCCAACTCAAAATCAAATTCAAAAAACATAAAAATCAGAAATTATCTTTAAAACATTGATCGTAAACCATATAAAACAAAAAATGATAGACGGAATACAAAAATAATTTACTTTCCTAGAGACACAACATACACCGACTTCGACTTTATAATTTATAAAAACATTAAAATCAATAAAATATAAAAGAGACAACTTCCACTCCACTGTAACCCAACTTGAGCAAACTTGGTGTGAAAACAGGGGTACACATGATAGCCCTTCCTCCACTATCCCATGTGCACGGTCAAGTTGCCCAAAATCCATTCATATAAGCCGACCAATACCCACTAGTCATACAAGGCATAAAATTATAAACAACTCTTAACTCCTAATACATTGACCAGCATGTACCCACAAGTACATTGAGAATTGGTTTGACCAGCTAGGCAAAAAAATAGGTCCAATCTAATGGACATGGAAGATGCAATCCCATATGCTTGGATTGAATCCCAAGCACTCAATACCATTTTGCTTTTATACTCATCTCAATGCAATCTTATCCTAAACAGCAGGACCCAGAGAATAAACATCAAGTTGCCAATAATAATCAATTTGCTCAATTCATTTCATCAACTCGGCATTAAACAAATAAGATCCAAATTATTGATAATTGGTGAAAGGGGGGAAGAACCTGGTGGACCTTGTGGAAAATCAAACCCCACCTCCTTAGAAAAAATCAAAACCAACCTTGTTGCAAAAGATGTTTTTGTCTTTTTTTTTTAATTAGTGACATAAGAGTTGTTGAGCTGGCCGGGATTTGGGTACATACATTGAACTTTGAAAGATAGGCTATGGCCGAGTTTGAGGAGCTTTATTGGCGGTTTTGTTCATGTATTTGTTCACATGAATGAATGTACCGTGTAGGTATTTAATCAAGGCAAGAAAAAGCCTGCACAAGCTGTGCCGTTGGGACCTCCTGTTTATCATGCCAAACGAATAAACATACTCTTCCTGTGTCATGCCTTGCTTTCCATGCTTGTATTTCATGCTTAGTTTCCTTCTTGTAAGGCTCTGTATGTACAATATTGTTGCAGCGATCTCTGTGGTGGTGTTCTTTTTGTGTGCCTGCTGCTGCTGGGGCTGTGGATCGTCTTCTGCGATCGAGTTGCTCGGCTTGAATATATGCCAACTCTTGTCAAATTCATCGGTGAGTCTTCTACCGAAGTATTTTTTTACAGTTCTGGCTGTTAAATTTGGGCCTAGGGTCTCTGAACTTTCGTAGGATTTCATGTTTGAGTGGTTTTGAATAAAGGGTTGTAAACACAAATTAATATATGTATTCGTTTTCTTTTTTCTTTCTATTTTCGCCTGCCTTGAATTTAAGGGGGGATTGAATCGTTGTTTGACATGTTTAGGTAGGGTTTGGTCCTAATATTGCACAGTATGGTAGTTATGTATGCATTTATTTTTGTGGGTTCTTTGTAATTGGTGCTGGCCTTTACAATTATTTGGGTATTTGTAGTTATTTTTTTCTGGGTATGATCTTGTTGGTTTTATTTCATTTAATTTTGTTGCTTAGTGTGGGGGCTTCTGAGTAAGTGGTTTTGGGGTTTCCTTAGGTCGTTTATTTCCTGCGTGGGAGTTTTATTTGGGGTTTTGATTGAGTGATGTCGGTGTCAGGGTTTTATTTTACCCCTTTGCTTGAGATTTAGTGGGTTTTTCGAATTTGTCTTCTGTTTAACCGTTGTGGGAGAAGGAAATTTGGGGTTTCTTTTGATGTTAAAATTTTAATTATTTTGACAGTTGTGGGGTGTGTTATTTTTAATTTCTTTTAAAAATTCCTAGGAGCTGTAATATTACGGCTGCTTCTGTTTTTTTTTATTGTTATGTGATTTTAGGTGCCTGTTTTTGATTCGGTTGGCAGATGGTTGGGGAAAATTTAAATGGGTATTGAAGAAAATTTAGATCTGGCGATTATTTCGTTTTAGACCGATACCACTGGGTATTTGAGTTTGTCCTTGTGCTGCTTGTTCGTTTTGTAATTTTAGTGTGGGCTTTTGCCCGTTAAAATCTTTGTTTCGTATTGCACGCTTTAGCTCCTCTCACATGTCATATTACACCATTCTCCATTGCTTTCTTCACCACTAAACTAGACAGACTTAATTCAACTCTACTGTTCTCTTGTTATGCAGCCTAGCAAGCCTTAACTTACAACTTTTTGTGGCTCCTTTCTTTCATTAGGATAGTTATTCGTCTATCTTTGGTTTCTGTAGTTGTTTTGCACTTATTGACACTATTGGGAGTACCTCGTTTGTCTAGTTTTCCCTTCCAACATCTTGAACATGTGCATTGACTACATGGAAATCCTCTTACAGTGCTAGAAGCGGGTAAGATTATATCAGGGATTTTTTCAGCCCTCATTAGTGATTGTTTAGTTTTTCTTTTATTTGATTGCTTTATTGTGGAGGATTCTTACCATAGAAGCAGATATCTTCAATTAACGCGATATCTCCCAATATATCTTTTCTCGGCAGGGTCCCCTACATTTTCATGAAAATGTTGTGGAGTTTATCAAAAAAAATTATTTAACCATGACTCTGATCAAAATTTTCAGCGATATGTCACTTGTAATATTGCAATATATTTGTTTTTTTCCGTATTTAAGCCCCAGACCTGTGATTTTTGATCATTCTTCTGTGGAATCTTATATAAAAGGGTTATACACCCTGACCAGTGTAACTAGATGTTAAGATTTACAGCAACCATTAGTGAATAGCAGTTAGCTCTGTTGCCAAGGAAGAACAGCAATTATTTTGTTGTTATTTAAAAGGAGCATAATTATTGACAGCTGTGACGGCTGTGAATTGGGAACATGACTGTTATTGTGAATAGGGATTATGACTGTTGCCTTTGGCAACAGCAAAATTTGTGTGCATGGTTGTTAGTAGTCAAAACTGTGAAAGGTGGATGCAGCTTATGACATTTTTACCATTGTTACTACACCATAGTTGTTAGTGCTGCGGTTGATTTGCTATCATTTGTACTCATCAATGGATATTGTCATCACTTAATTTGTAAATATAGTTGTATTATTGAGATTGTTGTGTGGGAATTTTCATGTTACATATAAGGTCTTGATAATGCTATATCAGTTGAGATTGTTGTGATTGGTACTGTCATTTGACGTAAATATCTTCTGCGATTAGTAGTCTACCTATGGTATCTAATCAATAGCATTTTGTTATTATTGTGATTTGTTTTGTTCTTGATCGGTACAATGTTCACTATCATTTTTTATTAGTACCGTGATCAATAAATATGGGTGTCAGTATTGCTGCCATACATTATAGGAGATATTACTGATCATAATGATTGATATCTCTTGGTTACTTCCACTCTCTCACTATTCAATTAGAGTAGCTTTAAATGTTAAAATGTAAATTAGTTTTCAAAAAGAAAAAAAAATGTATAAAATTTTTCGATTCCAGATATTTTCCTGATAAGTTGTAAAATTCTTTTTTTTCATTGTACACTTGAGGAATTTCAGAGAAAGATAGTTGCTTCTTTGGTTCTCACCTGCTATTGTTTTTGTGAATATGCAGGCGATGGAAACATCTATTTTAAAGGACGTAAACGTTCTAGTTACATGGACTCAAGCTCTATTTTGTCTCTTGCTCCTTGCATGGAGAGACTTAGCCGTCCTTGCAAAAGGCCATATGGCTATGTTACCAAATTGCACAGAGAGACAAAGCTCAAGCAAGATGATAGAGACCTTATTGGCATGCTTCCTGATGAATGCCTCTATGAAATCTTCAGATGTCTTCCTGCAGCCAGAGATCGCAGTGCCTGTGCCTGTGTCTCTAAGCGCTGGCTTATGCTCCAGAGCAGCTTGCAGAGGAACGAAATTAAGAGATCTAAAACAAAGACCAAGAATCCTGGAGAAATGACTGCTGGAAACAGGTCAGAAAGTAATCTATCAGATCATGCTGGCTCAGTTCGTAGCAGTGAGAATTCTTTTGAAGAATCTTGTGATAATGGATTTGGTGAACTGATAGATGGGCAGTTAGTACCTATGGATATTGATTTAGTAGAAAAAGGAACTGCAAAGAAAGTTGATAGTGAGAAGCAGCCAAGCTGGGCCAGTGGGGATCTTTCTCGACGCTTAGAAGGAAACAAGGCTACTGACATTAGGCTTGCAGCAATTTCTGTAGGCATGGTTGGGAGAGGAGGGTTGGGCAAGCTCACAATTCGAGGAAATCATCCATTTCGAGGGGTGAGTGATATGGGCCTAAGTGCCATTGGCCTTGGCTGCCCAGCACTCAGAGTTTTAATCCTTTGGGATTGCCCCCTAATTGGTGATAAAGGACTGTCATCAATTGCAAAGGGTTGTCATCTACTGGAAAAACTTGATTTGCTAAATTGCCCTTTGATTGGGGACAAGGGCCTTGAATCAATTGCTGCCAATTGCCCTGGCTTATTGTCTCTCAACATAGAGTCTTGCCCACAAATTGGAAACAAGTCTCTTAAAGCAATTGGACAGCGCTGTTCCAATCTTGAATCTCTTTCCATTAATAACTGTGCACTTGTTGGTGATGAAGGGATTATGGCTCTAGCGTCAAACACAACAAAGCTCATGAAGGTTAAGTTACAGGCTGTTAAGGTTACTGACAATTCTCTTACTGTTATGGGGCATCATTGTAAGTCTCTGATTGAGTTAATGCTTGTGAGCCTTCCAAATGTTACAGAAAAAGGTTTCTCTTCTATGGGAAATGCATCAGGCATGCAGAAGTTGAAGCTTTTAACAGTTACTGCATGTCGAGGATTGACAGACCAGAGTTTAGTGATGGTTGGACAAGGCTGCCCCAGTCTGAAGAACATCTTTCTGCGGAAATGTGACTTTTTATACAACAAAGGACTCAAAGGATTTACAGAAGTTGCAGTATCGCTAGAAAATTTACACTTACAGGAGTGTAACATGATCTCTACTTTTGGTCTGATAGATGCTCTTGGAAACTGTAGTGGAAAGCTGAAGGGACTCGCAGTGGAGAAATGTAGTGGAATAACAGAGTGTGGAGATGTAACTGTGCCAATTCCTTTATGTGAATCTTTGAAGTCTGTCAATGTACGTTACTGCCCGGGTTTTGGAGATGGATGTTTGGCATTATTAGGAAGTGCATGCCCTCAGGTACAGTCTATTGATCTCAGTGGTCTTGTTGGAATAACTGATGATGGCCTTTTTGCACTTTTGGGGGGCTGCAAAACAAGCTTGGTGAATTTGAACTTGAGTGGGTGTATTGAAGTGACAGACAGGGCTGTATTTGTTATAGTGAAGCTCTTTGGAAAGAGCCTTCAAAGCTTAAATTTTGATGGTTGTCAAAAGTTGACTGATCAGAGTTTGAGGTTTATTTCAGAGTGCTGCTCAGTGTTGCAGGATTTGGATGTCTCAAAATGTGGTATTACAGATGATGGAATTGTGTCCTTTGCATTTGCAGCACATAATGCTTTAGATATTCTTTCTCTTTCTGGCTGTGTGCAAATAACAGACAAGTCTCTGCCTTTTATAGGAAAGTTGGGAGAACGATTGCAGGGTCTTAACTTGCAATGCTGCAGTGGGATCAGCACCAGGGCACTTGATTTACTTAGGTCACATTTATGGAAATGTGACCTCCTTGTTTGATTGGGATCTTGCAGATGCTTTATAATATTTGCAAGGGACCAAGTTCGTAGTATCAGCATCAAGAAACCGTGTTTGCAACAAATAGGTTGTTCAGATCAGTAAGGGCTTTTATAAGGACGCAGTGGAGAGGCACTGGACCTTATAGCGTCTTCATCGGTCTTCATCATGAAGGGTAGAAGTAGAAAGCTGCATGTTTTCAGTTTACGTAATGTTGCATTGTTTGGTGTTTTTGGGCCCATGTGCAGTAGGCGATGGGTTTTCTCATGTTCTGCTTTTTCAAGAGCTTAGCCATTTTTGCAGGTCTCTGGTTATACCAAGAGATCTGTTTATATGTTCAGAGGTCTTTCGAGATGCAAACTCTGGATACACGGCTAGCTTTTGTGTGCAGTTCACTTAAGGTTCACGTTGTACGTGTTTTTCACTTCGGTTTTTTTATAGGGCCTGGTTTTCTCTGTCAAGAGTAGTGTCAGTGTTTCCGACAGGCCTCATATTGACCATGTAGTGTGTGTAGCTTTAGTTATATACCTGTTTTTAGCAGTAGCAGCCTCTGAAGCTGATGGGTTTTGGTGATGGCATTGTAACACGATTGTCATAACAACTTACAAGGTTGTTTTTCCAAGCCCAGCTGTTACAGAATGTAATAATTGTGTTGCACTATAATAATAGATAATATGTTTGTCTGAATTGGCTTCACCTCTGTTGAACATCTGAAATTTGTTTATCTTATTGTATGGCGGTGGTTTATTTTTAAATTTATAATGTTTATAGATTTTATACAATTCCTGTAGCTTTCTTTAGAGAAATTTTTAGGATACGTCTTTAGTGCATTTATTCGAGTGACGAAGAAAACTTTAATCGAATAACTTTTTGAGATATATTTTTTTATTGTAAAAATGCATATATTAATTAAAAGGAAAAAAATGTACAAGAGAAAAGAGCAAAACTTCAAAGCCAAAAGGTCTGAAAGCAATACATAGAATCAGCTAAGACAGTTGAAAGCTATAGATTTCAATCGGAAACAAATTATCTTTATAGATCTTCTGTAATGATATTAAACATGATTTAATATGATCTTTAGTAAACATTGTAAGTAAAGATTCATTATGATCTTTAGTAAACATTGTAAGTAAAGATTCACTATGATCTTTAGTCATAGCTGTCAACTGAGGTTGTACTCTAGGTCTGGAATTCTAAATTGTTATTATGATTCTCTTTCAAGACTTTAGCAAGAGTTGCCTTCTCTAAAATTAGAGAATAAATAATGCATAATCACTTCTTAGAAGGAAAAGTACAAACACAAAAGAAATATCCAAATATATAAAAACAATACATAGGTGAAAAATTTCAGAGATCATATTCTGTGAATGGTGCCCCAATACATAGGTGAAAAATTTCAGAGATCATATTCTGTGAATGGTGCCCCAGAGACCTGTTTTTTGTCTAAATTTGGCTGAAATAACTGAAGGATAACATTTTTAACTTCGTTAATATCATATAGTGGGCTTTTCTGCTTGAACGGTTTGATTTCAACAGCTAGTAGATTTGTACCGAGGATTTTAGAAAATTTAAAATTGATTAATTTGCTTGTACGACTGACTTCTAAATTAATTAGAAAATCCTATAATAGAAACAAAATGTGTCAAATAGTCTTAAAATGTAATAATGTCTACCTATCCAGCTACAAACCATGTAATAAATAACAAAGCTAGAAATTGTCCTAGCCATCACCAAGGGTTTCTAAAAATACAACCATGTAATTACGAAACAGTAAGGATCTAAATGTGAAAATGAATGGTCCTGGAAAAAAACAATGCAATTCATTTTTAAGAATCTTTCGACTACTGCCTGAACCGGATCGTAATTATAAATGGATGAGGCTAAAAATGATTATGAAAAAGAGCATTCCTAAAATGACGTGAAGGACCGTTTTTGAATTGTGCTCGTGTCATTGGAGCACTTAAATGAGTTGGATGATGTAAAATGCAGTGGGGTGTGATCAGTCTGAACGCGTGCGTCCGTAGGACAACACGTCTGTTACAGTATGGTGGGAAAACGAAAGCCAAAAGCAATCCAAGCTATATAGAACGGTGGGGCCTAACACGAGACGATGCCATTTTCAACAGGGTAGGGGAGAGGAACCTATGGTTGTGTAGGGGAGAGGGGATAGCAGTTATATAGAATTTTGAAGTATTTCTGTTCTTTTATAAATGTGATCTAGATTCTTATCTATATTTAAGGTCTGAAGGTGGATTAATCAGACAACTTGGCAAGCAGGCGGTGTTCTTGAAATGAACTTTTAAAGATTTGACCAACTTTATCACGGAATTCTGTTGAACAAAACAATTATTATTCGTTGTTAGAACAGCATATTAAACTTAACAGCATGAATTTTTCAGTCTGATATCAACATGCATAGATTTTTTTTTTTTTTTTTTGACCCCTGAGATGTCTGCAATTCCCGCCCAGGCATTTTCAAACAGTTTTCGTGTCCCCGCCGTTGCGAATGGTGCAACTGCTGGGGATTCTGCTGCTGTGGGTAACGGTGGGGGCTGCTCTGCGCCCTTTACCGTTGCCTCGCCTCCTTTCTGTTGAGCGTTCTGTGTGCGATGCTCCCCAGGTGGTGGGTTGTGCTGGTTCCCCCCACGGCTGGTGTCCCTGATCCGGTTTTGGATTTGGACGCCCTTGCTACTACTGCTGATGCTCAGGTTAATAGGGACTCTCCTCATACTGGTGGTGCTCCTAACGACCTTCCTGCGGCTGCTAATGCTCTGCCCAGACCTTATTTTGCTGGGAATCGTAGCTTTGCTTGTGTGGCTAGATCTGCTGCCCATCCTTCCAAGGGGGTTCGTCCTCTTCCTTGTGCCAAAACTTCCCTCCTTGTTGTTGTGGTCTGTGGCCAGGAGGTTGTGGAGAATATCGATTTCTACCAACACAGTGCTTTGGTCTGCAGATTTGTTGGGTTTTGGCCTTCCCTTCCAGACCTTCATCATTGGGTGAGTGATTCTTGGAAGCCTTTAGTTGCTTATGACATTGAGCTTTTCTCTTGTGCTAAAGGCTTTTTCATTGCTTCTTTTACCTCTACTCTTGACCGTGATTTGGTTCTGGGAAAGTTGTAGTCCTGGGGGGATCGCTCTCTCTCTATTAAGCCCTGGTCTTCTTCCTTCAACCCCCTTACTGAATCTCTATTTGTTCGTCCAGTTTGGGTCCGCCTCCCCAATCTCCCCCTCCATTTTTGGGAGCCTTCTTTACTTTGAGGCCATCGGTACTCCATTGGCAGTTTCTTGAAGGTTGACGATGCCACGACCTCCATGGGTCACTCTATCTTTGCTCGCCTATTAATTGATGTTGACATATCTCTGGCCCTCCCTAGGGATGTGGTTCTTATGGTGGGGGATAAGCCATGGGCTCAACCGCTGGATTATGAGGGCCTCCCCTTTCGCTGTCGAAGGTGCTTCTCAACGGGCCACCTAACTTCAAACTGCTCTCTCTCCCACCGCAGAGGCGCTGCTACTTGGTGGAAGGACGCTATTGAAGACTAGTTGACAATTAATGCTTTTGACTCTATCTTGGTTGAATCCTCTCGAGATGAGGTGCCCCTTACTGCTGATGATGCCTTTGCTGAGGTTACTACTGTTGTAGACTCTTCTGTCCCCTTGGCTCCTACATCCGTTGCTTCTGATCCTCAGCTTCGCTCCTCTTGACAATTTTGTTCTTCTTCATCAACAGTTTGTTGTGTTTTTGCAGCAACAGTCTACTGGTGTTCTGCTACAACAGTCTGGCAGTGTCTCTGTGGGATCTCCCTTGCCTGATTTGTCTTTGAATATTCCTAATGATAGTGTTGCCTGGACGATTGTTTGTCGCAGGCGGAACCCCTTCGTCAAGTTGTGGATTCTCCCCACTCTTGAGTTGGGTTGGTTTGTTGATGGTTTGACAAGTGGGTTTGTTTGGCCTGTCTAACTTTGTTTGTTTGGGGTTTACACCCCTACTTGGTCTGTTTATTTCAGTTAGCCTGTTAGCTTTGTAAAGGGTTAGGGCCCTAGTTATCACTGCTTTATTTATCAAAAACATGCATAGATTTTTGGAATTAAATTGTGTAATGCTTAGTAAGATCAATGTTTTGGATCATACTCCACAATCCATTATCAATATGAAACTGAACTAGAGAAGAGAAAAAAATAATAACGTATTAAGAGAGAAATAGATAGGGGAGGACATTAAAATGAAAGCCGTTAAAAAATATTATGAAAGAAAGTCCAACACTTTGAATCCATAATAATAATGAGAAAGAAAGCATAAGTCTAAGGAATTAAATAAGAACCTAGAAATAGATAAATAGTTGCTTTTAAAAAAAGTAAATATCTACTAAAATCTAATGGAACTTATCTAAACAATACTCATAATATAGATCAAGAATCCAAATAATATTATTACCCCATGTCCGTATGCGGTCCCTATGTCCGTATGCGGTTGGTTTATTTTCTGTTTATTTTTAAGCAGTGAAGAGGAAAATTTAGAATCTTTTCCTACTTTTGTCCATGGGGTCACCAGCTCCACAAATTGCTGCACAAAAAGTTGACCCCATTTTAGGCTTTAAGCAATTTTTGTTAGATGATGTTGCAACTACACTAGTAGGCATGCATGCTAAATTTAATGCATGTCGAGTAGACAAACATTGCTTAAAAGTCATCATTGTCTATGTTACAATAGAGGTTTTGAAATAACTTTGATGATCTACTCTAGGCATGTACATTTTGCTTGAAAGTTTATAAAATCTTTAAACAAATAAATATTATGCATATTCTACATTATTTCACATTTGGCATGCATGCCTACCAAACATAGTAGCAAATTTAAAATAATGGCTTCTAAATTTAATGGAACATAGGAGAATGCTTTATATTTCTTGCTCATTGTTCATTAACCAAATGATTTTATTTTTTCAATTTTTAATTGAAAAAAAAGCCCTTAGCAAAAATATGAAGGATGAATCAAGAATTAGGAAAAATTGCCTAAAATTGCATTTTGAAAATCCAAATACCACAAACCATAGGTATAGCGGTTTATTTCTATGTTGGCATGCTTTTAGAGCAACAATTAATAGGCAATTACCTAGGTGAAAATGTAAGTCTCCACTAATACAAGAAATGAATACAAAATGACAAAACAAGAATGTAAAGAAAGTGGGCGTGGCTAGGGTTTTTGCCTATTATTTGCATAATTTTACTTCTCTTTGTTGTCTATCCTCATATAATACTGCATTTATTGTGAGATTATTATGCATAGATTTAAATGGCCTTAGTCAGCTTCAACCTAGTAGTTTATGCTAGTGTTGAAGGTTTGGCAACTGTGAACAATAGATCCTCTAAGTAAGCATTCCTAGAAATTTGTACCAAAATTCTTTCATGAGATATGCCTTTTGAAATTCCCGCAGATGTGGTTTTCTACTTTGGAATTTGATTCTATGTGTCAATGGCTAGAACAACATACTCTTATTGGTTATTTTGTGGGGAAGTCCCCCTTGAAAGCATGCTAAGAGATTGGGTTGCCAAGATATAGGCCCCTCACAGGGTCTACCTTGAGGCTGTTCGAAACCACACTAAGGGGTTTTTTCTTTTTAATTTTGCTAAAGTTAATCATGTCTATGCTATTTTTCAACATGACCTTTGGTATGACTAATCATTTCTTTTGGCCTTTCAACCTTGGATTTGAGTTTTCAATCTTAGATGATAAGAAGCTTCATGTGCCTGTCTAGCTTGAGTTCCCTAGTCTCCCATGGTCATGTTCGCATTTTCTTCATATTATTGCTTCATCTTGAGGGAAGATTATTTGTGTTGAGCCAAATTGTTTTTATCAAGTTTGACCCCAAAAATGGGTCTGTGCGGAAGTAGATTTATCATGAGATCCTAAGGAATCAATTGATATTTAAATTGGTAGCCTTTGTCATACCAAATGAGTACTTTATTTGAATTTGACAAATACTTATTTTTGGTGCTAGTTGTCAAAGCACAAATTCAAAGATTGCTCATTGGTAGCTCCCAATGTTAATGTTAAGAAATAATGCATCAACACCTATTTTATTTAATCTATTTCCTACATAATCTATAAGAGAAAAGAATGCATACAAGCTTACATAATAACCATTATGCATACATAAAATAGACAAGACACGATAACACGGGATATATCTTGGGAAAATCCCTCAAGAGGGAAAAAACTAGCCTCAAGCCTCTCCTCTACATCCTCCAAATACTAAATAATATGATAGCTTAGTCACCCAACCGTCCTTAACCGCTAAACAATATGATAGCTCAGTCACCCAACCATCCTTAACCACTAAACATGTGCTTGCTTATATATATCTAAATAAGCTCACACAAATACAACCAAGTGGTAAAGCATAACCATGTGAACAAAATACCATTGAACCCTCATTTAACATTTTTTTTTATATTAAATATAAAGAATTAATTGTACATAAGTTTAGACTTATCAGTATAAGGCATGATTAATCAAACCCCAAGAAACAAAAAGTAAGAGTACCGTGCAACCCTTCAGGACAACATGTGGTATATTTCAATACAAAAAGACGGAGATGTCCTTGTACAATATACAACTACATACAATAGATTCTAGACCACTAAATTATATTACTTCTGAACTGCATCATAAGTCAAAAAGGGAAATCCTGTGAAAAAGAAAGTTGAATCACTATAGATTCTTGTTTTTGTTGTACTCATCCATGCCCCTCTAACCCAATGGGGGGTCGATATAAAAAATCTCTTCATTCGAGTTAACAACCTCCATGTTCAAACATCCTCTCAGATTCATGGAGAACTTGACACCTTTTTGCTTCTCTTGTTTTCCATAGGTTGCTTGCCTTTATACACCTTCAGATCGTTCTCATCATTATATTCTTTGACAAAAACTTCCCGCCCTCTTACAAAGGGTGTCCACTCCTTACTAACTTGAGTCCATGTGTAGCCATATGATATTTCATATGTGTACATCCTGGTGGTGCCATCTTGTAAGAATATTTCAAATACGTGCTTAGACATCCTCATGGCAAATGTCACTTGCATAGCAACATTGTAGCAAATGAATCTTCTATGAAACTAAGTAAGCATCCTACTTTTTCCTTGAAACTTATTTTCATTTCTAAGAATCTAAATTTGCCATAAAATCTCATTAGCGAGAAAAATCCAGAAAAGGTTACAACCTTTTTTAATACCATGAATGAAGCCATAAATAATTTCTGGGCAATATGCCATCGATGTTCCAACCAATAATATTAAAATAAAATTGATTCTGGATTTCTTTAGCAATAAGACATTCAAAGAAGATATGAATAATAGATTCTAGTTTCCTGCAAATGTTAAATGTATCACTATCATGCTAGTTATTCTAATATGGCTATCTCTGGAACTATAAAAGCCATTTGAAATATTTCTTCTTGGGCTCAATGTTGTTGTCCCGAAGAGTAGTAAAAATGTCTTGCCATTTCTGGTTAGAGCAATCCAAATGCCAAGCATTATTGAGATAAGCAAACAAATCATTTTTATGACATAAAGAATTATAAATTAATTTGGGCTTAGTGTTTAAAATAAGAGTGCCATAAGACCATCTGCAAAGTTAAATTTGTCGATATCTAAGGAATAAGGCTTAGAGAGGAGAAGACTATAAGAAGCCTCTCTAAGGACAATATATGTTCTCCAATTAGAAGGAGGGAGGTCAAATTTTTTATTGAGAGTAGTTCAATATTTCATCTTGAAACATTTAATGCCCTTAAAGTACCAACCTTTAGTCGAACACCCTTGTAAAAGGGCAAGAGGCTTACCCTTATGGGTAAGATTCCACCAAATAGATCTCTCACCACATAAAATATTGCCATACATTACACAATTCTATTATGGGTAACTAGACTTCTAATGGATTCCCATGCCTTCCAAATAGTTTTGAAAATATTGGGGCCTAGTAGGGAAACAGGGAAGTGACCAATTATTAAATCACTAAAAGGGAGCATCTTCCAAGATTTGGCTTGCTTGAGAACAACAAGTCTACTATTATTCTCGACAAGAATCTTCTAGGGCTCATCACCATCTAAGGCTTGAACCTCCTTTAATATTAGGTACTAGGTTTTCACTTTATTAATAAATTTATCCAATATTAAATTAAATATATTTTCCCAATGTGAGAGCCCACATTAAATATATTTCTCAATGTTACACACAACACATAAAGTGGCCCTAAGAATGTTAACTCCTAGTGGTGCATGCCCATCTAGGTCCCCTAGGTGCACCCCACACGCAATAATAAAATAGACATTATGCAAGGTGTACAACACCTTATCCCAACATTCTCCTACTTTTTGCATACATTGCATAAGTGCCAATCTATCAAATACATCATCATTTCCATATATGAAACCACACGAATCTCCAACATGCTCTCATGCCCCATCAATATACCTACAATAAAGTGACCACCATCTCAAGAAAGAATCCTCCACAATGCCACCTATGGAAGAAAAGGAACAAGCCAAGGTGAATATACACCAATCCAAGAACACAAACATTAAATCTAGCTTGATCCCAAATGCTCCAAGTTATTGTCATTAAGAAAAATCCACAGGATCATCAATGACATATAAAACACATTCCAATACATCCAACCATCCATATCTCTTAGGTATAAACAATATTAAAGTAAACTCATTCCAATCACATATCAACCAAGTAGTTGGTGGAGTTAGGTGTATCGCGTATATTGCCCAACATGTAGGGCGGTAAATGTTGAGGCCCTAAAATTGAATGATAGTTTTTGATCTTTCTTCCTCAACCCTGGGAATCATAATCAAGCTCCTTGCAAACCTTGTCAATGAAGAACATACATATAGGAACTCTCGTTGCATAGGTAGTATCAAATCTAAAAATAATCTCAAAGGATATCGATTCTACCAACACTACTCATATCAAGGTGCAATAAGTAATCATTTAACAATGTAGTTCCAAGAACAAATACAATGATCAACACATGCAACCCAAATAGTTGCATACTCTCTCACAATATGTTACCATCATCCCAAATCATATGAACATGAATCTAATGGAAGAACCCATAGAATAGAAAACCTTTAAACCATAACCTGTCCTTCTACCAATGCCTCAAAGAAGCAATGTTGTGTCAAGTTTGATGTTTTCCAAAATACCCCAAATGAAAAGCCATAACAACACCCAACTCGTTTAATCTCATAGATCAAACAAAAATATATATCAAATTCAATAATGTTGACATGGATGTAACCCTCTCAAATCAAGAAGATAAAACTCATAATAACCATTTCAATAAAACAAAGCATCCCAATAATACATCTCCTAAGGTCCTCATAATGACATCATAATTTCAACTCATATCCACAAGGAGATAACCAATGGCAAACATATCTCAAAATTAATCCTCGAGAACAAACCATATATCCATAGCTCAATATCCATATCTATGAAAGATAGGGCATAAATATAATTCACCTGAAAGGAAGAATAGGCAATACAAATCTCTCAAGTAGTAATACACCAAGTAGACCAAGAGTGGGGATCGATAATGCTCATCTAGGATAACCAAGTCATCATGAATCACTCCAAGAACAATATGCTCTCAAGTCGATACCAAGTGTAAGCTCCTCAATATTCCTACTAAAACCACTAACCATCTCAACATATGTCTCTAATCACAAGAGAACTCCAACCTCACCTATTTCTCCAAGTATCCATGAGCACCTATAATTGATCAATCCATGCCAAAATCCAAATACAATATAGCATCATCATAAAGGAATACACAATGATCATGTACTCAATACAAGGAGAACGGATGAAGATCAATGTCAAAGCTCCAATAGTTGAATCAAGAACATAAAAATTGCATCACAATCTAATCATCTCCTAGGAGATTAAATACTCCAAGTGAACATATCATGGTATCAAGAGAAACATGTCATTCCAAAACTCTAATCTAGAATCGAGAGTGCACCATGGCACAATAACAAACATACTTTGAACCAAAAATCACTTATCAAGTTGATGAAGAATAAAGAACACCTCAACCAAACACTCTATAAGTCCTCCATGGCTCCAAGATGTCAGCATCTCCAAACATAATGAAGATAACCGTCTCCTACCAGTGAAATTTCAAATGTGAAAGACCTTTTTGGTGTAATAAGATCTAAGACCTCCTACAAACATTTGCAACACTAAGAATATTATCCATCATCAAATGGTGATCCACATAACTACCAATGACTCCCAATAAAGCTTGATACTGAGTCACACATGACATCATGGTAACCATCTCCTAAATAAAGATCGTCCAAGTCTACAAAAACACAACTTAAATGTCAATAACGCCAAGTGAAACAAAGATCTCCAAGCCAACAAGATAAAATTGACAATAAACCATTAGGAATCAACCCTACACCGCCAGTCCATCACTGTCAAAATATCTGTCTAAAATGGGAAACCGATAATTTAGAACCAAGCTATCATGACATCGTGATAAACAACATGCTACAAGTCCCAATAATTGACTATCTAGGTTCTCTAATCATCCATGCTCTAACCTCAAAGAAAACATGTACCAACACACAAATGACCACAAACAAGGTCAACCAACAAAGTTTTAATCAATATTGACTCAATCTGGTGAATATAGATAGTACGTATCTAAGACATCCCACCAACTAAATAGGTGATTAGCCCACACAACTGCATAAATCATAGATTCAAACATTGAAACATGCAAACTCATCATCACATTAGTAATTTATAAACTAAGATATAAAAGAGAATAATCCTATAGACCAAATGAATCAAACCCAAAATCAATTTTAGATCTTATTTTTAAACATGTCTACAAATGAGTAACCATAGTCAAGGAACCTTGAACAAGCATCTAGGAGATCTACAAAAAACATGTCATAAATATAGTTGAAAATTGAATTTGAATTAGGGTTGATTTGCAATGCCAGATCTACAAAAAACAATGAGAAATTAACATAAAATAATAGTAACAGAATGTTCTAGATATCATGTAGAATTGTAAACCTAGATATGAGGAGGGAAAATAGATCAAAACCTATGATAGAAGATTCAAGCCTAATTGTCAAGACTATGGGGAGCAAGTCGCCTTGGTCCTTTGAATATTGAGGGTAGACAAACTATATGTTTTCCAGATTTGGATAACAGATAGAATCCACTACCAGAAGGTTGTCATAAATTATAAGGATTGATGAGAGTTGGTTGTCCTAGTCCTCCACTTTTTGTGCCGTCAAAATTTGAGTGATTGTCATCATTTATACTGCCCGATTCCTCGCTTGTAACTCCTAAGACAATTCCTTGCACACAAAAAAAAGGAAATATGTTTGGTTGATGGGGGTTTGCATTAGGTCAAACCCTAGTTAAGGAATTTACCTTGAAATGATAATTGAAATGGAATTGAAGTAGAAGCGAAATGAAATGCTTTCTTTTTGAGAGAATGGCTATATCTAATCTTAATATTATTGAACTTGAATCCTCATGCAAAGGTTTATGGTGCAATGTAGAATGTCTTTATAGAAGGTCAATCATGGATGCTTGAACACGAATTCTTGATCTTGACATCACCTTCTCCTTCAATGCTTGAATACTTGAATACTTGCTCACATAGACTTGAATTGATTTTGTATTTGAGAGATCACTTATTATTTCCTAGTTCTCTAAAAGTTACCAAATGAGGGTGGGAGGGTGGAGGGTAGGCTTTTTTTTATGTCTAACCACACAGTAAATGTTTGAACTTGGAGTAGGTTGACACAAAGCCAAATTTCTCGCCATATCAAGTGACCGTTGTGAGGTCCTATTTTGAGTCCTGATTGGGAGGACCATGACGTTCAAGGTGTCCTGGTATTGTCAATCATGACTCAAAATGGGATAGAGGCTAGGTGAGGAGTTGAAAATGCATATTCCAAGATGGCAGGAGTAGCATTAAATAAGACTTTGAGCACTAGAGGTAAAAAAACCAAGGTTAGGGCTAGGAAAGGACAAAATCGTACAAGGATACAATTTACAAAGCTACAATAATTACTTAAGGTTTCTCCTCGACTTTTCTAGATCCTCATGTAATCACACTCCAAATCTCATACACCCACAATTGTTTAAACAAGTACCAAACTAATTCTACTAAAAATCTACATGATTGCTACGTAGTACTTTCCAAATACTCTCCAACACCTATTCAAAATTGAAATTTTGATTTCATATGCAGAATTCATGTGCATAAATGTGTCTAGGAGAAATAATTAGTTTCCAACCCTAAAAATCAATCAAAATGGAAAAATTAGGAAACCAAAATTATATGACTATGTGGTGCTCAAAAATTATTTTCTAACAACTATCGTTGGAAAAACTAAAATCATAAGCAAAATGTATGCCCCTCAGAAGTAAATTCCTCCATTAGGCTTATAAAGGGAGCCAAGATGGGGTCGTACAAAGTCTGTACAAGCTAACACTAACATGATGTTAACATAGGGTCATACAAAGTCTGTAGGTGTACATGACATCAAATTGGAGAAGACACTGAACGAACTTGGATAGGAGATGAGGAGGATACATGCTAAAGTAGGAGCACAAACATGAGGTGTAAATTGACCCGATGATAATTTACGATGCTACATTTAGCCCCCACTTTTACAAGAGTATGAGCCTATGCAAATAATCATGGTAAAGTAGATGAAAGAGATGAAGGAGAGGATCAATTAGGAGCATAATCATAGGGAGTATAAGACATCACTAATTTTGACGAACTAAGCCCCTAATCTTAGGATCTTAACTCACTCAACTGCATGCAAGGGCACACAAAACAAGAAAAAAACAAAAAGACAAACAAAGACAATCAAAGGCAAAAAGGAAAAAGACACACAACATGCAAAATGTAAAAACAAAAAACAAGACCTCAAGTCAACTAGCCGAAGATACCTCAATATCAAAATGTCTCAACAACTAATATCACTCTTGAAAATGCCATCTCAAGAACACAAGTGATCACATAAAAGAGAAAGAGCATGCATCATCCATGAAATACAAGTAGCAAGGCTATGAGCTCATGGGAAGAAAGGAAGAAGCATGGATACACATTCTAGATGCGTTTTTCTAGGTGATCCATGTTGGGGAGGAGAGTAGGATTAATCTAGTTGTCTTTTTCTAGTTCCACTCATCCTCGTGCGTATGTGCAGTGATGTCTGGTTTCAAGTGTATAACATACCATATAAGAGTTTTTTTTATTTGGTTTAAATCATCCTTAAACCTATTTAAATGTAATGAAAAATTCCAAGAGGCGAGTGTCTAGTTTTAGAAACATCTCGCATAAGAGTTTGTTTGCTCTGGTTTCGAAAAGTGTAACCCCATTTAAGACAAATATATGCTTGGTTTTGAGGACATCCCATGTAAGAGTTTGTTTGATCTGTTTTCAAGAATGTACACCCCATCTAAGACATATATTAATGCTACGTCTGGTTTCAGATATAAAGCATCTCATGTACGAGTTTGTTTTCTCTAGTTTCGAGAATGAACACCCGTTTAAGACATTGCAAAAATATAGTACAAAGAGGGAGATATGTATGCCCCCCTTAAGATGTCAACATAGCCCTATGTCAACATCTTAAGGAAGCTAGAAACAAGGATACCCACCTTCAACACCAAGGAGATATCTTTTAGGCAACCATGTTCATAAATCCAAGCTAAAGAGGGAAAACTCTTATAAGAAAGGATAAGATATTTGAAAAAGAGATATCTTACAACGTGTAAAGAGGATCCTTGAAGGAGAATAGATATTTTCTCAAAACACATCCACCTCCAAGAGGAGTTTCTTGAACAAACACAACATCTTCTACCAAAAGAAGGGAAGGAGAACAAGAATGCATACCTTCCCCCTATTACTGGGTGAAAGGGATTCTTGATGAAGGATGACACATTTTGGACCCAATGTGAAGGATAAGTTTATTATAGATATACATTGACAAGTGAAAAATAGGTTGTAGCCAAGGACATACACCTCTTGCATAAGAGAGAATCCTTGAGCAAACAACTACTTCACACAACCTGAATGACACCAAATCATAAGCAAACACCACTCAACAAAGGAAAAGGGAATCCTTAGAAAGGATAGGAGAGATCAATCAATGTCCCCCAAGTGTAGGGACAATGAGAAGAGTTACACAACCTCTAAGGAGAGATTAGACATAAGTCAATGCACAATATACTCACATGAAGGAATATTCAATGCAAGAAAAGACATTAATATATGTAAAATGCAACTCCAAAGAAGAAGTAATCTTCAAAGAGAAAGAAGTAGAAGAAAGATCACATACTCCCCTAAGAAGAGATTAATCATAAGAGATATACCATTCCATGCAAGAAAGGACATCAACGTATGAGAAATGCAACCCCTAAAGGGAATAGTGAAACCTTAGATAGAGAGAAGAAATAAGATAGAGGCAATAATGAATTGTGTTGCCGCCCCAAAATGTTTGTAATTGAAAAAGAATTACCTATTATGACAAAGAGCCCCCAATGAGGGTAACTAATTGTGTCATAGGGTGAGGATCAACATGAAGGGTGAATAGAGTGATAAGGCACTACCTCTTCACCAAGAAAGAGTGCAAGATTGGTTGTAAGAGCTATGCGAGCCCTATCATATTGTTCTTGAACAAATGTTTTAAATGCTTTACACTTTCCAAGAGAATGACAATAACTATGATGAAAAAGACAATGTTCATCACCTTTCTTATGCTTAGAATTGTTATTTATTTTAATGAAAGGAAAGACAACACGCTCATCATACTTTAATCACCAATAGATTCTAGTAGCTATTTTCTCTTGATCATCAATAGGATTAGGTCTTTTCTCTTGATATAATATAGGACAAGGGTTGTTAGAAGAAGACGGATTGTCATCTATGATTTTGACTATGCCATTATTGATGAGTCCTTGCATTCCATTTTAAAAATCAAGACAATTATTGGTAGTGTGGTCATTAGTTTGATGATATTAACAAAAAAGAATTTTCAAAAGAAGAAGCACCCTTAGATGGATGATTAGTTAAATTATGTCTTGGAAGATATCCTTGAAGTTTTGGATTCTAATGAGATCATCCATAGGGGAATCATGATAATGTCCTAGACCTTTGGTACTAGCTTGTGTGGGAGAGTCTATAGGGACTCTAATTCCTTGTTCAAATTTCCCACTTGTCCTTGTCCTCTAAAATCTTGTTTTGATATTATGTTATAGCCACCCCTATAAGAATTTCTTAATTGAGGAGGAGGAACATTATAATTATTTTATTTGAAATTGATAGTTATGTGTATCTAGGAGGAGAAAAAGGAAAATTAGATGAAGAAGGAACATCTTGTGTAGGGAGATTTTCCTTTCTATCATCATGCATATCCTCTTTGATGGGTTGGGAAGGAAGATACTTTTCATCTAAGGCCCCATCTTTACTTAATGTTATGTGGGAAGATAGATCATGAATGAAATGCATAACATCATCTTTTATACAAATGTTTTGATGATTAAGATAGGCTCTGGGAGAGTAAGGGGGATCTAGAGAGATTGAAACACCAACATTTTGATCTTGCCCCCCTTGCGCTAGGGTATGTGTATGAGAAGAAGATGGTTCCATGTTTCTCTTCACCGTTTTCTCTCTATTAGAAAGATCATTGATAGGAGTATTATCTCTTTCTTCATGCACATTAGATACCCTAGGAGAGGTACAAGTAGTAGGTTTTCCATTAGCATATCTAGGATTAGGATCCACAAAAGCTTTAATGTGATCTACATATGTAATGCGTTTTCCTAAAAATATCACCATAAAGCAACATGCACTATGGATAAAAGCTTTGAGATTTAATTGATTTAAAGGAAGCAATTTGAAAATTCTAAAAAATGCAACAAGCCAAAGTGCTATGAATGAAAAGAAGCAATGTGAAGTGAAAGAAACCATTATCTAACACATGATTATGATAAATGTATGTGAAAACCAATGTAATCATATGTGAAATATTAAATAAATCAGATCTATTAGCCATTATGAATGTTCAAAATCAGATCTGGAAATAGATTTGAAAAATTATGCTAACCACAAATCAAATTAACCAAAATAAATTAGGGTTTTTGTGAATTCAACCTCTCAATTTATGTAATTTGATTAAAATGAGATCTATAGATACAAAATTGAAAATTAAAATGTTCACAAATCAAATTTGAGACATTTAATCCAAATTAGGCAACCCACAAGCTCAATTTTAAAGTAAAAAATTAGGGTTTTTATAAATTTAACCTCTAAATTTATATAATTTGATTGGAAATTAAACTTGTGAATGTAGATTTGAATTTTAAATTGTATAAACACTCATATCTGAGTTCACATAAATAAAAAATAAGGATGTAAGGAACCAAAATGTAATGGTGAAAAATTAGGGTTTCACCCAATGATGAAGTAAAACCCTTGATTTTTGCTTAGGTTCCACTACATTAAAGAGGGGTGAACCTAATAGATCTAGCCTCAAATCAGCAAGGATAGAGCATATAATTTTTAAAAGATTCATTGGTTAAAAATTTGATACCGCCTTTTTAAGTTGAATTGTGAAAATGCTAAAATTAGGGTGAATGTGCTGAAATTGAAGTAAATATCCATAAACAGTGAGCTATGATCATCAAACAAAGCCATGAACCTGAATATGAGCATAATATGAGTATTTGAATTTGTTCCTAGAAGTTCATCCTAAATTGTTGGGGCCATAATGCCCATCACTCAAGACCTCCACACTTTTCACCTTCCAAAGGGGAACCTGTCCTGTTGGCATTTTGAGTTTGATGGCATTTTGCATAAGAGATTGCATTAATGATATGTTGTCATTGATGTCAATTGAATCGATAAAAGGTATTCATGTTATTGCTGATATTGTTGTTTTTTATATTGGCTTATAACCGGTAAGAAGAGAGTTGTACAAGATGTAACCGATGTATGTAAAGTTTGTGAGTTGAATTGGTGAATCGGTGTGAAGGGTTAAACCTTTCTATGTAATGCAACCGTAACCCTATCCGCTGTTAAATCCTAACCAATCAAGTTTGTTGGTTTATTATCTGATGAGCTGTAATGATGGAGAGACGTGTGATCACTGTATGCGGAGAAATTCAAATTGGTTTGGCGCGTTTGCTTATTGTCTAGGGAAGGAGCAAAGTAGATTGCATTTAATGCACAACGTGTGCTGGGTTACAAAATCCAATGGAGCGGTGATCATATAGCAGTTAGAATTATCTTGAAGAATGTGAAGAGATTGTTATGATTTCTAACAGTCAGGATTGAAGCGACTTGTTTGTAATCTCAATGATGAGAATTAGGTTTTTGTTGTGTTATCGACCTAATTGATTTGTATTGAAGGCCAATGAAGTTGTTTGTAAAGGTTGTTGGCAAGGTTGATAGAAAACCCGTTGAGTGTGTGGTTGCCCAACCAGTGAATGGATCTGCACTTTGAGTGAAGGCAGATTGAAGCTTAGAAGGATCTGATCAAGCAAAGATAGTGCTACTCAAACAGATCAAGAAAACCTGTTGTTTTCTAACAATTACAACAGAAGTAAAATCCCTTAACCGAGTAAGCTCTAACAAGCTTGGTTACTCATTAAATCCTCTAACAAGGTGGTCCACTAGCTTGGATTCTTAAATCCTCCAGCGAGGTTACTCCTAACAGGGTATTGTGCTCCTTACAAGGCATATTTGTAAATCCCTTAACCAGGTGATCCCTAACCGGAATTAGTTCTTAACATGACTTATTGTAAAGTTCTAACAGGCTTTGGCTCCTAACAGGGCGAACTTCGAAAGAGTTCAGATAGCTATCCTTGTGAGTCCCATCTCACAGTGGTTTCTTCCTATTTGGGTTTTCCACGTATAAACATTTGTGTCAAGTGGTGAATGCTTTTGTGGCTGTGATCTTATTTGTTGATTTGATTAACTTTTGATAAGGCATGTTAAGTATAAGCATTGAGAGATGAATATGTTGAGTTATGATTAAGCATTGTTGATGTTTACAAGATTGAATGTGTTTACTATTAAAGTTGTCATAACAGTTAAACTGGTTAATGTCAAGTATTCCTATGAATATTGATCTTGACTAAAATATGTTTACTTTGTTTGATTGAGTTTGAGTTTGGGAACTTTGTATCAGTTTTTCAATATACTGATTCACCCCCCCCCCCCTCTCAGTATTCTACTAGATACTTATTCTTTCATCATACCATCATGTTCGTCTTTGGTAATTATGGTGATCTTGAAAGTTACAACTTCATACCTATTCCTTCACACAATAGAGAAGAGAAAATTGTTGGTAATAAGGGTTTGCCTAAGTCAAACCTCGGTTTAGGAATTAGCCTTGAATGAATAACTACAAATATTGAAATAAATAATGAAAAGGTATACCTTAAATATGCAATTATTAATAATGATGCTTTGCTTCTTGAATGTAATCACATATGTTGTATGAAATGACATGAACATGAAAAAACTCTAATCACACACACATGCTTGCATATGAATGATCTAATTTTACCCCACAATGGTTGAATGAAGGATATGCAGCCTTGAAGATCTTTGAAAATGCTTAATGATGAATAATTCATGGATGTTTGATTGCTTGTAAATGGAGACAAGTTGAAATGAATCGATCAAATGTCTTTATATAAGGGTATCTAGATCATTTATCGATTAGGTTGACCTCCAACGGTCATGCAGAGCTACAAGATTGAATTCTCGCCAGAGAGATAGGGCTCAACTAAGAGGGACCAAGACGCCGGACACAGTGGTCCTAGGACAAGGGTGCTATCAAGGACCATGTTTAAGCCCCAGGAAGAAGGATAGCACTCTAGGAAGTCAATTGGTGGGTGTACATGGTATCAAATTGGAGTTAAGTCAGTGAGTAGACCTAGATAGGGGACGAGGAGGAGACACACTAAATTATGTATACAGATCAATGCAGAACAATACAATGTGTGTTGAAATGAGACAACAAGATCCCATGTTTAATTGTAATGGGGCTTTGCAAGGCAAAATACCAATTAAAGACGTTAACAATTGATGCCAAGAATCTAATGTAGAAATTTGAACAATTCCACCAACATCCCCAAAATCTTTTTGTCAACAACCATATACCCACAAAAAATAGGGTCAATAACTCTACTCCCAAAATTTTATAACTATTTATGGCTATTTCAATTATTTGACAATAAAATCAAATCCTAGATAACATTATGAAGAAATTGCAATTATAACATAGTACATGAAAATATTGTGACAATAATCGTATACCCATAAAAATCCATAATTATAAACTAAGGATTCTTAAAAAAAATACATAATGTTCTTTATTCACATGTTCTATTTAGTTCGCACTTTGAGTAAGATTTCACAAAAAAAAGTGAAAGAAATCATTGTAAGGAAACCCTCAATGGCATACACAAAAATGATTTTTAAATAAGACACCAAAATGCAAGGAGAAAATAGAGTCGATGACAACAATAAGAAAAGAATCATGGAGCAAACACGTGACCTGCAATTTGTAGAGTCGAGGTTGCATACGTAGAGTGGTGGGTAGGCACGAGAACCTCGATGCGGGAAAAATAATCCCCAAAAGAACATCTACAAAATAAAATTTAGGGCACATCAATGCTCTTTGATTGATGTAAGTGAAAGATATGACTTGATGCTCACCAAACATAAATAGGGACAGTTATTAATAAATTGGCCTCTAATGATATTTTTAATTTTAATATGGCGAGCAACCCCACAAGACTTAACATTTTGATTTAAGTGTAATTTTTAATTTCTAATTGACTAAATTATTAATTTTTATCACTTGACCAAGCTAATGGGTATTGGCACAATCCTTGTCATTTATTGGGCTCTCTTTGAAAGCTGTACTTTTTAATTGTTGGCTATATTGCAGATTACAAGCATGTATCATTACTACATTTATTAGGTGACACTTTGAAAAGTATACTTTTAAACCCTTGGTCGAAGTACGGATTGCCAAGCATGCATTGTTACTACCCAAAAGCCAAAACAATACCTATAAGCAATTATGTTTCGTACATAAATAACAAAAAAAAAAGATCTTTCAATTCCAATGTACCGTTTAGGATCTATGAGTGCACAAAATTAGCGATAACATGCTTTTCCCCTGTTATAAAAGCATTTGTAATTTAATGTTAAGGTTGGTGCTCTTCTCTTATTATAAGGGAGAAGACCCAGTAGTTGAATGGTTGAATGTGTTTCAATTGTTGATAGTAGTTGTTGATTTAATACCCATACTTGTTGATTTAATATCCAAATTTTTAGACAATAGTACCAATAACTACCCATAATTGAATGAAATGTACTTTTTATTGTAAAAAAACATCAAAATATGTGATGCCACATCACTATGGTCTCACCAACATGCTTATGTGATATCACATCAAATAAGCTAACCCTATAACTAGGGACTTACTAAGCTATTTTGAAATTTTCTATGTAAAGTGAAAATAGTTGAATTAAAGTGGTTGAGTGATCAACTAATGCACCCACTAGATTAGTGAGAGTTGTCAAGCTCTAGAAGGGTTCTATTTGAAGAACGCTGTCTATTATGGCAATTTGAATTTTGGAGTTAACAATTGCGATTGACTAACCTGTCACTAACACGCTGTATGACTAACACGTTGTACGACAGGTCTGTTTTGGAACTAAAATAGCCAGAGGCCTATTTGAACTACCCCAATCATTTCCTTTCCGTATATGGTGTTCCCTCCCATCTATAAATATTCAAATTTTATAAGAAACTCTCTCGCAACAATCATCCATATATAGAAAAATAAAACAAAAAATATACTTGCCAACCATATAACAGTTTATACTTAAAAAAAAACAAAATTCAACAAAGGGTGCCGCATAATTTCAACACCATTTTACATTGAACGGTAGTGAATTTTTTTATTGCCATAGAATTTAACCATCTACATACCCCAAGGAGAAATTTTAGTAAAGCTGCATGCTCGTTTGTCACTTAAACAGCCTAAGAAAAAGTGTACTGTAGTAAAAATATTATTTTAACTAGGTACACAATCTACAACACAAAAACCAAAAAGAAAATAAAATAACAGAGTTGTGCCACGAATAAACCCTCAAAACCTTCAAAGTCAGTTAATATTGACTGCAATAACATCCTGTTTCTTCTCCGGTTCAGTCTTGGGAACAGTAACCTGCAAAACCCCGTTCTTCATTTCAGCCTTTACTTCATCTAGTCGCACATTTTCTGGCAAGATGATGCGAGTATTGTAGCTTCCGAAGCTTCTAGAAGACCAATTTTTCTCCCTCTCCTCCTGGCTGTGTTCGCCTTTGATCACCAGCGTTCCATCCTCAATTTCCACCTTTACATCCTCCTTACTCAGCCCTGGCATATCAAAGCGCAGCTTATACGAATCATTCTCTTCCATGATATCATATGCCGGCCTAAAATTTTCCAACGCCTCTCCTGCTGTGCGAGACGGAGCAAACTCATCGAACAAGCGGTTCACCGTGTCCATCATCTGATTCAGGGTTCGATTCACAGGAAAAGGATCCGAGAGATCTGCATACGATTTCAAGATTTACAAGCACAAAGACAAACAAGCTAATTTCACAATCACTTTCTTAGAAAAAGTAGGACAATAGCATCACTTAAAAAAAAAACAGACCAAATAAATAGATTCAAATTTATGAAAACAACTGAAAGCGTGTTGAGCAAGTTATTATTGTAAAAGCGTCACACAATGACCTATACCAAAAGAGCCTGAAATGCACAGACAAATACAAATTTACCTAAATTGATTATATCAACCGCATGCAGTGCCCTCTAATACAGAAAATAGTTGCAACTTTGCTAGAAGATAGAGAAAATAGTTGCGTTTCTCTTATATGTAACTATTTTACAAATTCCTTCAAAATGATAAATACAAAATCTTAAGTTAAAAAACTATTAACCAGAGAGATGATCCTATTATATCTGTAAATATTTTACAAATTCCTCATAATTGATTATGAGGATAAAATCTAAGTATTATCCAGAAAATAAACACAAATTTAGGAAAAATTTGAAGACTTTCTAGGTAGTTAGCTATAATTCGAGAACAAAATCCGAAAGCAAGCGCTGGTTTCAACCTGTACAAATGTCAAGTAGAGAGCTTAAATAGCAAATTGCAAATTAGCAGCGACTTAGAAGATATTATCCGGCACATTTTACCTGAAAACCCTAACGGGATTAAATCTGCCCATCTTCTGAGCATCGGCGAACGGCGTCGTCTCCTAGGCCTTTCAGCAACATTTTTGTCTTCATTTTGTGTAGCTACGGCAGATGTCGAAAAGTTTCTGCCTTGAGATGCTAAACTTGTGACGCCACCACGCAGACGTGTTAACAGCGTTTGGTCTACCAGTTTTTTGGCAAGCAGTCGTCCAGCCATGGCTGAGAAAAAACCTACGAAAGAGAAGAAAAAATATTTATTCTTATACTGTTAAACTGAGGGGTCTTTATGTACCAGCTCGCAAAATCAGAAATTTCACAGAAACACGCAAAGATAGCACGAAAGGAGAGGGATGGGGAAAGGGGTATAAATTGCAGAGTAACCGCCATGGAAGGATGTCTCTAGAACGTGGCTTGGAAGATGATGGATGTTTTGAGAAGGTTCGCGATAATAGCCAGCTGCGCGCCACGAGATGCCTCCACAGTCTTCTATTACACAATGTTGTGGAAATTCATTAACGCCTTAAGCTCCCATGTTACATTCAAAGTCTTTTTTATTGTAGTTGATTCATGGTTGTTTTCTTTTTTCCCTTTGATGAAGTTAGAATCTCCTTTGATATAATTTATTGGATGAATAATTTGTGAAGATTAAATAATTTAAATATAATGTTTCCTTTGAAATTTGATGGTAAAATACATTGTTAGTTCCTGCCGTGCCGGCAAAATACTATAGCATCAGTTGGATGCATTTGTTAATTTAGACTCTCCAATTAAATTGAAGTATTTTTGAACTTCTTATTTTTTCTTAAATGTTTTGATTTTAAACACATTTAATAAATAGTATAAAATTATTTATCTTAATTTCTATTGGATACTGCTGTTAATTTATTTATAAAAAATAAAACTTAATTCTAAGTAGAGACTTCTGGAAACTACAATGAAACTTCTGGAAACGTTCGGGATTCCTGCCATCGCACCTGATCACAACACACTGGAAATTGGAATCGATCGCAATACGCTGGAAATTGGAATCGATCCGAGTCCATTTTTTATATCTGAAGTTATTTTCGTTTTTGCTTCGAGGAAAACCCCATGGCCATTGATCGACATTCTCAAAGCGACATTGAGAGCGCCCTGCAAAGCCAAAAGCAACAAGTGGAGATGCAGAGCCAAGAGATTGTCGACTAGAAATGGAACTACATTACTTTCGCATTGGCCCTGTGGAATCTGTCTCTCATATCTTATCGCATTGCATTTGGCCCACACCCCCATTTTACCTCAATAGTGCTAGAGATTTACTTGTTGATTATTTGTACTGTCTTTGGTGTGCTCTTTTGCATAATATATCAGAAAATTTTGGAGGAAGATCGATTAAAATCCAAGGCTACCTAGATTTCATTCCAACAATGCATTTTCATCTTATTGGCATCTTTGTTATTTGTAGATTATATTCTGAACAAAATGACAGAGAACCCTGCACTCCACGGCAACATCCAAGCAAGCGCCGAATCCTCTTTGCCCTGGTTTTCCCTTATAATTTAAGCTGAACAGTTTTACAATTGCATAGCCATTCAACATCCCTGTTAACAAAGAGATGCGTTCCAAATGTGATAATAATGTGAGCAATGCATTTGATGATGAAATTGGAATCTAGGCATTTTTGTGCTGATTCAGATGATGATGGAAATAACTCAGGTACATCAGGCCATGGATTCTACTAGTGATTTGGTAAGTGAGTTTGTACCCTCCTAGTTCTATTTGTTTTGCTGGTCATTTGTATTTTAAAATTCAATTAATTTGTACCATATTGAGTTTGAGGGGATTTTTTGGGCACAAATCATTTATCTGAAAATTTATGATTTCCCGATTTTGGGAAATTTACCCCAATCTAGTAGATTTGTTTAGGAAAATCAGGGGAATAAAAAAAAGCATTTCCATTACCCTGCACCCGTATTTACATAGATGTACACATTGTTTATATATGCAACTCGAACCATCTATTACATCCAACAAAAAATCTGTTCCATTAGGCATTAATGATGTCCAAACCCTCTTCTAATTCTCCATTTGGCATAGAAGGATGCTGACAAAAATACCATTTCAGCACAGGCATGAGGTTTTGGCATTTATCTTTACACCTCCCAAATGCATTTTTCCTGTGGGTTTCTCAAGCCTTTTCATCAAATCCATTTTGTGCAGATCTTGCAATCTTAGCATTCCATGAGACCACGAACATTCAAAGCTTTATGTCAAACAATCTTGATTCCTTGTTGATGCCTTCACATTTTGCAATAAATCTACTAGGGTATTTGCAAGTACAAAAATTGACAAAATCCTTCTATCCATTATTCTTTGATGGATGTCCATGCCCTATTTCAAAGTCAAAAATACACACCAAAAATAGATAGTAAACACACAGACTGATAAAATCATCCTCTACCGCAGCTAAAAACAAATTTATAAGTTCTGCCTCTGCTGAAAAATTCTTAGAAAGACTTGTAAAGAATGCTAATTTCAATTTTCGTTTTTCATCACCAGCTGTCTGCGGGAGGGCTCTCCAGCTGCTAATTGAAACCTCTTCCCAGCGCAACAGGCACAAATGGTTTCAATACTTGACTACCCAAATAGGTGACAGTTGCAGATAGTAATACCTTCAATCAAAACATATATTTTCAGTCATTGATCCAAAACATAAATCCATAAAAAGGAGTGTATTTGGTGGCAAAATCAATACAGATATTTAGATAAAGCTAAAGCTTGTTATGACAAATTCAGAGAAATCCATAATTTGGAAGGGGGAGCTTATGGAAACATCACCATTGATAGAACTTTTAAGCTTGGAAATTTTGCTCCACTCATCAATGGGAAACACCATTATGCTGTGAATGGCATTTGCTTCTTGCGTCCTGGCACACCAATCAAGCTTGCACATTACTTCAACATTGGCGGAATATACACTTTAGATGACATTCCTGATCTCCTTATCTGCAGACTGCTGTGATATTTGAAGACTACAGATAATTCATTTAGATTGTATTCCAGAACAATGTGGACACCATCCAATCATGGTATTTGGACAGATACTCCTTGTTTGTAGTAGGGTAAGCTACAAATTCAAGTTGTCGATTTTCAAGGCTCCCCAAATATCATTCTGCAAAGTCTCCCTTCAAGGCTAAAAACCTGATGCACAGAAAGCATTCGCCAACTGTTCCTTTTGACACCGTTCTAATAGGCATGCATGCAAAATGTAGTTCAGTAGAGAGTACACGTGGAATTTGATACTAAACTGTTTTAAGTGGTCAATTTATGCCGTGCTTGAAATGAAAGAAATTAGGGTAGATTTTTATTATTAATTTTTGTTTAAATAAATGTTTCTATTTTTAAATAAAAAAATGATCATATCTGTGAGTAAGAACAATTACATTTTATTTCCAATACAATCACATCTTTGTAAGCCAGATATTAAAAAATTAGTTGAGTTCAAATATTTGATCATACTTTTCCTTTGGCACATGGTTATAGCCTCAACTTGTGACATTTGATTCTTGAAATTAAACTCACTTTGAAAGTAGCAGTATAACCTATGCAGATTAGTCAGCGACATATGGAAGACATATGAATTTTATATAAAAAATAATTAAATGATATGTTCTAATTACACACACATGTTAAAAAATTCTAGAATCTTCAATTTTAGTGTAAATTCTTGAGGATTTATTTTGTCATTATTACTCTTTAATTTAATGTTTGAATAATGTCTACATACATAAGAGAAATATTAAATTTTGATGCATATATATAATTTATCTTATTATGTTAATTTAGTTTATAGATTTCAATGTACACACAATTTGTATAAGTTAAATACATTCTTTACAATACATTATATTTTTTTCTTGATTTTTTTAAAAATTTTATTACTATTTAATTTGGTGTTTGAATAATGTCTAAATATATAAAACAAATATTAAGTTTTGATGCATATATATAATTTATCTTATTATTGTTAATTTAGTCTATATATATTTCAATTTTAGTATTTTTTCCTTGAAGTTCCAAGCAACACACAATTTGTATAAGTTAAAATACAAATACCTAATTATGATAATATTCATATGCAAATGTCTTCTATTTATATAGTTGAATTTGTTACTAAATTTTGTAGCCATGTTTCATTTTGTTAGTATTTCATTTGCATGGACCATTCTTCAACATACAACATATTTGTATTATTGCTCCAAGAATGTCTCTTGCCCAGGCGTTTTCAAAATCCTACTCTCATGTTTATCTCTCCCTCTACTTCTTCCTCTTTATCTATCAATCTCATTATCTCTATCTCTCTATTTTTATCTATCCCTCTACCTCTTTATCCATAAATTCCAACGCTAGCTACGGTTAGAATTCATTGTCTTCAACTTATGGCCTTCGTGCATATCCCCTCTTCACCCTCCCTTGCCCAATCTACTTCTCTCACTACATCTCTACCACTAATTCAAACATTACGGCAGGAACTTGACGCTTTGCATCTCTTGTTAATGATGTTATGATTGCATTTTTCAATGCACTAAAAAGTATAAATCTATCTAAACGTGTGTCTTAAAATTTGGGACTTGATTGCATTATGTTCTAATTCAAATATATTCTTGTAGAATTGATGTTCATATCTACGAAAATGAATTGACATGCAACCTTGAACATATATGATAAATGAACATATAGAAATTTGACGAGAGAACATAATTCACCCTGATCTTATGATGTCTAAATAATAATAAGGAATATGCAACATTTAGACACTTGGGAAGTTAAATTGTAAGAGTTATATTCTCCTTAATCAAACTCGTAGGAGGATTGATTCAATGATGTTAAACCAAAATTGAATATAGTAATCAATCATGTAATATGTCTAGATGATGATATATAGTAAAATAAAATAATAATAATCCAATATGATATCACTATGATGATCTCATATGAAAGCTCCCATGATATTCCTTGATGATCTAATGCATCTAGCTTAGTCTATAAATACACCACCCTCGTGTAGAATTTGAAATAATTTGTGCTTTTGTTAGCTCATAGTGACTTGTAAGTGAGGGAAACATGGGCCCAAATTAAGAAAATCATATTTAAAAGTTTGGGGTTCAAATCTATTTGTGTGGAAATGACTTGGGTTAATTTTGCACTATGAATCTAAACCAATGTGATGAACAACTAAATGTGGAATTGGGACTGGGATTTTGAAAATGAGTGGTAATGGGGACAACTTAGTATAAATAATTATAATTTCATAAGACAATATAATAATACAAATCAAATTTTTAACCTTGAACCATAAATGATTATTATTTGAATAACATTATTAGTCGTAGCATTCATTTCAATATTCAATAGCTCAAATTAAAATTACTATTTATCCATTAACAATATCATTACATTTTAAACAACGATTGACAAAAATAACTCATGATCTTCTTATTATAATGAATAGAAAATAGCATGTGCAAATATCAATCTGTTCCTTATTATGATAATGGTTGTATTACTTAAATAGTTGTATAATATCAATATTGCAACAATAGTTCATACCAATAATGACAACGAATCAGATCAATTTAATATAATTGGAGTCCATATCTAATGAAACTCAAATATGCACTTTGTATGAGATCATCCTCTAAAATCACTAAGTGTTCATCCTAGGATTCCCATACTTGGGCATAAGAGTTTAAAAAACATTTTGAAAGGAATTTGATTAAATATAAATGATTATCATGGATGAATACTGATTATAGGTAAAAGATATTCCACTTTGAAAGTGATGGCATTTAAGGGACTATTGTAAATGATACCATCATTGGTTAATAGATTTGTCACTGTCAAAATTAATAAATTATTACTTTGTTATATCCTTATTGAATGGCAAGATCATACCAATAATTGAATAAGATATTTAACCAAAATAAATTTCATTTAAACTTTAGAAGTACAACTCTCTCACATGATGAAATTTGGGTTTTAATTGAGTATTATTTTGACCAGAAAGTAGAAAATGCAAGACAACAATGAAACTGAATAGCTTTTGAAAAGTAAAAAGAGACATGACTAAATAACAATTCATAGATAGTTATCTCTTAGAACCCCAAGTACACATGTTTGGTAAACTAGAGGTTTGGTTTCAAAATAATAAATATTACATTGACTTAATTTATTAACTCAAAATGAACCAAACAACTTCAATACAAAAATGAGCACTAGTGATTGCTAAACTTCACCAAATTGTAGAAACATTATAGCTAGGAGATGAATAGATAATAACATCGCATGGAGATAGAGTTGCACGGGCTAGGGACTACAATTTCTAGTTGCATCATATTTCCTTTACTGTTGTATTTGCATGTCTATGTGTCAATTTGTGGGGACTGTTCAAAACATTTGGGGTTGTCTAGTAGTAGGGTGCACTATGGGGGGTGTTTTTTGTGGTGGATTTGAGTGGGGTTTATGTTATGCAATGAGGTGGTGTCACTTTTTGTTGCTATTGTTATCAAGTTGATGGCTCTAGTAGAGGAGTTAAAATTTCAAGGGGAATCTTTCATTTTGTGAGGTGTTGTTGTGTTTTGAGTAGACCCCATCTTTGTAGGGTAATCTTTATTTTTGAACAAAGGTTTGCATGGAAAGGGTTCTTTGAAGATCGAAGGCCCTAAAATTTAAAGATTAATTGTTGCCTTCAGAGGAGCCAAGATAGATAGATTTTGTTGATTCAACTAGATTTGATTATAGAACATGTAAAATAACTTTTTAATCATGTATTTTGAAATTTCATGGGGATTCAATTCTCTCTCCCATTCTTGTCCAGTCATGGGCTTGCCAAAATTGGAATCGTAAGAGGAATATGGAGGTGATGTTGACTGCTAATAGCTATTTAATAGTATTTTTTTATGCTTGGCTAATCAAAACAAGACTTTTTGAAAACCAACCACTACTTCTATAATCAAGTGGGCCTATCCATTAAGCCTCAAGTGGCATGTTGGATTTAACCCTGTTGAGGGGCCTTTGTCCAGGATTTTGGTTTGTGTTAGACTCCCTTGGCTCATGTTAGAGTTTTGAAGAAATGATATCTTGCAAATGATAGCTTTGTTTATGGGTAAACCAATGGGACCTTCATAGTAAACCACACATAAAAAGGTGATTTCTTATGCTTGCATTTGTATTGAAATTGACTTGAATAATCCTTTTCCAGATTCACTCAAAATTCATGTTGGTTCCACTTCATGGGTGAAACAACTTTCCTATGAATCTCTCCCATTTTGATGTCTTAAAATAAAATTGGGCATATTTAGAGAAAGTTCCATAAATTTAGCCCTGCATGGATCTCACCCAGTGGGGCTTCATCCAATATGGAACCTCACTCAATTCTTTAATGAATAAAAAGGGGAAGGCCTTAATATAGGAAAGGGAATGTAATCATTGTATAAAGGGTTGAAGAGGACATGTTGACTCTAAATTTTACCTTAAATGTGAACAACCTTATGGGAAATTCAGTGATGGGGGACCTATTGCCCAAAACTCACTGAATGACCTCCAGATTTAAGAAGCCAGCTTTATATTATGATTGGGGGATAAGGGAAAGAGGAAACTTTAAAAAAAATGATCTAAACTATTTAGGCGATGCGCCAGAACATTTTGGAAAAGCATTAATAGCATATAAAACCTAGGAACATTCGGTTTTAAAGGCTATTGAACAATCTATATACCCAAACAGAACCATAATCAAGATACAACCAAAATTCCTTTTAACATAAAGAAACACACAATGTGCATCCACCAGATAACAAGTGCAAAAACATAGTTTAATCGACGGAGTATTAGGCATATATTTCCAAAGTTACGTCAAAATTACAAGAATGCACAAAAAAACTATCAAAGCATATTGAAAAACAGTCATCATAGAGGCCACAGGCACAATTTGATTATTCTTTCTTCAGAAATACAATAATAGCTAAAAGTCTTAATTCCTATCTAGAATACTTGACTATATCTTTTGACAAAAGTTTTGAACCCCCAAAACAAGGAAAACATCAACATAAATAGAGCCCTCGACAACCTCTTCTGGCCAAAAAACCTATCATGGCACCCTGCAAGATCATACCCAGCAAAACCATCCTCAAAATTGTTACTTCCACCATATCGCGGCGATCTCCATACCGGCTCAATAAGAAAACCTTGATGCGAACCGCATCCTGACTCATGAACCACCGCAATAGACATGCGACAGCTTTGGGGACATCTAAAAAAGAGCGCAGAAGCAGAAACAAATCAGACAGTGCGGAAGCAACAAGTGTCCTTATCCTCACATGAGGAATGGTGGGGCCAAGAGGAATGCCATGTCATAAAAACCCGAGCCACTTGACAACTCCGTGTTCCTCCATACTCCAAATGGAAAATCCGAGAGACCAGAAACAACGCTGAGATGACACCTAGCTCGCGCGATGAACAGAGAGCACATCTTGAAAATAAAAAAGAACGAGCGTCACCCGATAAAAAATGCTGCCTACGGACTACTCTAAAATAATGTTAACATATCTTGGCAACTAAAAGGGAGATTTCTGCCTGCGGAATGCTAGAACCCAAAATTGCTGGTTCAGAGACTAGACTTCATGTCAGAATAGGGCAGAGCAGATCGAAGACTTGCTGCAATGGAAGCCATTCTTCCTCGGAGGGCAACGATTGCGCCTCCAGATTCTAGTAATGTTGATCCAAACAAATTATCTCATCAAATGGCAGGCCTACCGGTTCATCATGGACCAATTTAAAAAGCACGTAGAGCTGAGCCAGGGGATGCAAGAGACACTTGACCTCTTCCACTAAAATAGGATTGTTCAGGCGATGTAGGAAGGTCCTATCTTTCTACAAATGCTCAACCTGGTTTAACACTTGCTCAATTTCCACTACAGAATCATCCGCAGGAAACAAGGAAGGTAGACCTAATGAGAAAAACCTCTCTATGCGTTGCTTGATGTCCGAGACTGAAAGCTGTAATGGCTCAAGCGTCGCTGATACATGCATAATCACTCTATGTTGGTTGATGAAGACATTGGTATTCCTGATCAATTGCCTGCGGTCTGCTATCCCTTTCTCTCTCAACTCTTCATCTTGAGCCACATACAACATCTGGATTAAATCCTGGGCCACTGGAACTTAGGACCAATCACGAGCATAGAGTTGTTGATGAGGGAACTCACCTCGACACAGAGGGATTGTGCTTCTCTGAGGAATATCAGCACAGGTTGCAGCGAAGGGCTATACTGCTTAATTATTTCCCAATGGGAAGCATATAACTCCACCAGGATCACAAAAAAATATTGAGAGACGTCCACGGAGGGAGGGATATTTAACAATCGTGAGACCTCTTCGTCTTTTGTTGTTATTTCATGTTGCAACTTTCTGCACTTGTATTGTTCAAGAACCACTTGATTCTCTAAAGTGAGGATTCTGGTACTTCCATCCTGCACGGTTTGTTGGAGTCGTGGCATGAGATCTTGCTCCCGCTGTAATAAAACTTCTATGTCTAGGAACTTCTTCTCGGCTTGCTCTAGGCTACTCTCCTTTCCACGCAACTCAGTTTCAAACCTCTCTTTCTTTTTTGAAATCATCACCTGTGTATCACTCAGTTACTCTTCTTTTAGATGGATCTCTTCACGCAGTTGTGCATGCATTTGGGTGGCATCTCTAGAAGCTACCTTTAGCTACTGAATTTCTTGGTCTTTCTCCTGCAATTCTTTTAAGGCCACACTTCTTGTTGCCTCTTGGCCTTTCAACTGAGAACTCACATTGTTAAGAGCGGACAACAACTTTCCTTTTTCCGAGTTAGCTTGCGTCAACATTCCCTACAAGTGATTGATTTCAGCATTCCGAGAATTATCTTATTTTCTCTTTTGGGCCAAATATTCTTGGAGGTTCACATTCTCCGCTTGCATATTTTTCAGACAATGACTCTTTTTGATGAAATTCGAAGACACGGTCTTCGAAGTTTCTTCCATCATTTCAACCTTGTCGAATGTCGTAGCATTCAGGAGGTTGACACCGATAGCATGCAGAGTGCAATCATTGGGTCTCATTTGGGCTTCCGGCTTGTCAACCTTGGGGTACATGGTTACAAATAAAAGACTATCCTTCTCATTGAAGTGTGTCTGCAAGTGTGGACGGGATGACCTGGCACCATCTTTTTCTTTTCACTTACTAGTCTTGCCAATATGGGCAGTCTTGGAATAAGTAACTTGTTATTGATAATCATATGGGTTGGCAATAGCTTGGCCTGCAAATGCTACGCCAGAAGGGATTGCAAAGGGGAAATGGGAAATAGGACCACCAAAAGCAGTTTGAATAGGGCGTGCAAGCGTGGTTGGAGAAACAATGGGATGAAGGGAGAGGCTCCTGAGGAAAATGGATCAGCGGACACTACTCCAATATTTGGGGGAGGAGTGGACTCTCCAAAACCAAGCCTACGTGAGATGATAGCTGTTTCTGGCATCTGCGAGGAAAATGTTGCAGGAATAAAATCGGGGGTTGGGAATGAAATGGAGACCTGCAGAAATGCCTCTTGAGGTTCAATCGGTGTCCTGGCGGGTGCTAACGTAAGGACAGTGGGAATCTAGGTGTGCATAGCTACGAGATAGATAGCAGTAGAAGAAACAACTTGAGCAGAGAGAAAAGGTAAAGAAGGGCGTACCTGAATTGCATAAGTCACCGATCGCTGAGGAACTAAGGGATCCTCTGGGGCTCGAGAAAAAGAATGTTTTCTTGCAGAACCCAGATATTGTTTCTTACTAGAAGGGGAGTTGGGTGCCTGCTTCTCAGCTTGTCTCTTACTAGCCTGGGAACGAGGTTATGAGCAGGACTGACAAGGGGAAGAAGAATATGAGGCTCGTTGTCTTTCTCTTCAATACTTTTAATCTCTATGTCTTGCCGCTAGGCCACCTTGGGGGACGAGTATCCACGTGGGGAGCTATCGCCCGTCTCTTCATCAAACTTGTTGTACAGGTGCCATTCAAGCTCAAAATGCTCATCCAAAGGAGTGTTCCCGATGTTAGCCCTAGGCTGACTCACTTCCTGTCGGTAGATCCAAAAATTCTCCCTCTTTTTCCTAGGCCAAGAATCTAAAGTCGCGACTTCCAGCATGGTCCGATGGATGGGTTTCGCGGGATTGTACTTTTTCATAACTGAATAGAAGCTCAACCATGGGGGTCACTTTAGCATGGGAAAATCATTGAGACCCACATAAATATTTGGGTCATCCACCTATGGATTAATGCGCCCTTCCCACGAGCTTCGCGGTTCATGTTACACTGCATTCTTTCTTCTAGAAAGATAACCATATGGGTCATAACTCCAAGTATCATCAATAACTGCTAAGTCGAGTTGCACCAGCTTAGATGTTAGGATGTTTTCTGCAATGTTTCTTCGAACCAAGGTGATGGGGCCAATAGCTTTGTGGTCCTTTGTAATGGAGATGTCATGCTTCCCCGCCCCTATGGCCCTTTCGATTCTCACCAACTAAATTATGCAATTTCGAGGGCGAGGGTCCTTTCAGTGACATAGGTAGGTAGGTGAAAGGGTTCTTCCAAGAAACCATGCACTCAAATAAAGGAAAAATTGCTACCTAAGAACCAGTCACAAGGAGGGCGTTCATTGTACATCCAGTTCATTTGAATCTGAGAGAAATGGACAAGTGATTCATTAGGGATTGAACCAAAGTCCCTAAGGATGGGAGTTTAAGAAACAATTGGAAAATTGATAGGCGTCATAAGAAGCCAATAAAATGGGTGTCCAAGCTAACACCGACATCTTGTTCCCCGACTCATCACAGATAACCAATCACATGTATTGGCTAAAGAAAACCCTATTTTGGTGCAGAAGCAGGTGAACAAAGACTGAGGTGAATCTGAAACACCGAAACTGCTAAAACTGAGATAGTTGCTTTACCATTTCTTTGGCTATGAAGACAGAGAAGTCAAAATGGAAAGACCCCTTCTGCTTCTGCAATTTGAACAGGAAACACATCATAGCAACAGTGATCTCCTAGTCATTATCATGACCGCATAACCATGCAAGAATGGATGAAATATCCTTAAGGTCATCATGCCTCAAGTCACTGTAAGATAAGGGGAGCCTTGGGAGTCCGGATGACAGACTTTGATTGAGGGCACCATGACAGAAAGAGACAGCATCTCTTCTTGTGTTCCAAAATTCTTCTATAGCAGCTTCGGAGAACACCTTCGTTCCTTCTAAAATGAGACAACACATCATGTCCCTTATGGCCTTTGGGGATATCACCACCTTTAGGAAATGGGGTCGAACCCGTTGGCGCACATAGCCACGAACTTTGGACAGTGTCGAACCATGGGGACCACAAATTGAGGGGTGCCACTATTCTAGAAATGAGTTGTTGTGGATTGTGGTTCCGCTCTATGATGAATCATTTTACTGCATGCGGCCTCTCTAAGGTTTTTGGGCTGCTTATGGAGATCTGGCTCGACAACACTCAAAACAATCTATCACTGTAGATGTGTTGTGGGTAACCGTCTTGGACTTGGCCTTAGTTTTCAGATATTCCAGCTTGGGTGGAATAGCATGGGAAGAATAAGAGAGTTCACCAAAAACATCTACCCATAATCCTCCTTGAACACAACCTTAGCGAGTCGCTTCTGCTTCCATTTTCTATAAGAGAGCCTTTCTCTCTAGACTCTTCAAAATTTTTTTGGGCACTTAGGTTGCGAAAATGAGCAATAAGAAGAATATCTTATGACCTTCTTCTTTTAATGCACTACATGCCTAGATCTCCACGAAAGGAGACGCTTAATGACGAGCGTCCATTTGCACAAATGCCAATTCATTTTACAGTCGCAATTAATCTTGAGGAGGATGAGCGCCGCTATCTACGATTCCTAGAGAAAACTTACTTAGCCCGTCGTGTAATACCCCGCCAGAAACCCTAAAGGAAAAACATCAAAATCTATGCAACTAAAGGTGAAATAATTTATTTTTTTAAAAAGAACAAGTGCTTGAATTAAACCATTGCACATTTAATAACACAACGGAATTCTAACTCCTGAATTTTCTAAGGGTCACCAACGAAGTTTGCTTCGTAAATTATATTAACACCACAAAAAAACATACTGTTCAGCTTTATAGGAAAATTAAATGTTTAAGATAAAAATTCCACAATGAAAGAATTCAAAGTACTCCAAAGCAATCATTTAATATATACAAAAGAATTAAGTAACTGAAATAACATGCCTTCCAATGTTTCTATGTTTTATAATATTCGAAAATACATGTTTACAAAAATTACACCATGAATTAAAATGTTACAAAATGAAGGTTACATAAAAGTTTGATACAATGACCTCAAGGTTTCAACTGAACAATGGTCACGAACAAGAGTTGGTACCTGAACCATGAACCAAGAACTCCAACGAAGCCCTTCCTTGCCTAAAGATACATTCTGGAACATCTGATGGGAAGTGGCACTACCACCCGACCATGTGATCCCGAAATGGAACCACCCCACCGTGCTAGGAGATAGTAGAAAACCCTCAAGCAAGAAAAATAAGACAAGTGCGAAAGAAATACACAACTCTGCAAACATTCATGTGACTCAACTCACAAACACTAGTGACTCTAAGGAGAGAGTGTCATCGCATAGCTTAAGATGGATACCATGGTACATCCTCCTAGGTCCCGACTCTCTGTCCTGGTAACCTCTCCCGGCTTCTAGCTCCAACTAAGTCTCATGCGGACCCTACCAATCCTTTCATGAAGACAAGGTGGTTAGTTTGCCATTCCAGGCCTTCTCATAGCATTATGAGCCTTGTACAAGCACTACACCTATGCATGAGGCACATTATCTTAATTAATGTTTATCTCACCCGTATCAATTTTTTAGGTTATCACTTTTTAACTAACTTCCGATGGGTTATCCTGTCATCCACTTTGGGCATGGCCCCCGCTCGAAAGCCACTCTCTCACATAGGACACTACAAGAAAAGTCTCTCTATGAGAACTCTATGGCGAAACAAACAACCATACCTAATCCTGACAAACCACAGGTGAAGAATACACGATTTACTAACCAAAGGTTGACCATTTGGACAAAGCACACAATGGCTCACATCCATAAAGTTATACATTGACACCTGACCAAGGAAACATAATCACATAGGACACAACGATAATGCAACAAGAATTGGATTTAAACTTGACAAAAAACACCATTTACACATGATCCTAACTCAGACAATCTTTCCTTAAAACACTCAAATGCATAAACAACTTGCAAATAAAGACTTCCAGAAAATAAGAATTACAACTATATAATACACTATTTAATAAGTCATAAACCTAATGTTTCAACAGTAAGCCATTACTCCCCAAACTCTCCTAGAGAAGCGACTAATAAGTCTTAATACCTAGGTTCTGAACGCAAGCATTAATTTCTTTCATATAATAAAAAGTGTACAATATGTTCTTAAACTGCAATATTCTAATCATTTAAACAAAATTCCACTACTATAGCTAATAACTTAATTACATCAAAAACCCTATGATTTTTCATTTAAATCTCCCAAACGACTAATGATACCTTTCCATAACCATAATATAAGCAAGATCATAATCATAACTTATAACAAAAACTTCCGTAAATGATAAGCAAAAACTAAAGTAATTTCTGACCTCTTATAATCTTGACCGGTTTCCAAGACCTCGACGCCCTTCCGTCAAATAGTAACGCGCCTTGCTTGCGAACCTATCTCCAATTTACTCCCAACTCTATCTCAAATCTATCTCTCTTTGATACTTCAAAAGTATCCTCTCTATCTCTCTATCCTATTCTATTTTTCTCCTTCCTCCTATTCTTCCTTCTATTCTATTCTTCCTTCTATTCTATTCTTTCCTCTTGAGTCTACCGTCCTTCCTTCAATGCAAATGAATTCTCTAATCCCTCATTGCATCTCACCTCCCCTTCTCTTCCAACTCAATGGTCTATATATAGGGTTGTCATCTACCCTCTTTCCTACTTTCGGGCTATCTCTACTAGAGGTGGATTGATTCTAAGTGACACCACTCAAGATCTAATTGCATCATAATAGTCCTAATCGTATATGAACACCTATGTGTTCACCATGTAAAGTTATTCACTATCCATTTCATGACACCACACCACTAATGTGATTAAGTCCATATTTATAGATTATCCATGTGGCTTTTAACTCCAATACTAAGTCGACTTTACTAAAAATAACTTCCTAAAAACATGCAAGGTTAACTTAAACTACTTCTTACTATGCATGTTGATAAATATGTTGGTGAGTATACGTGGGTTGGTAAACCACATTATTTTCCAAGTTACTCCCTACATTACTTCCTACCCCTACATTAACTCCTTCCACCACATACCTTAATGGGCAAGGTTGCATGTTAATTGGTGCCTCCAACGTATTTGCATGTTAACGTGGGCTATGTAAAACAAAAAGGGAGGAGGGTGGTCGGTGGTAATACCGACCCCTCCTTTTTATTAAGGGGGTGGTCGATATTACTATCAACCACCCTAGTTATTTGATTTAAAACTCTTTAAACTTATCCCGCCACCTTGCTATTATTATTATATTATATATTTTTTTAATTTATTTTAATTTCCATTTTTTTATTATATATTTTTAATATATAGTTAATGATCCTTTCACTAATATATATTTTTAAACATTAATCATTATTTAACAAATTAAATATATATGTAAATATATATTTCGGTTTTTCATTAAAGTAATATTTATCATTTTTTTTTTTTAAATATGTTTCTATATATCATAATTACATATTTATATATTTGTATATGATCGATTCATACAAGTATATGGTCGATTCATATATATATATATATATATATATATATATATATATATATATATATATATATATATATATATATATATATATATATATATATATATATATATATATATATATATATATATATATATATATATATATATATATATATATATATATATATATATATATATATATATATATATATATATATATATATATATATATATATATTCTCAAATGATTACGTAGACATATACAAAATTCATGAAGTAATCATATTTCACAATAATTGTTTATATATATACAATCGATTTCACAGTTATTTAACTACAAATATATTTAACTTGCATCAATATAACAAAACAATTAATTAAAAATCAATCATTCTATATATATATATATATATATGGTACGTTATATTATAAACTCTAATTTATTCAACTTCCAAATAATCCTATTAAGATAATCAACATAATTGAACATGACTCCTAATTACCTACACGTATATATATATATATATATATATATATATATATATATATCTGTGTGTGTGTGTGTGTGTGTTCGAGTCCGAATCTACATATAAAATATGTATAACTATAGTATAGTTTGAAAACCAAACATCGAACATAGTTTCGATAATTCACCTACTTCTCCACGAAGGATGTTAAATCCTAGCGTCACTATTTAATTCACATTGTCAACAATTTTTCACCCTTCACAGACAAATAAAACATAACATGCAGTAATTAAAACCATTAACACACAAACTGAGCAAACCTCAAGCAAATACTCATAAAATATCAAACAACAAAATACGAAGGCCGAACAAACTAACGGGATGACTAACTGACGACACTCACCCGAGTGTAACTGAAAAACATAGGGTCAACTACTATCTCCTCCACTTCCATCGAAAAATATAAGGCACGCTCAGATCTGTGAAACCAGGTGGAGACGCTACCCCATACCTACCCGGTACTTGTACCTGCAATTATCCTGCATCACCGAACCACACATGCATATATACAATATAGAAAACATGACATATACACCAATGAAGGAGAATCACGACGTTCCCTGTCTCACCGAAATGAGTGAAGGAAAATCATCCCCTTGCATCCAATACACTCGCAGATACACAACATATAATTCCACATTGCATAGTTAAAGCAAAGTGTCAGTACATAGCAATAATCCATAAAATGCCATAAATCACAAGTACTGAAATACTGCAAATAAATTATGCATTCCATATCCAAATTAAGCATGAAATAATGTCACATAAGTCTGAATAACAAAATATGGTAATGTATCCATTGAAAACAACCAAAATAAAATACGAGTTCAATGAGTTCAAACGAATAGGGGTACTACATTCTCCCCCCAAAACTAGGCTTACTCCTGGAAGCCTAAAATAAATAAGAATACAACTCTCTTATCTTCGCTGCATCCTCCCAAGTCACTGAGGTCTTCATCATTTGGGTCCCATAGGAACCTTACCTGGTCGATGGTGTGACCCCTGAGGATTAACTTGGCAGTCATCTACCGCTGAAAACACTCTATGGGATCTCCCTGCATCTCCCACTGTAGGCTCTGATGTTGCTAGCCTCTGACTATCTGTATTGTGGAAACGCTAAGGGCATTGTGCGGCTCTATGACCAAACTGCCCACAAGAGAAGCAAGCTCCTCTACCTGGTCCTCTATTACCTGTTGGTCCACTAAACTATTGGAAACTTCCTTGGCTAGGGGTGTGAGATTCACTTTGCGAGAATTGCCTTATAGGGCCCTGAAATTGTTTCTATTTCAATGGTTGCTGCTGCTGTCCACCCTTAGCGGGTGCCTGAGGAGTCCTAAACGGTGCAACTGACTAGGACTGATTTTCCCGATCTCTATTCCCACTAGAAGGTGCACTCCCTATCTGCACACCTGGCTGACCACCAAGTGCACGGCTATGGTTCAACTCAACTAATCTGGCTTTTGCCATGGCTATCTCCATTGAAATTGGCTCAAACACCCTAACACCCCCACTAATGCGGTCATTCAAGCCCCTCAGGAAATGTTGTTCAAGCATAGCCTCATCATTACCAATCCCAGCATACTGCTTGAGCTCATAGAACCTATGCTCATACTGGTCTACTATCATATCATACTGACACAGAGCGTGGAACTGATCTTCCCGAGTCTGTTTCCACTAGGGCGAGAGAAACTGTGCCCTGAATCTCTCTAGAAATAGCTCCCATGTCACGGTGTTAATGCACACACTGATCTTCTCCTCCTCTAGTCTCCACCAGATCGAAGCAAAGTTTTCGAGACGCATAATAGCACATCTCACCTTGGTGTTGCTACTGTATGGGAACATAGAGAAACACCGATCCAGACTGATAAGCCAAGTATCTGCCTCGAGACCGGTACCCATACCATCAAAGTAAGGAGGGTTGGACCTCATCAAGTCCTTTATGTGACCCAAGGAAGCTTGATCTCCATTAACTACAATCTCTCTCTCTCTCTCTCTCTCTCTCTCTCTCTCTCTCTCTCTCTCTCTTTTCTAGAACTGGTTGATCAACCTCAGGCCTGGGGCCTAACCTAGCAAGACCTCCTGAAACATTTGTCTTAGCTCATCCCTTTCGGGAACTTGTTCTTCCGCACGCGGTGAGTCCTGATGAACAGACTGTTCTGGCTCAATACTAACATGAGTAGGTGGTGGTGAAGGACTGTGATGATCAAAACCACGGCCTCGTCCTCCACCTCTAACTCCACCTCTACCTCTATTGTGATCACCCATACGACCACCTCCCCTAGCTCTCCTAGCCATGACCTAGCACTACAAAAGAGAAAACGATTCAGATCTATGGCAAGGATAAACAAGGGAATACACCAACATTAAGACCTAAGCAAAAAGGTCAAGTTGAATAGGCACAGTACAAACCCAGAGTACCCACTGTTGAAACTTAGGCTCTGATACCAAATGTAATGCCCCGCCAGAAACCCTAAAGGAAAAACATCAAAATCCATGCAACTAAGGGTGAAATAATTTTATTTTTTTTAAAAGAACAAGTGCTTGAATTAAACCATTGCACATTTAATAACACAGCGGAATTCTAACTCCTGAATTTCCTAAGGGTCACAACAAAGATTGCTTCGTAAATTATATTAACACCATGGAAAAACCTACTGTTCAGCTTTATAGGAAAATTAAATGTTTAAGATAAAACTTCCACAATGAAAGAATTCAAAGTACTCCAAAGAAATCATTTAATATATACAAAAGAATTAAGTAACTGAAATAACATGCCTTCCAATGTTTCTCTATTTTACAATATTCGAAAATACATGTTTACAAAAATTGCACCATGAATTAAAATGTTACAAAATGAAGGTTACATAAAAGTTTGATACAATGACCTCAAGGTTTCAACTGAACAATGGTCACGAACAAGAGTTGGTACCTGAACCACGAACCAAGAACTCCAACGAAGCCCTTCCTCACCTGAAGATACATTCTGGAACATCCGATGGGAAGTGGCACTACCACCTGACCATGTGATCCCAAAATGGAACCACCCCACCGTGCTAGGAGATAGTAGAAAACCATCAAGCAAGAAAAATAAGACAAGTACAAAAGAAATACATGACTCCCCAAACATTCATGTGACTCAACTCATAAACACTAGTGACTCTAAGGAGAGAGTGTCATCGCATAGCTTAAGATGGATACCATGGTACAACCTCCTAGGTCCCGACTCTTTGTCCTGGTAACCTCTCCCGGCTTCCGGCTCCAACTAAGTCTCATGCGGACCCTAACAATCCTTTCATGAAGACAAGGTGGTTAGTTTGCCATTCTAGGCCTTCTCGTAGCATTATGAGCCTTGTACAAGCACTACACCTATGCACGAGGCACATTATCTTAATTAATGTTTATCTCACCCATATCAATTTTTTAGGTTATCACTTTTTAACTAACTTCCGACGAGTTATCCTGTCATCCACTTTGGGCACGACCCCCACTCGAAAGCCACTCTCTCACATAGGACACTACAGGAAAAGTTTCTCTACGAGAACTCTATGGCGAAACAAACAACCATACCTAATCCTAACAAACCACAGGTGAAGAATACACGATTTACTAACCAAAGGTTGACCATTTGGACCAAACACACAATGGCTCACATCCATAAAGTTATACATCAACACTGACCAAGGAAACACAATCACATAGGACACAACGATAATGCAACAAGAATTGGAATTTAAACTTGACAGAAAACACCATTTACACATGATCCTAACTCAGACAATCTTTCCTTAAAACACTCAAATGCATAAACAACTTGCAAATAAAGACTTCTAGAAAATAAGAATTACAACTATATAATACACTATTTAATAAGTCATAAACCTAATGTTTCAATAGTAAGCCATTACTCCCCAAAATCTCCTAGAGAAGCAACTAATAAGTCTTAATACCTAGGTTCTGAACACAAGCATAAATTTCTTTCATATAATAAAAAGTGTACAATATGTTCTTAAACTGCAATATTCTAATCATTTAAACAAAATTCCACTACTATAGCTAATAACTTAATTACATCAAAAACCCTATGATTTTTCAGTTAACTCTCCCAAACGACTAATGATACCTTTCCATAACCATAATATAAGAAAGATCATAATCATAACTTATAACAAAAACTTCCATAAATGATAAGCAAAAACTAAAGTAATTTCTAACATGTTGTAATCTTGACCGGTTTCCAAGACCTCGATGCCCTTCTGTCAAATAGTAACGCGCCTTGCTTGCAAACCTATCTCCAATTTACTCCCAACTCTATCTCAAATCTATCTCTCTATGATACTTCAAAAGTATCCTCTCTATCTCTCTATCCTATTCTATTTTTCTCCTTCCTTTTATTCTTCCTTCTATTCTATTCTTTCCTCTTGAGTCTACCGTCCTTCCTTGGATGCAAATGAATTCTCTAATCCTTCATTGCATCTCACCTCCCCTTCTCTTCCAACTCAATGGTCTATATATAGGGTTGTCATCTACCCTCTTTCCTACTTTCGGGCTATCTCTACTAGATGTGGATTGATTCTAAGTGACACCACTCAAGATCTAATTGCATCATAACAGTCCTAATCGTATATGAACACCTATGTGTTCACCATGTAAAGTTATTCACTATCCATTTCATGACACCACACCACTAATGTGATTAAGTCCATATTTATAGATTATCCATGTGGCTTTTAACTCCAAGACTAAGTCGACTTTACTAAAAATAACTTCCTAAAAACATGCAAGGTTAACTTAAACTACTTCTTACTATGCATGTTGATAAATATGTTGGTGAGTATACGTGGGTTGGTAAACCACATTATTTTCCAAGTTACTCCCTACATTACTTCCTACCCCTACATTAACTCCTTCCACCACATACCTTAATGAGCAAGGTTGCATGTTAATCGGTGCCTCCAGCGTATTTGCATGTTAACGTGGGCTATGTAAAACAAAAAGGGAGGAGGGTGGTCGGTGGTAATACCGATCCCTCCCTTTTATTAAGGGGGTGGTCGATATTACTATCGGCCACCCTAGTTATTTGATTTAAAACTCTTTAAACTTAACCCGCCACCTTGCTATTATTATTATATTATATATATTTTTAATTTATTTTAATTTCCATTTTTTATTATATATTTCTAATATATAGTTAATGATCCTTTCACTAATATATATTTTTAAACATTAATCATTATTTAACAAATTAAATATATATGTAAATATATATTTCGGTTTTTCATTAAAGTAATATTTATCATTTTTTTTTTAAATATGTTTTCATATATCATAATTACATATTTATATATTTGTATATGATCGAGTCATACAAGTATATGGTAGATTCATATATATATATATTCTCGAATGATTACATAGACATATACAAAATTCATGAAGTAATCATATTTCACAATAATTGTTTATATATATACAATCGATTTCACGGTTATTTAACTACCAAATATGTTTAACTTGCATCAACATAACAAAATGATTAATTAAAAATCAATCATTCTATATATATATATGGTACGTTATATTATAAACTCTAATTTATTCAACTTCCAAATAATCCTATTAAGATAATCAACATAATTGAACATGACTCCTAATTACCTACACCTGTATATATATATGTGTGTGTGTGTGTGTGTGTGTGTGTGTGTGTGTGTGTGTGTGTTTGAGTCCGAATCTACATATAAAATACGTATAACTATAGTATAATTTGAAAACCAAACATCGAACATAGTTTCGATAATTCACCTACTTCTCCATGAAGGACGTTAAATCCTAGCGTCACTATTTAATTCACATTGTCAACAATTTTTCACCCTTCACAGACAAATAAAACATAACATGCAGTAATTAAAACCATTAACACACAAACTGAGCAAACCTCAAGCAAATACTCATAAAAGATCAAACAACAAAATACGAAGGCCGAACAAACTAACGGGACGACTAATTGACAACACTCACTCGAGTGTAACTGAAAAACATAGGGTCAACTACTATCTCCTCCACTTCCATCGAAAAATATGAGGCACGCTCAGATCTGTGAAACCAGGTGGAGACGATACCCCATACCTACTCGATACTTGTACCTGCAATTATCCTGCATCACCGAACCACACATGCATATATACAATATAGAAAACATGACATACACACCAATGAAGGAGAATCACGACGTTCTCTGTCTCACCGAAATGAGTGACGAAAAATCATCCCCTTGCATCCAATACACTCGCAGATACACAACATATAATTCCACATTGCATAGTTAAAGTAAAGTGTCAGTACATAACAATAATCCATAAAATGCCATAAATCACAAGTACTGAAATACTGCAAATAAATTATGCATTCCATATCCAGATTAAGCATGAAATAATGTCATATAAGTCTGAATAACAAAACATGGTAATGTATCCATTGAAAACAACCAAAATAAAATACGAGTTCAATGAGTTCAAACGAACAGGGGTACTACATTCTCCCCCCCAAAACTAGGCTTACTCCTGGAAGCCTAAAATAAATAAGAATACAACTCTCTTATCTTCACTGCATCCTCCCAAGTCACCGAGGTCTTCATCATTTGGGTCCCATAGGAACCTTACCTGGTCGATGGTGTGACCCCTGAGGATCAACTTGGCAGTCATCTACTGCTGAAAACACTCTATGGGATCTCCTTGCATCTCCCACTGTAGGCTCTGATGTTGCTAGCCTCTGACTATCTGTATTGTGGAAATGCTAAGGGCATTGTGCGGCTCTATGACCAAACTGCCCACAAGAGAAGCAAGCTCCTCTACCTGGTCCTCTATTACCTGTTGGTCCACTAAACTATTGGAAACTTCCTTGGCTAGGGGTGTGAGATTCACTTTGTGAGAATTGCCTTATAGGGCCCTGAAATGTTGTACAAGCATAGCCTCATCATTACCAATCCCAGCATACTGCTTGAGCTCATAGAACCTGTGCTCATACTGGCCTACTATCATACCATACTGAAGCAGAGCGTGGAACTGATCTGCCCAAGTCTATTTCCACTAGGGTGAGAGAAACTATGCCCTGAATCTCTCCCGAAATAGCTCCCATGTCAAGGTGTTAATGCACACATCAATCTTCTCCTCCTCTAGTCTCCACCAGATCGAAGCAAAGTTTTCGAGACACATGAGTGCAAGTTGAAATAACCATAAATGGTTATGTAAGAACCATTAATGGTCATGTAAGAGCCATTAGTGGTTTTGGAAGAGTTTGGAAGTTAAATTGTTGAACACACAAAGCATTAAATGTTTTTCAAAGACTTTGAAGTCTTTGAGAAGTGACTCCAAGTTGCTTAGGAATGTGACAATAATTAGGGAATGGATTAGGCTAATTAGGAACGGGTTAGAAGATATTAGAAGGGGGTTTAGGAATGCAAGTGGATTTGGTGGGTGAGGGAAAATAGGATTTTATTAAAATAAAATTAATTTATTTCAATAAATGTGTGCAAGTTGCATTTGTAGGAAAATGCAAGTGGGGGGGGGCGGGGGGTTAAATGATTTAAATAAATGTTTTATTTAATTTATTTAAAAGATGAAAGAGGATTAAATTGAATAAATAGTATTTATTCTTTTAATTGATTTGTGATTTTGGTTGAATAAATAAATTAAAATAAATTGAATAATTTATTTAATTAATAGGAGAATGTTTGAAGATGAATTAATTAAATATTAATTTAATTAACTGATGGCTAGTGGATTTTTAATTAAATAAATACGAAATATTCATTTAATTAAAATGGGCAGATTTATGTGACTACATTTGCCCCTCTTTGAGATGGTGCAGTTTATCGTGTCATTTCAAAGAAAGAAAAATAGGTGTGAAGAAATATGCCCCATAAATGTTAATTTAGTGGGTGGTATGCCCCCTCGAGAGATGGGCCAAAAATTTTCAAAAAATCGGGTGATCTCTCGAAAAAGAATGAAAACTGGCAGGGTGATAGAAGAGAAGAAGTTAGCAACACGGGTGAAAAATAGAAGAAATCGGAGATAAAATGGAGAAACATCAAGCCAGTGAGTATCCTTAGGTCATGCGGGAGATATAGTGAAAATGTGGTGGTTGTGTTTTCGAGTGATGCTATATAATTGATCAAAATAGGTTGAACAATCTGGTGCAATTGGTTTAATTGCCCCAGGCGAGTCAAAGCGTGACAGTTGATGTCAATTGGTCGCTTGGACAAGATAAAGTCTGAGCAAGTGAATCAAAGTAACCTGATGAGACTTAGACAATTGACGTAATTGTCCGATGAAGTCAAGGTATAGGAAGCAAAATACTTGTTGAGACTTAGACAATTGATGTAATTATCCAATGTGATTGTGTTTGATTGGTTGATCAATTGATAGTGTGTGCGTGTGATGGATGGTTGTGGGGAATCATGGCAGCCCCGTTGACACTAGGTCATTGTGATAAATGCCTAATGTAGTCTAGGATTACCAAGATCGATTACCTGTTGAGACCCGAAGATACTTGATCAGAGTATCTGTTGATAGTCTAGGTGTGTGTGAGTCGACGTACCTGTGCAGACAAAGTAACTTGCTTGGCTTATATGATGACTTAGGATAGGAAACACAATCCCTCCTATTAGAGATGGATGGTGATGAACGTGGCTTGATTGGGTTGATGGGAAACAATGAAGGGTATGTGATGTTGATTATCGAGATGGGGAGGGTTGGGGGGTGGGGTTCGATGTTAGATAGAAGAAATGGAGGACCTATGGCTCATTCCTATGGAAGAAGAGGAAAATAGAGTATGCATTGTCATGACTATGTATGCATGATATGCAGCTATTATGAATGTATGGATGGGTGGAATGCAACAGAATGCAATATATAAACATATGAGATGAGATGACGATCCATAGTGCTTTATTTTTTATCATTGAGCTTTAAAATATTGTAAGAAAATACAAGCAACTTGACATAATGATTCAAGATGACCTGAGTATTCCTTACATGGATTTTGATATAGCAAGTTAATACAAGCAACTTGATATAATGGATCAAGTTGACCTGAGTATTGCTTGCGGAACAGACAAGGATTATCTCCTTTCATGCATGACTTGGATTGTCCTTCTTGATCTTGAATTGATCATATCCTAAGACAAGTGCATACCATAATAAGAGATAAAACCTTTATCCAAATTGGATGAGGAGGAACCAACGGAGGAGCATTGTTCTTATAAGCAAACAGTATGTACATAAAGAAGAAAGAATATGGATCCTTGGTAATGGTTCATGCTCATATGGTCGAGGTATACGTTGTAGTCAGCAAGCTGTAGTGATCTATGACGATATTTTGCCTATGATCACGTAGCTTAGTGAACTTCCCACGTAGACACCATTAGTACATGCCCCAGAACTTCATCGAAATAATGCGCAGAAGATACACAAATAATGTTGGAGGAACCTGATATAAATAACGAGCCCATAAATCAACCAAGTATTTGATAGCTTCAAACATAATTTTTGTCAAAGAAAATGTCATCTTGTCTTTGTTTTGGTAAGGAAGGATGCATCCTTGTTGAAGACAGTTTGTGTGTTGATTTTGATTGTTTGGTCGATTGATAAGTGGTCCTTTTGTGGAGTATATTACAATGTTTGTTTGGTATCTGCGCGGATGAGTATGTACAACGTGTTGCCATGTTTTTGATTGATTTTTTATGTTTGCTGATGTTTTTGGATTTTGTTGATTTAATTTCCATTGTTTTTGATATTTTGGTGATTGTTTTGAATGTTTTTGGATTTTGTGAGACAATTTTGAATGTTGAACCCAACGAATCATAAGAATAATGTATAATCCAATTCCATCAATAGGTTAAGGGCATTGCCCCCAGTTTAGATATGACTATGAAAAAGCGGGATGCAAGACGCATGAAGTACTTTCTTGATTGCAAATTAATAACAAGCCATGGTGTGGATAGATGGATATGGATGCAGTGAATGTGATCACAACAAGTCTGAAAGACAATGGAGCTATAGCCTTTACGAGTGGCGCCTGTTTGCCAGGTTTTCACCATCGCACTTACCTAGGGTGCCACCGGAGTGGTTGTTCACCGTTTGGATGCATAATCTTTCTTTATTATTTTGATGTTTTTGTATTTTCTTCAAGTCATTTTATCTGGATGTTTTTGGTATTTTTGCTAGTATATATAGGTGCATGTTGTTGATCGGATCTGCTAGGGGTTCTCCTTCTGATGTAGCCAATTGATATGCCCCGAACCCAAATACAGCAGTGACAACATATGGACCTAGCCAATTTGATTCAAACTTTTCTTGATGTTCTCGGTTGGGTTGGTTACGAGGATTTTCTCGAAGAACAAGATCACCTACCTTGAATGAGCGAGGTTTAACTCGATGATTATAGCTTCTACTCATGCGTTACTGATAGGCCTTGAGGTGATTGTATGCAGCTTGTCGCTTCTCATCAAGTAGCTCTAAGTCCTGAAGACGGGATACTTTGTATGCTTCATCATCGATGAGATTGTGCAAGGAAACCCGTAGTGATGGTATCTCAACTTCAATAGGTAAAATAGCTTCTGCACTATAGACCAATGAGTATGGAGTTGTGCCTGTAGGGGTTTGAATGCTAGTTCGATATGCCCATAGTGCTGGATTCAATTGAACATGCCAATCACGACCGGCATCATTGACTGTCTTCTTTAGGATCCTCAATATGTTCTTATTCGATGCTTCGGCCTGAACATTGCCTTGTAGGTAATAGGGAGTGGAAAAACGGTGTTGGATGTGAAATTTCTCACAAAGTTCACAGACATCCTTATTCTTGAAAGGAAGCCCGTTATCTATGATGATGGACATGGGTACACCGTATCGACAGATGATGTAATTGAGGATGAATGAGGCGATCTGCTTGCCGGTAACTTGGGTAAGTGGAATAGCTTTGATCCACTTTGTGAAATATTCGGTGGCGGTAATAATGAATTTATGGCCATTGGATGAAGATGGATGGATTTTACCCACAAGGTCAAGGCCCCATTGACAAAAAGGCCATGGTGTCGTGATTGGTTGCAATTCTTGTGTCGGTGCATGTATTAGGTCTCCATGAATTTGGCATTTTTTGCACTTCCTGACAAAGTAGTAGGAGTCTTTTTCCATAGATGGCCAATAGTATCCATTGCGCAGGAGTTTCTTGGCTAGCGACAGACCACTTGCATGAGTTCCACAAATTCCTTCATGTACCTCTTCCAAGGCCTTTGTTATCTCATCTTGTTCCAGACATCGAAGGAGAGTACCATCAAGATTGCGTCGGTATAGGGTTTCGGCAATAATGGTATATCGAGCAGTTTGGCGAATGAAGGTTTTACGTTGGTTATTCGATTGGTTAGGAGGAAGGGTGTGATCACGGAGATAGGTGTAGAACTCACCGTACCATGGGGATTCGGAACCGATAAGGTGGCATATTATCTCGGATTCAAGGATATCATATGCAAGGATCCAAAGTTGTTCTACCAAGAACTCGTAGCGTGTTGAATTTTGTGGAAGATCTAGGAGAGATACGATGGTAGCCATAGCGTCAGCAACTCGATTTTGATCTCTTGGTATCTGTTCAAAGGTGATAGTAGTAAATGATGCCTTTAATTTGTCCACCATGTGTTTGTATGGCATAAGTTTGTCATCCTTTTTCTGATATTCATCAGTTGCTTGTCGAATGACCAGTTGGGAGTCGCCATAGACTTGTAGTTCTTGTAACTTCCATTGTATGGCTAGCCTGAGTCCTGTGATCAAGGCCTCATACTCTGCTATGTTATTTGTGCATGGAAATGCGAGTCTATAAGATTTCAGGATGTTGTCACCTTGAGGTGTGATAAACAGAATGCGTGCCCCCGAGCCATGCATAGTGTACGAACCATCAAAGTATAGTTTCCATGGTTGTGTTGTTGTGATCATGAATATCTCTTCATCTAGAAAATTGGAAATGAGAGGATGATCACCTATGAGTGGTGCCTCGGCCAACTGATTTGTAATAACTTGTCCTTTGATAGCCTTACGGTCCACATACTCGATGTCAAATTCACTTAGAATCATCACCCATTTGGCCAAGCGGCCTGTCAATGTTGCTTTTCTGAGTAAACACTTGAGTTGATCAATCTTTGCAATGAGTTGTACCTTTGTGTGTTAACAGATAGTGCCTCAGTTTAGTGGCTGCCAGGATTACTGCTAGGCAAGCTTGCTCAATAGGTGTGTAATTGAGTTCATAGCCCACCAGTGTACGAGAGATGTAGTAAACAATGCACTCTTTCCCTTCTGCATTATGTTGTGCCAATAGTACACCTAATGTTGTACTTGTTGCTGATATATAGAGTAACAAAGGTCTACTTGGATCTGGTGGGATCAACAATGGCGTATTCATGAGATAATCTTTAAGCATCTGGAATGCTTGCTGGCATCTTGCATCCCATTGAAAGCGGATGTTTTTGTGTAGCAGATGTGTAAAGGGGTGATACTTATTTGCCAGTTGTGCAATGAATTTGGGGATGGATTGTAGCCGTCCTTGTAATGTCCTTAACTAACTGATGTTCTTTGGAGGTGGCATGTCCATGATTGCTTTTACCTTTGCTGGGTCGACCTCAATACCTTTGCTTGAGACAATGTATCCTAGAAGCTTCCCGGAGGTTACTCCAAAGATACATTTCTTTGAGTTGAGTCGAACATGGTATTGTTCTAGTCTATCAAAGATTTTATCTAATATGTTGAGATGCCCTTCTCTGGTGAGTGATTTTGCTAGTAAGTCATCTACATAATCTTCCATCATAGTATGCATCATGTCATGGAAGATGGTGGTCATTGTTCATTGATAGGTCGCTCCTACATTCTTTAGACCAAAAGGTATTACATTCCAGCAATATGTTCCCCATGGACATGTGAAGGACATCTTATGTTGATCCTCTGGTGCGATCTTTATTTGATTATACCCTGAAAAGCCATCCATGAGTGAAAGCATGGCATGTCCTGTTGTTAGGTCTACTATGATGTCGATATTTGGTAGGGGGAAGTCATCCTTAGGACATGCCTTGTTCAGATCTCTGAAGTTAGTACAAATGCGGATGCCCCCTTTTGGTTTGCCGACAGGAACAATATTGGAGATCCAATCTGCATAATCAATTGGTCTAATGAAACCAACATCCAGAAGTTTCTTGAGTTCTACTTTGACTAGTACTGCAATTTGAGGATGCATCTTACGAAGCTTTTGCTTGACAGGTTTGACTCCTTTCGCTATGGTGAGGTGATGCATGACTAAATCAGGATCAAGTCCAGGCATGTCTGCATATGACCATACAAAGTTAATCTGGCGCTTCTGAAAGAACCCTATGAATTTAGGTTGTTCCTCTGGAGTTAAAAGCAATGCCAGATGTATGAGGTGAGGAGTTTCAGGAGTCCCCATATTGTATTCTTTGGTTTCCTCAATGAGAATCATTGATCGTTCCCATTGTGTGCTACAAGGAAGGATGTCAAACCTTTCATCCTCAGGTGCCTCAAAGAGGTTTTCACCGTTGGATACGCTCTTTCTTTTTACTTTTGTTGAATCAAATAGTGCCATAGTGTGGTTTTCACTGGAAGATCCATGTTTTATTGTTATATTTTTGTAGCTAAAAGGTTTGGCATCCACCTTGAAATATGTTGCACTATTAAGTTCAATGGTGAATCCATCTTTGTGATCCCCACTTGGTATGTTATCCCTTAATTCCAAAAAGTCAATGATGGCCTCATCATTTTGGAAGTGGTCAAGACATGGGGGATTAAGTTGGTTCCATTCGATGAGTTCAGGATGAATAATGGGCATTACTTCATCGATTAGGTTAAGTTCGTTAGATTTATCAGTGAGGGTTAATGTTCATTGATGGTACTCTCCCTGTCAAAATCAGGCATAGGATGTGACGTAGGATCTGTGGAAGAAGTTTCTCGCTCAGGAACCCAAGAGGTCTTTATCTGTGCTTCTCCGTAAACAGGGATGTCTTTGCGAGGTGGAGGTATTGATGTGTCTTCCTCATTTGAAGTATTAAGCTAAATGGAATCAAATTCCCATTCATGTGAGTCGGTCTCTGAATCACTTTCCAGCATCCGATTACTATACCATACTGGGATGTCCTTTGTGTTAAACACTGCAGGTGTGATCAGTTGATGTACCTTTGTAGATGAAATGATTGGTGTTGTAGGAAGGATGATGGGGATCAATGAATCCGATACGAGGAGTATCAATAGTGTTGACTCTGTTGCTTCTGCTGGAACCGCTGGTGTCGTAGATACTGCTATGGGTTCTGATATAGTTGCTGCTGCTAATGGGATTACTGGTTTGATTGGTGGGATGATTGGCATTGTAGATGGTTGTGTTGGGATTTTGAGCTTCAGTGGGGCAGTTGCGATGGTGTTTGATGTTGCTTTGATAATGAAAGGTGTCCTCTTTGCAATAGGCTGATATAGTGGTTTGCTGGGTTTTCCTTTGAATTTGAGCTTAGAAAAGATCTCCTTTTCAAAGCCTAGGCCTATTTTATCTTTGGGTTTTAATTCCGGTAGCATTAGTTCATGTCTTCCTTGTTTGCAAGGTCCCAAAGCACTCTAACCATCATAACCCATTCTTTGCATAATGAGGAGGCCTTTGCCATACTGATCTGTGGGAAGTGTAGCTTGTGGTATATTAGTGGTGATGGGATCTTTATAGATCCATTTTGCTAAGTCCTCATCTTTGGTTTCTTCTTCTTGACTCTTCCCAAGGATGAAAGGCATCAAAGCACATGCTGGCGTGATCAGTGGTTACTGAAGTAACTGTTGCGGTTTGCCATGTGTTCTAGGAGAAATGGATATTTGTCCCACACAAAAGAGTTGACTTAAGTTGTATTCCCTAGGACCTTCCTCTTCTATTTTCATCTTAAGCTTTTCTTGGTTGGGTATAGTGGTGTTTGAACTGGCAAGAGAGGCTGGACTTATATATGATGTGGAGGAAATGGCTTCTCTATTGTTAGGAACGGTAATCTCTGGCTGATGATTGATATTATGACAATATGCAAAGGGATTTGCATCACCCAGGATTGTGATCTCTACATCGTTATGTGGGAACTCGATACATTGATGGTAGGTAGATGGAACGACTTGCATGACATGTATCCAAGGTCTTCCTAATAATAGATTGTATGGCAAAGGAAGGTCCAGAACTTGACAAATGATGTGTTTCACCATAGGGCCCACTCAGATTGGTAGTACCACAGCTCCTTTGGATGAATGCTCTGCATCGTCATAGGCTTTGATTATGATCTTCTTACTGGGATCCACTGATTCTATTGCATATCCCAAAGCAGTGACCAACTGCATTGTACAAATATTTAAGCCTACTCCATTGTCGATCAAGACTCACTTGATCCTATGTTGGTTGATAAAGCCTTCAATGTGTAGTGAAGCGTTATGAGGTTTCTGGAAGGAAGAGTTGTCACTTTCAGAAAAAGTGAGACAAGGTGATGAATTTAGACTTCCAACCATGGCTTGGAATTGATCTATATTTAGGTTTGCAGGGACTGATGCCTCTTGGAGAGCTTGATCCAAGATTGTTTTATGAGATGGAGATAGGCGCAATAGCTCTAACATGGATATAAGCGCAGGCGTTTTGTCTAATTATTCTACAAGATTGTACTGCTTTGGTATGGAGGTGGTGCCTTGTGGAGCTGCCTTTATGGTAACCTTGTCGCGACGTGTAACAACATTGCAATTGGAGCTGGGATTTTTTATGGTTATAGTTGCAATTTGTTCACTGGCATCATACAGGTGATTTACAATATAATTCTACGCAGCCTGTGTATAATCAATGGTATCAGGACCATCCTTTGGCTCATTATAGATTTTGATAAGTCCTTTCTTGATGAGAGCTCGCTCACATTTTAATCCTTTAGTGATCATGTCATTGAAAGAGTTTGTGTCTTTAACATCCAGGTGAAATTCCATTTCTTCATTTAAGTTGGAAATAAATATTTCCACTAGTTCTTGTTCAGGTAACTAAAGAGAACGTCTGCTAGACATTTGACACCATCGTTACAAGAATACTGAGAATAGTTCACTTGGTTTTTGTTTAGTGTTACATAGATCAGCCATGGTGATATCACGTTCAATGTTATGAGAGTAATGTGCCAAGAACTTCTGAACTAGCTCTTCAAAGGTCCTAATGCCACCTGGTAGTCGGGAAAACCATGATGTGGTTGTTCCTCCCAAGCTTTGGGGAAAAAGTTGCATTAGGTATGTGTCCTCATATGCCACTTCAAGGCAAGATGAATGAAATTCTCTGGCATGATCGCGAGGATCTCCCTTTCCTCTATATTTTTTGAATTTGGGTGTTTCGAATCCTCGTGGAAAAGGTGGCATATAAAGATTCATATCAAAGGGATAGGGACAGATGTCATTGAGTGAGAATTGATTAGTTTTCACACCACTATGAAGTTGTTGGGTGAGATTTTCAACTTGTTGCCGCAACATCTCTATTTCATTTGGAGGAGGAGGTGGTGGGTTACCTCGAGGAATGTTATATCTGATGGGATCTCTACCTCTTTCTTCTTCATGGCAACTTTGTCGTTCTAATGCTTGTCTTAATTGGGCAAGATCAAAGTCAGAGGGGAGCTTGGCTCCTTCTTGAGCGAGCTTTAAAAAGTGAGCATCCGCATTGCTCCTAATTATTTCATCAAAAAGTTTGTTAAAGAGAGGGTTATGCTAGGCCCTTTCTATTGTTGCAGGAGTAGGAGTCCTTGGGTTTTCATCATTCGCATTTCCTCCAAGTGCTTCTTGAAATTCATTGATATTTTCCTCCTTTTCCTCTTCAATTTCTATTTCTCGTTGCTTTGACTGTAATCAGGTTTGAGCCATTTTATTTATGAGTCTTTGTTGAAGTGGGGTGAAAATGATGATGAGTTCTTGATGAAATGAAAGATTGATGGTTGATGAATTGTGTTGCATGTGGATCTCTAGCACTTAAAGGTAGATGTGACCGAAATTCTTTCTTTGAATTGCTTGTTTGTTTTTGATAAGGTTTGTTGTGATAAGGTTTAGAGAAATATGAGATGTGTTATAGACTTAACTACCTAGTAATGAGAGGATTCACTCATAAACTAGTTTTAACCTGTGTAGATATGTCTCTTAGGATGAGCTTATCCTAGATGTAGAAACAATCTAAAAAGTGATGGGATGTGTTTGATTCAAGCAATATCCAAAAGAGAACTTAGGACAAGAACCTCTTAATGTTTTGAGAGTTGGAATGTATTGATGATGAAGTGATGATGTATGAATGAGATAATGGACGAAATGTTTTAACTTCAATAAAAGTTGTGTCATAAATGGAACAAATTCTACCTCTTCCCTTTCGGGTGTTGGTGGCATTTCTTGAGCTATGTTGTATGTGATACAAACGTTTGGGAAGAAGTTGGGATTAATCTTGCCTCCTTGGTTTTTGTGATAACTAAAAGCTCTATATTGCATAAAAGTTCTGCGGTTTAATGATTTTGAATCAAATTCGTTTGTTTTGCCTTGAAGGTAGAGATGCATGTGACGTAGAAAAACTCTATGAGAGACAAAGATTTGTCTATTTGGATAGAAGAATTTCCTTCTTTTGATTAAAGCCTTTGAACTCAATGGTCTTCTTTTCAAGTTGATGTTTTGATGAAGATTCTTCTTTCTCAAGATGTGAAGAATGGTCATAAAGTTTGATACTTTTCTCTTTGTTTTTTGATCTCTTGGTTGTTTTTGAAAGATGTTTGGTTGGATGAATACTTGTTTTGATTTTTGGATTTTATGATGTTTCTTTCACAAGAAAACAAAGCAAGCACACAAACATAAAAATGTTGCCTTTAAAGGCACAAATGAGTATGGGTCTAGATCAACCCAATCCTTGGACTCTTTATGACCCTTTCCTTTAAGTGTATTTTAGGTGTTTTATTTCCAAAGCCTGAAGTCGGCTCAATTTGTAATTGGTCTTTGACTCAAAATGAAAACACTTCAAACACTTTGTATCCCTAAGGTCAAATGGCCAATTGTGATAAATTCAGCCCACATCTTGATATTTCTTCGACTTTGATACTACATACCTTATGAATCCTGCCGTGGCAGGTAAGGATGTGATATACTAAGTCTTGCGCGAGTATAACAAATAGATGATCCCTATGATGGGGGAGTCACCACTTTTATCAAGCCACAAGTGCCTTTTCAAAAAGCTATGTTTCTACTCAAGGAAATATGTATGGTGAGTATCTTGGGAGCAAAACCATCTATGCTCTTGCACTGAATTGTATCTCAAATATTCTTAATCAATAGAACGGGTGGGCTACTACATAAAGGTGTTTAGTAATGTTAGATGTTTTTGGACATAAGTTCATTTTGCAGTGACTCACTTAAGAGCCTTGTAACTTGTGGTGGGGCCCATTTGTCCTTTCAGCAAGTTACACTATAGGAATAGCTATACCCAAGGCTACAGCTTTCGCTCTCACCTGATTTCTATAGCGGCTCAAAGGATTTACCGCGCGAGGTCATTCCCAAGAGTGATGTGTCTCTTGGGAGGCCTCTCATAAAAATATAAACTTTGAGTGTTACTAACACTTTTCTCTTGCACCTAGGACCACGAAAGCCAAGGGAGAGGATAGTGTGTGTTAGAAGTAGGACCACTCGACCAACTCTTTTGCACAAGTGTGTCAAACATGAAATGCACTTGTTCTTTTTAACTTGCTATCGCAATGTGTTTTAACTATTTGGAGATGTTGCTCCAACAATCATGGTGTTCTTTTTAACTTCAAATGCAAAGTTTTGAGTAAACTAGAACTTTTGAAAATCCTGGTCAACTTAATTTGAAGCACGTATGCATGAAGGAAAATCGCTTTGCAAAAATTGAGACAAGTTAATTGTGAATTTTATTTGCACCAAAATTGAAGTGTGGATTGTAAATTTTTGCTTAAGTTTGATGCTAGAAAATAATTTTGTCTTGTTGATTTTAAGCACCAAATGAAAAATTAAGCCTAAACTTGCAATAAACAAAGTTGTTTTGTTCAATTTTAGAGCACCAAAAATAAAATTTGATCCTAAGCTTACAAGAAAGCAAATTTTGTTTTGTTCAATTTTAAAACACCAAAAATAAGTTTATTTTTTATTTTTTTAATTTTCAAGGAAGTTGGCTTTAGACCTGCACAAGAAACGAACAATTAGTAAAAACCGAACCTATGGTGGGCTTCTACAAGCCTAAGAATTTTCACTTTTTCAGTTACAGGGTCTTTTTTACAACGTTTTGTTATAATAGCACTACTCTGTGTTTAAATAGAAGCACTATTTAACACAAACGCGCTAATACAGACACAACAACACTAAAAGTAAAATTTTGACAGCAAAAGCAATAACGCTAAAACATGCTCAAAAGTGCCAAAACAAGTTGAAAAGCACTAAAACAAGGTCAATAGCGCCAAACTTGGTACAATAGCGCTATTGTAAGAACAATAGCGTTAGAATAACAAGTTGCAATAGTGCTACAACATGATCAAAAGCGCTAAAGCGCAACCTGTGTGTCAAGTTCAACATTCAAACATGTTAGTTGTCAAAAAAAAATTGTTTTTTAGGTGTTTGGATTCACGTCGGGTTCACCAAATGATGTTTTGCAAAAAGGGGAAGTCTTAGATCAAAACCTGTGATAGTATAACACACAAACAACAAGAAACAAGTGTTAAGGTTAGTGTTATTCAACCAAAGATCAACCTAAACAGACATATCAAAAGAGACACCAAGAACAAAGTAAAACATTTAACTACGAATGTAAATGCAAGAAGACATCTCCAAATGCCTTCTACCATACTCTTGGCTCCTTCTCCTTTGTTTCTCTCCTCTCCAAGTTCCAAACTAGTGTAGCTCTCAGCAGCTTTTTGCACTATGGATGCTTATGGAGGTTTGAGATTGAAGTATTTTCTCTAAATGTGAATAAAAAGCTAATACTATGCTATTGATACTAAAATGATTTATTTTAACCAAAATGACAAGATATTAGTAGTTTATGTTAAATGCTTTCAAGAATTCACTATAGCTTAAATGCATACAAGTTTTCAGGATGCTTGAGGCTTGAAGATCTGAAAATGAAGAATGTGAGCTCTATTTATAGGAAAAATGGAGCAATTGATGGTTGAGATTGAGTAATCTCAACAAGGGTTAGGATTGAATGATTTCAGATCCATGTGAGGGCTTTCAACCCAATCCCAGGATGACAAGTGTCAATGTGAGATAGGTTGAGAGGAAAGGAAATAAGCATTAAATGCTTGACATGACCTTGGGAGTTAAGGTCAAGGTTAGTTGAATGGATAAATTTTTTATTCAAAGAATAAAGCTTTTATCCAATAGATAAACTCTTGTGCAAAGGCAAAAGGGATAAACATGGTCAAAGCAATAAATGTTTGAGGAGACACATGAGTGCAAGTTGAAATAACCATAAATGGTTATGTAAGAGCCATTAATGGTCATGTAAGAGCCATTAGTGGTTTTGGAAGACTTTGGAGGTTAAATTGTTGAACACACAAAGCATTAAATACTTTTCAAAGACTTTGAAGTCTTTGAGAAGTGACTCCAAGTTGCTTAGGAATGTGACAATAATTAGGGAATGGATTAGGCTAATTAGGAAGGGGTTAGAAGAATCTAGAAGGGGGTTTAGGAATGCAAGTGGATTTGGTGGGTGAGGGAAAATAGGATTTTATTAAAATAAAATTAATTTATTTCAATAAATGTGTGCAAGTTGCATTTGTAAGAAAATGCAAGTTGGGGGGGGGGGGGTAAATGATTTAAATAAATATTTTATTTTATTTATTTAAAAGAGGAAAGAGGATTAAATTGAATAAATAGTATTTATTCTTTTAATTGATTTGTGATTTTGGTTGAATTAATTAATTAAAATAAATTGAATAATTTATTTAATTAATAGGAGAATGTTTGAAGATGAATTAATTAAATATTAATTTAATTAACTGATGGCTAGTGGATTTTTAATCAAATAAATACGAAATATTCATTTAATTAAAATGGACAGATTTATGTGACTACAATTTTTATATATCATAATTACATATTTATATATTTGTATATGATCGATTCATACAAGTATATGGTCGATTCATATACATATATATAATACGTATCTATATATATATATATGTTTATGGTGAAAATGGATAACAACAATAACAAAATTGAAAGGCTAAATGAATTCAAAGGCGCGTCTGTGTTGTACGGGCGCGTCTGTACAGTCTGTAGGCGCGTTTGTATCAGTCAAGCGTGTTTGCATTGAAAAATGCAAGTTTTGGTCTTCTAGGTCAAATCGACAGTTCTGTGATGAACATACGCTGTCGATTGGATAAGCTGCTGAGAGGATACACTCAAGCAGGTCCTCTAGGAAGACTAGGATAGATCAAGGCACTTTGTGATGAACAGTGAGTACCAAGATAGAGTACTTTGTGATGAACAGGGAGTACCCAAAGTATGAGCAGCACTTTGTGATGAATAGGGAGTGCAAATGTGAGTAACACTTTGTGATGAATAGCGAGTGTCACCCACAGAGTACTTTGTGATGAACAGGGAGTACTACTAGGATAGATAGTAACACTTTGTGATGAACAGTGAGTGTCACTAGAATAAATAGCTATGTGCATTTAGATAACGAGTAGCATTTTGTGATAAACAGTGAATGCCACTATGACTGACATGATTTGATTTGCTTGACTGCAGGAGTACTTGCCGATGCTGGAGTCACGGGAGAGATTCCCATCGACGCAGAGGTTGCGACCTGAGCTGTCGGTTGGAGACAGAGCTGCCATCGAGGAGATGGGTCTAAGACATGTATTGTATGTGCCTGAGTTTCATGCAAACATGGGTTTGCTAACTGCGCTTGCTGAGAGATGGCACTCTGAGACGTGCACATTCCATTTACCAATGGGTGAGATGACAGTCACCCTTGAGGATGTATATAGGATTTTGCGGGTGCCGATCGATGGAGATTTGATCCCCTACGATCGAGATGGAGACCGAGAGGCATTAAGACGGGTATTTCAGGACCCTGGATTAGAGATGAGGGTAGGACACGTGGCATGGGACACCATGACAGCCACAGGGTTAGCATTACCGGCAGTGATCGAAGGAGCTATCAGTGGGTTTCTATGTCCAGACAGGGCGACACGGGGATTGGCTGTGGGCTGGGGGGGAGCACTGGAGACACTGGTGACACAACACACCAGATATGCCTGGGGACCGTGTGTGCTGGCACACTTGTATTACGAGCTTCACCAGTTTGTTTATCACGGGTCAGTGGGATTGGGCTGCGGGGTGACACTATTGCAGGTTTGGGCTTATGAGCATCTGCCAGTGACGAGGTCGATACACTTCAGAGGCAGGGGACATGGACGCAGTTTTGTGCATCTGTACGATATGATCACCTCGCAGCCACGGATTGGTAGGTTGGAGCATTGGCGGCGGGTGCTAGATGATATCGATGTGGTCATATGGAGACCATATCTAGGCTGCGAGGAGTGGGAGGATGACGCAGTGGAGCTACCCTACACCTTCCGGAGCAGGTACTTGATTGGGCGGACGCCCTATGTGCTAGAGAGGCAGCTTGTGGACAGGGTTTGCAGGCAGTATGGCAGGATTCAGAGGATGCCACGGGGCTCGGGCATGTATGCCTGCACAGTCAGAGATCAGGCACAGTTTGGGCCGCTACTATCATATGATCAGGCGCTTACACAGCTGGTAGAGATGGTGCCCCTACCCTGGGACATGTGGCCTGAGATTGAGGACGTCGGGATGGATGCTGAGTATTCAGCATATCGAGCAGAGCATCTATTCCCATGATTGACAGATCCAGGGGAGCTATTGGATGGAGATGGAGGTGGGGACGATGATGATGATGGTGGAGGTGATGGGGGTAGAGGCCGACGGAGGCGGAGGGGAGTAGTTGGGGAGAGGTGAGTTGCACCTCGGAGGGAGGGTGGGGAGGAGAGACAGGCTCAGGTGGTGAGGGGTCGCGGTGGATTGCCCTTACAGGTACCAACAGCACAGGGTCCCAGGCAGGTACAGAGACAGGGACAGGTATAGGGACAGGTGCCAGTACAGGCACAGGAGCAGGGACGGAGATAGGTACAGGCACAGAGGCATGTACAGAGACAGGTACCCGTACAGGCACCAGTACAGGTACAGGTACAGGGGCAGGCACCCGCAGAGAGGGAGCCACAGGCAGAGGCAGAGGGGGCTGACCCAGAAGAGGATGAGCTGATTGAGCTCAGGGAGATTTGCCAAGGCCAGGCAGATGAGATACAGGATTTGGAGAGGGAGAGAGATCGGCTCAGGACGAGGCTCAGAGATACTGAGCGGGAGAGAGATCAGGCTATCCAGCACTATACAGAGGCTGAGATAGCGCTGAGGGCAGGGAGACAGGCAGCGAAGGACACAGGGGCAGGATATGCATATGTCCTGCGGGCCGGAGAGGAGATAGGGTACTGGAGGGACCTCTACTACGGTGCAGTGCCAGCAGATCAGCGGGCGAGGAGCTTCCATAGACCGTCGCGTACAGCGACAGCTACGGGAGGGAGTCGGAGGAGACAGGCATCGAGTGGTGGAGTCATGGGTCCACCACCACCACCAGATAGAGGAGACGGGCAGGATGATCCTGGGGCGGGTCCCTCAGGGGCTCAGATTCCACCGAGGCCAGGCGACTCCGAGGGAGGGAGTTCATCATAGCCATAGAAGGCTCCCATTGTATCAGTGTTGTACCATTTTTTTGTATGATGATGTAGACACCTTTGGGTGATTGTAGCCATATGTATTTTTGACTTCATTGTATCATGACACTTATGATTATATATATGAGATGATTCATTTTTGCGGCAGCTATATGCATGTGTACCTATGTGATGAGATGTTTAATGATGTATGTTTTGTGTGATGCTTATAATATGGATGCAAATATGTATATGATGCAATGCAATATATTTTGTTCTTTTATGTTTTATATGCGTATGCATGATGCAAATGTGAATGTATGTAATGCAGATGAATATGATAATGCAAATGTAAATTGTGCTAACAGGTGTTGTGTGCAGGATGTGATGTAGTTGTGATATCTATATGTATGTATGAAATGCTTATATGTGGTAATGCAAGTGCAACTACATGAAATGCAAATATTTTTGGTGTGTCATTATACTCAGTCATGTGATAGTAGGCTACATGGACTCAAGAAGGACGATGGAAGTCAATCAAGAAAGGGGGATGCAAGATAGAAGATATGAAAGTGAAAGAGCTTCTTGTGCGTTATCATCATTGAGCTTTATTATGGCAAGTAGGTTATGACAATCGAGGCATTTGTTCAACCTAGAAAGTCATTGTACCTGTTTGCATAGAGATAAGACAGTCACAAACAAGGAATGCCCCAATTCATACTAGACTCACAGTGTCCTCATATAGCATTACTAAGAGACAATCCACAGATAGCAAATACAAATAGGTGACGATACCCCATCCTCGCCTTTCTAGTCAAAGACATCCTGGAGATAGAATTTCTAGTCAGAGACATCCCGGAAAAGCTAAAAGACATGTCACCAAAAGATAAAATCAAAAGAAAACCAAGACTCGACACCAACGTCCACTGTAGTCCTCAAGTTTAGTGTCTCTTGTCACTTGTATAAGTCTTATTTGATTGTGGTCACAATGTTTACTTTCACAAAAAGGATAGATAGCACTGAACCATATGTTGTCTGAGTCTATTGAAAGATTTGATTTGTTGAAGCTCATTGTTGCTGCTATCTCATCTGAAACTGACTGAATCCATGAAGCTGATACTTTATTGCGGAGAAGATGAAACTTTATTGCGGACTGGCGATGCAAATGTTGCTTTATTGCGGATTGTGCGTGAATAGATTGAAGCAAGCTGGAAGAAAATGTACTCCTCGAAACATGTGATGTTCTTAGTTCCACACCCATCACTAGACATAGGATTTGTCGTAGCCACAAATAGGATTTGATTTATTATGGATGAATTGGTCGTGAGTGTGTGCAAAGTGAAAGGATGAAAGTGAATCCTGAACGAGGGGGGAGCAATGTCTCTACGCATGGCGCTGGTGACCCAATTTTCACCATGGTACTTGCCCAGGGCGCCACCAAAGTGGTTTTCACCGTTGGACGAAATTATTTCTCTTTACTTTTTTCGATTTTTCAATTTTTTTTGTGTCACAAGGCGCCTGTTTGCTAGGTTTTCACCAAGTAACAATTTTTTTTTTTTTGTTTTATAATTTTTTATGTATTTTTGAAATTTTTTGATTTTTTTGTATTTTTGAATTAGGTGTAGCATCGTCAATTGTACGCACTTGCTAGGGTGGTACAATTTCACACCTAGTTTAGCACCCGCCTTGGTGCATTTTACATTTTGCATTGCATTTCTCTTTTAGCACTTAATTAATCAAATTAATTAGGTCTAAGGTCCTATTTCATCATCCTTCACATCATAAAGTCGGGCCCTTTCATTAAAGTGTGCCCCTTTTCATGTTATTCCTCCAATACATCATCTAATCAAAAACCCTAATTAAGTCCTATTTTGAACTTGGGGGCTTGATTTCGGGGGTCAAAACATCTCGAAATCACCTGTAACTTTAGGATTCTCTCTAAAATCATCATATCTGACGGCCCTGAAAATTTGGTGAAAAGTTGTCGGGACCATGGCGCCCGGAGTGCACACGGTCCCAAACATTTTTCCCAAAATTTTGGGAGCACGATCCAATCATAAAATAAAGCTTAACCCCAAGAAATTGGCGGGAGATTCAATCTCTAGGTCAGCCAAAAGATGAAATTACGACCTAGGGTTCATACATAAGAGCTCTCTTTCTTCATTTGAAAAGATCAGAATTTTGTTTTCAGGAACCTCATATGCAGTGAAAGAGCATATCTTTGAAGACTTTAACAACATTCAACATCCCTCTATCAAGCATTTATCAATTCCATTCATCCATTTAGGGCTTGGAAGACATTGAAGAACAATAGGAGATTACCGACTGAAGATTGGCTTGTACCTCTCCCTTGGGGGTTGGGTATGATTTCATGTTGTTTTCATGTCTTTGCATAAGCTTCAATATATCATTTATTCATGCTTTAGATCACTTTGCATCTTGATTTAGAGCATTTACATTATCATTTACAAGCAATTAGGGTTTACTTTCTAGGTTGCTCTAGTTTGCTTACTTGCATTTTAGATCTTGCACACACACAAGGTCTACACACACATTACTTTTACAATACAACTTGGCTATTCGTGGAGGTGGAAATCACCGAAGCGGGGGTTTGACTAAGGCAAAACCCTATATAGCCGCCCAAACACCCTTTTCAAATATAAGTGCAGGTTTCGGGACTCGGACGACACCGCAGGTTACAGATCCGGGAAAAGCAGGTCGAGACAGCACCCCACACCAAATTGCAGAACAAAAGACCAGGACAGGGGCGTGGGGCACCCTGGTCCTACCAGGACAGGGGCGCTAGGCGCCCTGGTCCCTGGGACAGAGGCGCTAGGCACCCTGGTCCTCCTGACAGACAGCATTTCAGACAGTTTTCCAGAGTGCAAAACAGCAGTTTCAGGTGCAGTTCCGGGACAGAATCAGGACAGTGGCGCCCGCGCCCCCGTCCCGAACATTTCAGTCAAATTTTGACTCCGGATACGCATTTGCATTCTTGTCTTGTCTTTGTGTTTACAGCTTTCCCTTGTTTAAGTTCAATTCTGCAATCTTGTTATTAGTTCATACTTGCATTTTAGGGTTAGGAATTGAACTTGCATAATTTTACCTTTCAGTTACAACAAAGGAATAGAAATCCTAATAGGTAGCCCGTGGCTCTCTCTTTCACAAAAAGAAGTAGCCAATTGTGTGATACCTCTAGGCTCTTTCGTATTCCGTAATGTGTGTCAAAAGGTAGGATTAGGGCATGATAACCTAGTCTCACTTTTTCTCCCACACATTTTGGTGAACCCGACGTGAATCTATCATTGCTTCCTCTTGCATTGCATTTGTTAGATCTAGATCTATATTTAGTGTGTTTTCATTTCATTTTCATTAAAAAAAAAAAAAAGAGAGAGTGTGTTTTCTTTGCATTGTGTTTTTATATTTCATGCAACTTTTATTTCAAAATGTCAGACTTTTATTTGCAAAATGTTCATGCTTATGATGATTATTATGAGTATAGCCAAGATGAATTAGATGAAGCTTTAGATGAGTTTTTGAACCCTAAAGATGCCAAACCTTCATTTTACCAAAAACTCATAAACCTTGTTACTATGCCATTTCGTTGTGATGAGAAAGATAAGTTGAATGATTCCTCTCAAGGGTACATTCCTATCAACTCTTCCACTAAATCTAGTAACATGGTTGTTTTCAACAATCCCCTCTATGAAGAGATATCTCCTTTTGAACCAAAAGATAAACCTTTTGATAGCTATGATCATACTTTTTTGGATGATGCTCTTGATGACTTTGTGGCTTTATCAAAATCTTTAAACAAGAACAAGACTTCTAAATTGGTTAACATGATAAACTTGAATGAGCATAAAAAGCCTCTCTTTGAAGTCCAAGGTGCTTATCCTTCTCCCACCTTTCAATTTCCTAAATCACCTCTCCTTACTATCCAAGGAGGGTATGATCATGATTCCTTTCGTACTCCGAATAAACCAATCATCACTGTGCAAGGAAGAAAACCTATAAGTCCTTATAGTTATGCCAAGCAAATAACTAGAGAGAGTTATCATGCGGTTGCCCATACTTATCATACCAGAAATAATAGGCAGCCTAGTCCTCCTCCTGTTATTCCAGTTTCTCTTCCGAATCCTCAACCAATTCTTCCGCAAGCTCCACGTATTTCACAAGTTCTTAGTAAGGAATATGATCTCATAGAACAACTTAAAGTTACCCCTGCTAAGATATCCCTTTGGGATTTGATTCAAACATCTTCCGCTCATCATGGAATGTTACAAGATGCCTTGAAATATTTGAATGTTCCTCCACCGAATACATCTAGTAATATAGCATCTTTGGTTAACTCTGTGATGAATCCTAAAGCTCAAATTGTGTTTACCCAAGATGAGTTGCCTACTAGTGAAATTCAACATCAATATGATCCCTTGATGATTGTGGTTATCATGAAAGACTACTATAAGATGAACACTAGTAGATAATGGCTCTGGTCTTAATGTGTGTAGCATTAATCTTTTGCATAATATGAATGTGGATACATCCCTAATTGAGCCGGACTCTCATCCTATTCGAGGCTTTGATAATGTGGCTAAAACTTCATTAGGTAGTATCACCTTACCCATCACAGTGGGGCCTGTTACTTTGCCTACTCCTATCCATGTTATGTCGGGAAATCTAACATACAACTTGTTATTAGGGAGACCTTGGATTCACAGTATGCAAGTTGTTCCCTCTACATTGCATAGACAAGTTAAATTTATCTATAACAATAAGACATATACCTTGATAGGTGATACTAATTTTCAAGCTTGTTTGCAAACATCTACTTCCAAAGGGGGTTCTTCTAAGCCGTCCTCGTCTAGTGATGACTCTTTAAACAAGATACCTATTGATGAATCCTCGCTCTCTGATGATCAAAATTCTTTGGATGAGTCTGGAGCTCCTGAAGAAGACTTTTCTCGACTTGAAACTACACATAAGAAGGATTTTGATCCTGAGAAGGTTCTCGCAGACGACGATTGGGGATCCCTTGATTTTAATCCCACCTTTGTAGGTGAATATAAGGTTCCTTCTAGAGAGCTTAAAGTTGAAAAGAAGGAAGAAGCTAAAAATCAATCAACATTACCTGAGCCTATGAGCAATAATTTTGTGGCCGCTTCTCAAACTTCTTCTCCTCACACCTCTAATTCTGAAGAGTTTGACTCTTTGTCTTATGAAAAACCGCCTTCTCTTTCTGAAATGGCTGATCGTTATGGTCGTGGTTTTCGCATTTTTGCTAAGCATGGGTATCATGGAAATGGTTGTGGCGCTCATGAACAAGGGATAAAAGTTCCTCTAGAGAATAATCTTCACAATTATGCCTTTGGACTTGGCTATAAGCAAGCGCACTAAAGCTTCTAAGAGACCATGTATTAGTGTTAATGCTATTTCTACATCTCTGCAACACCCCGAGTACATTGATGAGGATCCTTCGTGTGCCTGTGCTTTGGATGTTTTTCCTACCGATGATGCTTTAGCTGAGTTTTTAGGAGCATATGATACTCTTCCTCGTTATCATCACAATAGGGGACTCCCTTATTGTTTGAACACTGAAGCCTATTTTGGAAAAGAGATTGATAATGATGAGATTGTGAAAGAATTCCCTCAGTTAAAGGATACTCCTCAACAAAGTAATCTTCTCATAAATGACACCACTGATGTTAAGATGGATCCTTGCAATGAAGAAAAAGTTATTAAAATTGGAAAATGTTTGGATGAAGAGGAACAAAAACAATATGAAGATTTATTGCATGAATTCCCCGAGAGCTTTGCTTGGACATACTCTGACATGCCTGGTATAGATCCTAAGATTGTTACCCATAATATTGTCTTAGTTCCTGATGCTAAGCCCGTGAAACAAAAGATTCAAAAAATGAATCCTAAGGTGGCTCTGCTTGTTAAGGCTGAGATTGAAAAGTTATTGGAGGCTGGGTTTATCCACCCTATTGACTATTCCCCGTGGATTTCAAATATTGTCACTGTGGCTAAACCAGATAATAAAATAAGAATGTGTACCGATTTTTGAGATTTAAATAAGGCTTCTTTAAAAGATGATTTCCCTCTTCCAAACATTGACATGATAGTTGATTCTACAGCAGGACATGCCTTGTTATCCTTCATGGATGGTTTTTCAGGATACAATCAAATTTACATTAACCCTCAAGATCAATTCAAAACTGCTTTCACCACTCCTTGGGGTACGTTTTGTTGGATAATGATGCCTTTTGGACTTAAAAATGCCGGTGCAACTTATCAACGAGCGATGACCCTTATCTTTCATGATTATATGCATAAGATTTTAGAGGATTATGTTGATGATATTTTGGCCAAATCCATTCTCCGCATAGATCATATTAAAATCCTTCGTCAAATCTTTGAAAGAATTCGTAAATATCACATGCGCTTGAATCCCCGAAAATGTGTTTTTGGTGTGGATAGTGGAAAACTATTAGGATTCATAGTTTCGCATCGTGGGATTGAGGTGAATAATAAGAAAATAGATGCTATTGTCAACATGCCACCTCCTAGAAATGTGTCTCAACTCAAAAGCTTACAAGGAAAGATTCAAGCTATTCGTAGGTTTGTATCTCAACTTGCGGATCGTACTTTTCCTTTTACTCAGCTTCTCAAAAAGAATATCACTTTTCAATGGAATGAAGATTGTCAGCAAGCATTTGAAGATTTAAAAGTGTATCTGGATAATCCTCCTATCCTTCGACCGGCCGAACCTTCTCAACCCTTCCTTCTTTATACAGCTGCTTCCTCTCATGCTCTTGCAGCATTATTGGCACAACATGATAAAGACGGTAAGGAGTGTCCGGTTTATTATATAAGTCATACCTTACTCGATTATGAGACCCGATATTCTGCGATAGAAAGACAATGCTTGGCCTTGGTGTTTGCGACTCAGAAATTGAGACATTATCTCTTAAATTTAGAAGTCCACGTCATGGTAAAGTTTGATCCTTTGAAGCATCTTTTCTCTAAAACTGATTTATCAGGACGCCTAGCTAAGTGGGTTATGATGTTAACTGAATTTGACCTTAAATTTGTTTCACAAAGAGCAATTAAAGGGCAAGCGTTGACCGATCACCTAGTTGAGGCCCCTTCAGCTTTCTCCTTCCCTAACCCTGAGTCTTTTCCTGACGACTTCATTCTTTGTACAGAGAAAGATGAAACTTGAGAGTTATACTTTGATGGCTCTAAGTGTCGTATAGGATCGGGGGCAGGGGTGGTTTTGATTTCTCCTACAAAGAAGTCTATTCCCTTATCTTATCGTCTCAATTTCCTATGTACCAATAACATTGCTGAGTATGAGGCTCTTATAGCAGGAATAAAGGCAGCCTTAGCTTTGAATATAAAACACATACATATTTTTGGAGATTCTCAACTGATTATAAGACAAGTAACAAGACTATATCAAGCGAAACAAGACAAATTATCACAATATAAAGACCTTGCTATCTCTTTGTTACAAAAATTTGATTCTTACACCATGGAACCTGTTCCTCGAAAAGATAATCGACATGCGGACGCAATGGCATGTGTGGCTTCTTTGATATCTTTAGAGGACCCTATGGTTGATCTTAAATTTGTTATTCACAACCTTATTTCTCCAACTATTGTAGATGATTCTAGCTTGGTGACATGTTGTGACTTTATAGACTCAGATGAATGGTATTCACATATCGTAAGATACTTGACTGATGGTACCTTTCCTGATTCCGCTAATAGGAACACTAGGGCTAGAGTTCGCAAGCTGTCCGCTAGATATATCATTCTTTCTAATGTTCTTTACCAAAGGGGTTATAACGGTCTTCTCCTTCGTTGTCTTAACAAATCGGAAATCCCTATTGCCCTTGAAGAGGCCCATTTAGGTGCCTGTGGGGGGCATTTTGGAGGCAAATCCTTGGTTCAAAGATTGCTTCGCATGGGATATTATTGGCGAACTATGCAGTAGGATTCTTTTTCATTTGTTAAGAAATGTCATCAATGTCAACAACACAATAATTTGATTCATGCTCCTGCCCAAGAACTTCGTTCTCATGTAGCTTCTTGGCCTTTCTCTGCATGGGGGCTGGATCTTATTGGTAAAATCTCCCCTCCATCTCAAGGACATACTTTCATTATAACCGCAACAGATTACTTTACAAAGTGGGTAGAAGTCGTTCCCCTTCGCTCTACTACTGCTGAAGTGATTTGTCGATTTCTTCTAGAAAACATTATTTCTCGATTTGGGATACCTTCCACTATAATCTCTGATAATGGGACATCATTTAAGAACAAGGACGTGAAGAAATTCCTTGAGAAGTATCATATCAAACATCGATTTTCTACACCATACTATCCTCAATCAAATGGTCAAGCCGAATCATCCAATAAGATAATTGAACAAATTCTTCATAAAACTGTGAATAAGCATGGTAAGGATTGGAGTACTCAGCTAATCTATGCTCTTTGGGCCTACCGAACGAGCGTACGAATTGCTACCGGAACTACACCTTATAATCTTGTTTATGGTGCTGATGCTATTATGCCTTTAGAATTAGAGATTTCGTCACTTAGAATTTCTCTCAGAGGTATAGTAGATGATGACGCTTATAGAGAACAAAGACTTCAACAGCTTGAGATGCTTGATGAACAGCATATAAATGCTCTTGAGCATATTCAAGCGTATCACAAAACTCTACAACGAAGCTATAATGATAAGGTTATTCAACGTTCCTTCTCAATGGGTGACTTAGTGCTCTATGAGAATCAGCGCAATGTGAATGCCTTACCTGAAGAAAAGGGAAAATTTAGTCCTAATTGGCTTGGATTGTATATCGTTATTGAAGATTATGGATCAGGTGCTTACAAAATAGCGGGTGTAGATGGTACGTCTCTTAAAGACCCTATAAACGCTATGCACTTGCGTAGATACTATGTTTAATTCCTCATTCCTTATCATTCATCTATTTCCTTTCTCACTTCTTCAAAATTGGATGATATGTTAGCATATCTTTGTTAGAGCAAATGGAATTAAATGATGTTTTGTTTAATCTATATTGCTTCGTTCCTAACAAGCGTGTTTCTTTACTTTATGGTTTGTCTTGAATTCATTTTATGTAAATTGCAAAAGATTTACATTTTTCATTATGTTGGCATATTATACAATATCTTTATGTGTTAAGTTGAATCGTGTCATGTTGTGTTTAAATTCAAATTAAATCACATTAGTTATATGATTCTTAGGCTTAACACATATTTTTCTTCCCTATCATCAATGTAGTACTTGATTAAATATTTTAATTGAGTCACACATGTATCAATTTAATCATGGAGCATTGAGAAATCAATCACATGGAAATTAAATTCAGAACATACATGTACATCTACCAAATGTATTAACTTTAATCAAAATACACATTGTTTTTAGACATTAAAGATAACACGTTTGAGACAAAGAAGCATATATATGTGTGTGTGTGTGTGTGTGTGTGTGTGTGTGTGTGTGTGTGTGTGTGTGTGGATCAATATACAAAGGTAGGTCACTACACATCCAAAATGTGACCTACCCTACATCATAAGATAATCTCCTATCCCTAGGGCTGGTGGCTGGAGAGTGATGACTAGAAGCTCCCTCCTGATCTGGCCGTGTAGGTGGACCCATAGGGGTATACCGTGATATAGATCGTGAATGGCTCCAAGAGGAACTCCTACGATCCCTATCCATAAGGATCGCACGATACGAGGTAGCCTCGGCCTGAGCTGCCACTAGATCATGCTGTGCCCGCTGAAGGTCCTCTGATAGAGCTCGCTCTCTCTCCCTCCATATCTCTACCTGTACTCGAAATGGGGAAAACAAATCATCATGCTGACCCGCATTCCCTTGAGGTCTATAAGCAACCTGTAAGGAACTAGGGATCTGCGCCGTCGTGGAGATATCTGTCACTGCTTGCTGGATCAGAGAACGCCACTCCTGCACATTAGCTGTAGCAGTAGAACAGATCATGTATTAGTACCATTTTATATCATCAAAATATCAATCAATCAATATAAACCTACTATACCTGGATCTCCCTCACGCCAGTAGGGATCATGATATGGTAGCATCTGTGACTGGGAACTACTAGGCTCCCCACGCTCAAATAATCTATGCACGATGGGTGTAGGCTGGCCCATACTAGAAACAGGTCTCCGTATCGCCTCATGTTCCCCCTTTTGGGGAATAAGAGGAGGATCCAGGGCTATGGTATCATCTCCTAAATGGTGGGGAGCAACATCTGACCCCTCCTCATCATCTCTATCTTCATCCTCATCCTCATCCTCGTCTGCATCCTCACCTGCATCCTCGTTCTCCTCATCTATATCTGTGTCATCATCCTCCTCCTCCTCGGCACTAGGCTGATCCCCTATGGGTGGATCAGGATCTCCTGCCTCCTCATGACCCTCTCCCTCCTCCGACCTAGATCCCTGATCCTCATCTCGGTCTCCATGTCTCCATGGGCCTGGATGGCCTATCGGGTGATCTGGTGGAAAGATAGGCCCTGGTTATGATCTCATAAACCATGAGAGATACCTGCGCTGTGCCCAGGGATCTGCAGCATAATCAGTGACCACATCCTGGTCGGACCCCTCTATATCTGTGATCTCAATATCATCTATCATAGGTCTCGCTACTGCTCTGGGTCTGGGAAGGACTCGTGAGTGTCGAGTGTAGATGGGCACATCGGTTGGAACACACTGCTCTAGCCCAAACTGCCTCCGTACTCGGTCAAAGTAGAATGGGACTATGATGTGTGGATATCGCCCTCTCAGTAGGCGGTTCCTCTGTAAACATGCTAACTGTCTCTCCATCCCATCCCATCTGTGCATCTGCAGATATGGTCTCCACACAGTCACCTCAGCTGTCAATTTGTCAAATGTCACTCTCCAATACAGTAGATCTCCAAATCTCCACTCGCTGGTAAGTGGATAAGCAAATACCCTAGGTCGCTCGCTAACCGCACTCATCGGATAGCCGACAGGCCTGGTGCATGTAAAGTGCTCTAATATCCACACCTGCAAAAGTGTGCATGTCATCAAGTTGCAACCCTGTCCGAAAACATACTCCTCGAGGTCGTGATAGAGATGTGCAAGCATACTCCGACCCCAGGCGTATACTCTCCTATGTCTCTCCATGGCCCTGATGCACCATGTGAGACCCCCATGCATGTGTGTACCTCGCCCATTAGGGCAGACAACTAGTACAATGATGGCTATCATAAGACATCTCATGAGGGGCACCTCTCCTATAGGATGTAAGAGCCAACTGACCATGATACGACCTCTCGTCTCACTCGGCATGACTCTCCCTATGCAATATACCTGCTCCCTCTGATGATCCTCTACTGACCAATCGGTCGAATATGTCACGGTAGCTCCTCTGATCGGTAGGTGAAGAATGCGGTACACATCCTCAAGTGTCACCGTCATCTCCCCTACTGGAAGCTGGAATGTGCATGTGTCAGGATCTCATCGCTCCATGAGTGCCATCAGCATCGCGGGATGAAATCGAATGGCTGGCATAAGAATCATAGACCACAAACCTACTATAGACAATGTATCTCTCTCTGTCTGAGTAAGCCGGGGAATCTGATCTCGCAAACTGCGAAGAATCTGCCCCGCCGTATGCTCTCTCATGTATGGGAGACCCTGCAACACAAAAACATAACTATAATCAGTACTCAATCATCAAAATCATTCATGCAAACTGTCGAACATCGTATGCTAACCCTGGTATCTCTCGCCAAGTCCTGATTGGGACCATGGCGCCCTGTCAGGGACTATGGCGCCCTGAGGGGACCATGGCGCCCCATAGGGACCATGGCGCCCCATAGGGACCATGGCGCCCTGAAGAGACCATGGCACCCCAAAGGGACCATGGCGCCCTGTGTGGGACCCATGGTTAGATTCCAGGGCCCGCAAACGATCACAGAAAGTCAAATGCAGAAAATCAAAAGTCAACGTTCAGTCAACTCACCTCATCCAGTGGCTCGTCGTCGATCACGGCCTGTCGCAGGATCTCAATCCTCATGGGACGCTCCGGTCATCGTGAAGGCATGATGATGGCTATGTAGGCTCCGCTGCAATAGACAATATTGAGAAATCAACAAAGTGACAAATGCAAATGTCACTTTCAAGGTATATACTTTCATTCCTTTACATTTACTTTCAAAACCCTAATTTTCCTCTATCACTCATTTCATCATAACTTGAGTTTGGGAGATGCGATTTTTGAACCGTTTTTTGCATAGAAATCGTATTTTCATTCCCCTACTCTCAGGATGTTCCAAAAAGTGCTCTGATGAAGCCTTTTCAGTGAACATCCCTCATCAATACTCTCTTACAGAATTTGTCGTAAGTAAACATGCTACCCTGTTTCACATCCCTAATAAGCAAGTCGAAACAGGGGGGGCATATAGCTACTCACAAATTTCATCACTTTCCTTAGTAAGCATTAGGTGATTTTGTGATCTAACGTGTGTTTTGTAGGGTGCGGTTCCTAACTGTGTACTGCAGATACCGCTGGGGGCTTCGTCTGACAACTTATGGATATATCCTTTTTCAAATGATGTTTACTTTCTGTACTTTAGCTTGCATATGCACGTAGTACTCATATGACCGCTAAAGTGGGGGCTAAATGTAGCGTCGTAAATTGTACGCACTTGCTAGGGTGGTACAATTTCACACCTAGTTTAGCACTCGCCTTGGTGCAATTTACATTTTGCATTGCATTTCTCCTTTAGCACTTAATTAATCAAATTAATTAGGTCTAAGGTCCTATTTCATCATCCTTCACATCATAAAGTCGAGCCCTTTCATTAAAGTGTGCCCCTTTTCATGTTATTCCTCCAATACATCATCTAATCAAAAACCCTAATTAAGTCCTATTTTGAACTTGGGGGCTTGATTTCAGGGGTCAAAACATCTCGAAATCACCTGTAACTTCGGGATTCTCTCTAAAATCATCATATCTGACGGCCCTGAAAATTTGGTGAAAAGTTGTCGGGACCATGGCGCCCGGAGTGCACATGGTCTCGGACATTTTTCTCGAAATTTTAGGAGCATGATCCAATCATAAAATAAAGCTTAACCCCAAGAAATTGGCGGGAGATTCAATCTCTAGGTTGACCAAAAGACGAAATTACGACCTAGGGTTCATACATAAGAGCTCTCTTTCTTCATTTGAAAAGATCAGAATTTTGTTTTCAGGAACCTCATATGCAGCGAAAGAGCAGATCTTTGAAGACTTCAACAACATTCAACATCCCTCTATCAAGCATTTATCAATTCCATTCTTCCATTTAGGGCTTGGAAGACATTGAAGAACAATAGGAGATTACCGACTGAAGATTGGCTTGTACCTCTCCCTTGGGGGTTGGGTATGATTTCATGTTGTTTTCATGTCTTTGCATAAGCTTCAATATATCATTTATTCATGCTTTAGATCACTTTGCATCTTGATTTAGAGCATTTACATTATCATTTACAAGCAATTAGGGTTTACTTTCTAGGTTGCTCTAGTTTGCTTACTTGCATTTTAGATCTTGCACACACACAAGGTCTACACACACATTACTTTTACAATACAACTTGGCTATTCGTGGAGGTGGAAATCACCGAAGCGGGGGTTTGACTAAGGCAAAACCCTATATAGCCGCCCAAACACCCTTTTCAAATATAAGTGCAGGTTTCGGGACTCGGACGACACCGCAGGTTACAGATCCGGGAAAAGCAGGTCGAGACAGCACCCCACACCAAATTGCAGAACAAAAGACCAGGACAGGGGCGTGGGGCACCCTGGTCCTGCCATGACAGGGGCGCTGGGCGCCCTGGTCCCTGGGACAGAGGCGCTAGGCGCCCTGATCCTCCTGACAGACAGCATTTCAGACAGTTTTCCAGAGTGCAAAACAGCAGTTTCAGGTGCAGTTCCGGGACAGAATCAGGACAGTGGCCCCCGCGCCCGCGCCCCCGTCTCGAACATTTTCAGTCAAATTTTGACTCCGGGTACGCATCTGCATTCTTGTCTTGTCTTTGTGTTTACAGCTTTCCCTTGTTTAAGTTCAATTCTGCAATCTTGTTATTAGTTCATACTTGCATTTTAGGGTTAGGAATTGAACTTGCATAATTTTACCTTTCAGTTACAACAAAGGAATAGAAATCCTAATAGGTAGCCCGTGGCTCTCTCTTTCACAAAAAGAAGTAGCCAATTGTGTGATACCTCTAGGCTCTTTCGTATTCCGTAATGTGTGTCAAAAGGTAGGATTAGGGCATGATAACCTAGTCTCACTTTTTCTCCCACACATTAGGATATTCCGAAGAGCTATGTGTAGAACCTGCGAAGGTGCATGTTGTTAATAGGATCCTCCAAAGGTTGACCTTCTGTAGTTGAGAGCTGATATGCCCCAAATCCATATGCTGTTGTGATGATGTAGGGACCAAGCGAGTTTGGTTCAAATTTGCCCTTCTTCTCTCTGTCTTGCTAATTCTTGGGGTTTTCTCTGAGAACCAAGTCACCTACCTCAAATGTACGAGGCTTGACCTTGTGATTGTAGCTGCGACTCATTCGTTGTTGGTAAGCCTTGAGATGATTAAAAGCAGTTTGTCTCCGTTCATCCAGCAGTTCTAGTTCTTGTAAGCGAGAGACCCTGTAATCTTCATCAGTGATGATTTTTTGCAAAGAGACCCGTAAAGAGGGTAACTCGACCTCAATAGGCAAGATGGCTTCAGCGCCATAAACAAGTGAATAGGGTGTAGCTCCTGTAGGTGTGCGGACACTTGTGCGGTAGGCCCAAAGTGCAGGATTGAGTTGGATATGCCAATTACGACCAGCGTCGTCGACTGTCTTCTTGAGGATTTTAACGATTGTTTTATTAGACGCCTCAGCTTGGTCATTACCTTGGGGGTAATACGGTGTGGAGAAACGATGGGAAATATGGAAGCGGTCACAGAGTTCACGAACATCCTGATTTTTGAAGGGACGCCCGTTATCAGTAATAATGGAAACAGGAATACCATATCGGCATATGATATAGTTAAGGATGAATGTAGCAATCTATTTTCCAGTGACTTGTGTGAGAGGCACAGCTTCAATCCATTTTGTGAAATACTCTGTGGCTGTGATAATGAATTTATGACCATTAGAGGAAGGAGGGTGAATCTTGCCTATGAGATTGAGTCCCCACTGACAAAAGGGCCAAGGAGACGCAAGTGGTTGTAGTTCTTGTGCTGGCGCATGTATGAGGTCTCCATGAATTTGACATTGCTTACATTTCTTGACAAACTGATATGAGTCTTTTTCCATATTGGGCCAGTAATATCCAGTCCTGATAAGTTTCTTGGCCAAGGTAGGACCACTAGCATGTGGACCACATATCCCTTCATGCACTTCACGTAATGCAATCTGAGCTTCGTCGCTTTCTAAACATCTAAAAAGAGTGCCATCTAGACCTCGCCGGTATAGGATATCAGCTAAAATGACATATCGAGAGGATTGGCGAATGAAGGTGCGACGTTGGTTATTTGATAGATCAGGAGGTAGGGTATTGTCGCGAAGGTATGTGAAGATGGAACCATATAACTGGGATTCGGGACCAACAACGCATATCATTTCAGTAGGAGTGATCTCATATGAAGGAACCAACAGGTTGTCCACCAAGAACTCATAGCAAGTCTCATTTTGAGGTAGATCAATCAGTGAAGCAATTGTAGCCATGGCATCTGCAGCACGATTCTGCTCTCTTGGTATCTGCTCAAAATCTATCTTTGTGAAGTGTTGTTTCAAATCATCCACCATTTGCTTGTAAGGTAGTAATTTTTCATCTTTTGTTTGGTAATCATCAGTTGCTTGACGGATGACAAGTTGGGAATCCCCAAAAACATGAAGTTCCCGGATCTTCCACTGAACTGCAATTCGTAATCCAGTTGTTAATGCCTCATATTCCGCTATATTGTTAGTGCAAGGAAATGATAAGTGGTATGATTTTGGTATAGAATCTCCTTGAGGAGTTATAAAGAGAATACCAGCTCCTGCCCCATGCTGTGTGTATGAGCCGTCAAAGTATAGTTGCCATGGCTTTGCATGTGATATTGTTAAAATGGATTCGTTTGGAAATTCTAAATTTAGAGGAACATCATCAATCATGGGGGCATCTGCTAATTGATCCGCGATGGCTTGTCCTTTTATTGCTTTTCCGTCCACATACTCGATGTTGAATTCACTAAGGATCATTACCCATTTGGCCAGCCGCCCAGTAAGTGTTGCTTTATTGAAGAGGTATTTCAATGGATCTATCCTTGCAACTAACTTAGTCTTATGAGTAAGCATGTAATGTCGTAATTTTTGTGAAGCAAAGACCACGGCGAGACATGCACGCTCGATTGGTGTGTAGTTTAGCTCATATCCCACCAATGTGCGATTGATATAGTATACGGCTTTTTCCTTGCCCCCAGCAATTTGTTGCGCTAAGAGTGCCCCCAGTGCTGTTGGAGTAGTTGATATGTATAGTAGCAAAGGCTGATCTGGAACTAGTGGCATCAAAACTGGCGGATTCAACAGATAATCTTTGAGCATCTGAAAAGCTTGTTGACAGTTATCATCCCATTTGAATTTGATATATTTATGTAGCAGGTGTTGAAAAGGATTACACTTATCTGCAAGTTGTGCTATGAATCTTCGTATAGACTGGAGTCTCCCTTGTAAGGATCGAAGTTGACCGATATTTCTGGGTGGCGGCATGTCCAAGATAGCCTTGACTTTTGTTGGATCGGCTTCGATTCCTCTTTTGCACACAATGAATCCTAGGAGCTTCCCGAAGGTTACTCCAAAGACACATTTCTTGGGGTTTAATCTTACTTTGTATTTTTCCAACCGATCAAAGACGACTGAAAGTATGTCCAAATGTGTATTTATGTCTACTGATTTACCCAAGAGATCATCAACATAATCTTCCACAGTTATGTGCATGAGATCATGAAAGATAGTGGTCATTGCTCTTTGATATGTAGCACCTGCATTTTTTAGCTCAAAGGGCATGACATTCCAACAGAAAGTTCCCCAAGGACAAGTGAATGATGTTTTGTGTTGATCTTCGGGTGCGATCCTTATTTGATTATAACTAGAAAATCCATCCATTAATGATAACATTTCGTGACCTGCTGTGAGATCAACGATCAAGTCAATATTTGGTAATGGGAAGTCATCTTTTGGACAAGCTTTGTTGATGTCTCTGAAATCTATACATATTCTGATACTGCGATCTGGTTTACTGACAGGTACTAAATTGGAGATCCATTCAAGATAATCAATTGGGCGTATGAATCCGACATCCAATAACTTCTCCAGCTCTGCTTTGACTAGTAATGCCACTTGTGGATGCATTTTTCTTAATTTCTGTTTCACTGGCTTTGCCCCCGGTTTGACTGTCAAATGATGCATTACCAAATCTGGATCTAGTCCAGGCATATCAGCGTATGACCATGCAAAGTTGATTTGTCGTTCCTTGAAGAAACTTATGAACTGTGACCTTTCGGACTCTGTCAATGATTTAGCCAGGAATATGTTGTGTGGAACCTCTTCCGTACCAATGTTTGTTTTGATAGTCTCCTCTACCAGCATGGATGACTTTTCCTCATACGAGCCTGGGAGAATGTCGAGTCTTCCATCTTCGGGTGCCTCAGAGAGGTTTTCGCCCTCAGATACGTCCTTTCTTTTTACTTTTTTGGGATCAGATAGCGCCACAGTGTGGTTTTCGCCATAAGACCCTTGATTTGTTCTTATTTTCACATTTTTGCGACTGGAAGGTCCGACACCCTCACCAAAATATGCCATGTTGTTGAGTTCTATAGTGTATCCTGCTTTATGGTCCCCAAGGGGAAGATCATCTCGTATGCCAAGATAGTCAATAACAGCTTCATCATTTTGGAATGTGTCAAACTGTGCTGGTCCTTCATAATCCCAGTCAATGAGTTGGTGGTGAACAAGGGGAAGGCCTTTAATGTTTTCGGAGTTTGCGGGGTCAAGAGTGAAGATGTGGTTATATTCGGGTATGTTGAGGTAATCATCGAGGTCATCGATGGCATTCTCCTCATCAGTCTCGATCGCAAGCGAATCCAAATTGTCATCACTAGTAGCGCATTCTGGGATAGGTGTTCTCATCCTATGTGATTTCGGCCTAGAACCTTGAGACGAAGACTGTGCGGAATCCTCATGGGTTGTTTCTTGACCAATTCTGAACTTTTTATAAAATTCCTCTTCTTCTGTGGGTTCATCTGGCTCTCTGAATGTCTCGGTGAGCTCATAGTCACTGGAGGATTTGTCTGAATCCCATTCCCATTCGTTGGAGTCTGTGGAATAGCGATCCTCTTGTTGAATTTTGGCAATTTTGATTCGTGATGCCTCTTCTGTCCTTTTAGTGTGGATCTTGGAAGTCAGAAAACCAAGTCCCTTCGAGCGTTCCCTTTTTACAGTCAATTTAGGTTGTAAGGGCTCCATAACGCCTTCTTTTCGTAACCCAAGAGGGCTTTTTCCATCATACCTAAATTTTTGTAGAATCTTGAAGCCTTTGCCATATTTCTCACAGGGTATATTGATCTGATCTTGTGTGTCATCTTCAATGTCTTTGTAGAGCATTTTGTATAAACCTTCCTCTTCCAGTTCACCCCATCTTTGAAAGGTAGTAGGCTCCCATTTGAATACTATGATGGATATTTGCTTGTTAAGATGTGGCCTTCCATATTCTTTTGGAGAGCTCATGACTTGTCGTAAATACATGGTCTGATTTAAAGTGTATTCTCCCATGCCTTTGTCCTGAAATCTGCCTTTAAGTTCACCCTGTTTTGATGTCGAAGGTTTCAATGACTCAGGGTCAATGTATGCCGAAGAAGGAACAGCTTCACGATTACTGGGAATGATGATCTCAGTATGTGATCTCAAGTTATTGCAATATATGAACGGATTAGGATCGCCGTTAACTGTTACCTCGACTCCGTTGTGAGGAAACTTAATGCATTGGTGATATGTCGATGGGACTGCCCTCATTTCATGAATCCAAGGACATCCTAGCAATATATTATAAGTGAGATCTAAATCCAGGACTTGACAAACCACATCCTTTGTAACTGGCCCAATTCTTAGAGGTAAGGTGACCGTGCCCTTGGATGAGCGTTCTCCATCATCATATGCCTTGATGGTGATTTGATTTTTTGAATTCACAGCTTTATCGGAATATCCCAATTGTTTAATGGTGCTCAATGTACAAATGTTTAGACCAGCTCCTCCATCTATCAGGACTCGCTTTATTCGATGTTTGTGTATGAAGGCTTCAATATGTAATGGTGCATTATGTGGCTGACTTACGGAGGCGTCATCGGCTTCTGTGAATGTAAGGGAATGTAGAATGGAAAGGTATCCCACCATGGCTTGAAACTGGTCCACGTTCAGATCAGTAGGAACGGCGGTGTCTCTCAAGATTTTGTCAAGAATAGCTTTATGAGCGGGGGATATGCGTAAGAGCTCAAGGATGGAGATGAGCGCGGGTGTCTTCCCTAACTGTTCTACAAGGTCATACTCAGGTTTGGTAGATGAAGAAGCGGTGTTTTTAGTTGAAGCACCTGGCAAAGTAATTTTACCTCGTCGAGTTGTAACATGACATTCAAAAGTAGGTTCGGAAGAAGATCCAACACCTCTTAGGACAATCTTGGGTCGCTGAGGAGGATTCTCAGGGTTTTTGTTCTTGATGGTAATAGTAGAGATATGATTGTCCATCGAGATATGATTGATAGTTGAATCATAGTTGTAAGGTGCTCTAGTATAGTTGGCTTGATCATCTGTGACTTTAGCTTTTCCCTTGTCATGCTTTGGGAATGGTTCCTTAAACATCTCATGTTCTTGATTGGATGAGTGTCCCTCAATCTCAATGTCACCTCTATCAATGAGATCTTGCACAATATTCTTCAGTCGATGACAATTACCTGTTTTATGACCCTTGCTTTTATGAAATTCACAATACTCATCATCATTCCACCAATTTCGTTTAACCTTTGGTTCATATGGAGGAAAATCTGGAACTGTGATTACCTTGTTTGCCACCAGCTTTTTGAAGACTGACTCAAGTGGTTCTCCCAATGGAGTGTACTTCCTTCGTGATCTAGAAGTTGTTTGAGTATTCACTTGATTGTTTGTAGAACTTGATCCTGAAAAGATGAATTTGGGTCGCACCGTGTTGGCATCAACAACACCATCATTGACTTTGTTCTTGTTTTTATTCCAAAATCTTGGCTTGTCTTTTCCTTTAAAGTCATCTTTGTTTTCCTTGAATATCTTAATGACTCCTTGTTCAATTAGAACCTTTTCTATTCTATTGCTAAGCCCTTTTCAATGGCATCCTTGAAGGTGGACAAACAAGCTTTTCTTAGATCATAACCAATGTCTTTGTTAACATTCTGGGTGAACATTTCTACCATTTGTTTTTGTGGAATTTCACAAGAGCATCTGCTGGCTAGATTTCTCCATCTTTGTAAAAATGATGCAAAAGATTCTCCCTCTTTTTGCTTGGTGTTGCACAAAGTAGTGACTGATATGTTTTTCTCTATGTTGTAGGAGAAATGTTGAATAAATGTCTCTGCTAAGTCACCCCATGACTTAATACCAGGTGGGAGTTGGGAGAACCATTCCATAGCTTGATCACCTAAGCTTTGTGGGAATAATCTCATCAAATATGTCTCTTCTGAAGCTACTTCAATGTAAGCTATGAAAAACTGTCTTATGTGTGCCTTAGGATCCCCTTTTCCTCTATACTTGTCAAATTTAGGCGTCACAAAATGTGTAGGAAATGGAGGCATTGGAATGCTCTTGTCAAATGGATAAGGACATATGTCTCTCATTGTGTATGTTGGCTCCGGTGCATTTATGTCCTCCATTTTCTTTTGTAAGTCTCTGATTTGTTGCTCCAAATTGCTCTTAGGTGGAGATCGACTTCTTGAACCATACCTCATGTTTGAGACACCAATTTGAGGAGGAGCTTGTTGCATATATGGATGATATTGATCATACACATGTTCATATGGAGGAAGTCTATATTGATGCGGCATATATGGAGCACTTGGTATAGATTCATGTTGAGGAACACCATATTTATTTTGTGCATGTATGTCATACTCTACAGGTATGTCTTGTTCTAATGTGTTGCCCCCAAATTTGACACGGGGTTTCCTTGTGTCCAAATTTTGAGCATGCCTTTGAATATCCAATTGCTTTGGTTGATCCATAGCTTGAGTATGTGATTGAACATATCTGTCTGCGTAAGACCTCCATAATGGTCTGCGAAGGTGAGTATCATATACTTGACCATGTGTATGTGGGACCTCTGGTTTTTGAAGCAAAGCTGATGGTGATTCAGGTACCATATGTGGTCCTCTATTTCCTCCACTATTAGGTCTCCTTTGATCCATGTTGGAGTGAGTTTGTTGTAAAGGCCTATTTTCCATTATTTGAGACATGTCAAAATCATGAGGTATCTTGGCTCCACTTTGTGCCATCATTTGTAAGAAATATTGTCTATCCCTCCTCATTATTTCCTCAACCAATTGATTGAAATGGGGATTCATAATGGATTCTTCCACATCTGCTGAATGTATTGAAAAATTGTCCATATTGTCATTGTGTGTAGCATTGTTGTTTGTAGTGTCTGCGTTCTCCAAATTTGGAATGTTTCTATAGACATCCATGTCCGGCAATGTAGTGTGATCAGTATTGAAAAATAAATCATTGTCATACTCATAAGAACTCATGTTTGCGGACTCTTGAGCCTCTTTAGTTTCTCTCCTAGATTTTTGAAGACGGGTTTCAACCATGAACTAGGTATTGACCAAGATTTGTAAGACTAGATGAAAATGGAAAAAGTATGGAAGACCAAGAGTTGGATGGAATGTAAATGAATCTGAGGTGTACTTGCAAATATCCAAAGTGTAAGACCAAGTATGTATGTGGTAGAGTAGGTGTGACTTCCAAAGAGAGGATAGTTTCTCTTGATGAGGTAAGTTGACCTTGACCCTAAGTAAGACCAAATGAGACCCAAAGGTAAGAAACCTTGATGAGGGACCACTTAGCAAAGTGTTGTTGTATGTAGTGTGTTGACAAAGTATGATGAGGACAAGCAAGTGACCTTTTGACCCAAGTTTAGACAAGTATGAATGTAAAATGAGATGTGAAGCAATGATGGACTATGTGAGACCCAAAGATAGGTTGAATGCTAGATGAAACCTGAAGAAACAACCTAGGAAGCTCAAGTATTCCGAAACTGATTTCTTTTGTTTGCTGGACTGTGAAATTTTCTTACAATTTTGAACACAGACGCGCCTGTATACTGCACAGACGCGGTTATCCGACGCAGACATGTTTCTATTCAACACAGATGTTGTTATAAACACAAACGCTATTCTGCCCTTCACAGACGCGTTTATATGACTCAGACGCGGTTAAAACAGACACAGACGCGTTTCTGTAAAATTTGTGCAATTTTTTCCAATCTGTGAAGTCATTTTGTTGTGACCAAATCTGACTGTTTGACTATTTTTTGTGACAAGAGGACACAATGTTGATGAGGACTCAATGTTTGCAAGTGTTTAGACTCCAAAATGACTCCAAGAAAAGTGTGTTGTTTGATGTAAAAATGTTTTGCATACACTTGAAGACACAAAAGACACAATGTTTTGCTGTTTGGTCTTGAATGTTTGAATGTTTAAAATAAGTCAAGCACAATTCTTATGGCTGGCCAAGACAATAGTTGTTGATCCCACATGAGGTTTTACCCCCGAGGCTATGCTATTCAGAGCGGATACTTAGATGCTTGACCTCACTGGCTCCACCCTCGGCACTCACTTCTCGGGTCAACCAAGCATCAGTCCCCATGAAAACTCCCCATGGCGAACTTTGTATCTCTACTAAGAACCGTATGTGTGTGGGCCGCTACCAGAGGTCCGACCTCCTGCCCCAACAACTAGAAGGATTTGGGCTTCTAAAACAAAAAGGTGCTAGTAAGGACATCCGCTCGTGTGGCCATACATGCGGCACTTTCAGCTCTGTAAATAAAGAAGGCTCCCAGCCGGTAGGGGTTACGCCCTACAAATGATCAAATAAATTTGATCAAACGGGTTTATGGGGAGACATAGTGTCGGTATGAACTAATCAACACACGTTATTCATAGTTTTCACCATGAATACATTTGATTATAGTGGTTCGGAAGAGGTGGGTTTTCCTCACTACCACTTGAGTCGTTCTCTTCTCACTAGTAGTCCTAATGACCACACGGGAAGACAGGCCCTCTAAAGATTAAACAAAAAGAGCCTATTGCTCAAGACACAAAAGATAATGATTCAATTTTAGTGCACCAATGGAAGTGTTTGCTAGTCTATGAAAACAAGGCACACAATAAAAATCAAAAACTCTTGCCAAGGACCTGCAACAAAGAGTTGTTAGTAGTTTGGGTTGTTTGAAATAATCACCCCTTCCTGCAAACACACAAGTTAGGTAAATTTTAAAACCCAAAAGACTTTGTGAAAACAGGGGCCTTCAACCAAACGATTTAGCTTCCAAGGCAAGCTGCACCAATTGTGTTAGCTAGATCTGAAAACGTTAGTCCAAAATAAACCAGATCTGAAACCCTAAATGCAAAATCCGAAAACCGGATCAATAAAATTTCCAAAATTTTGAAACAGGCAATACACAGACGGGATTACCGCCTACGCATACGCGACTCCGCAACAGAAACGTGGTTCTGTGAGACACAGACGCGCTTTCTGTACGCAGACGCGGGTGAAAACGACACAGACACTTTTCAGTAACACAGATGCGCCTCCCTGAAACCTGTAAAATGAAATATGACCAAAACACAGATGCGGATCCAGCTGTCTCAGATGCGCCAGAAAATCAAAAACGCAATCCGAAAGTGCGCAGACGCGAAAATACCAAAAATGCTGCCGAAAATGTCCGATCTGCAACTTCAAAAACACAAGACCTGCAACAAGGGGGTCAAATGCAAAGGGACAAGAGTCCCACCGGGCGTGCGAAAATGTTTATGGTGAAAATGGATAACAACAATAACAAAATTGAAAGGCTAAATGAATTCAACCACAAAACCCTAGCCTAACAATCAACAAAGATCCACCATAACATATGAAGATTACCTAAGACAATGCAAATCAAATGAAATCACAAAGATTATACCATCACATGTCCAATAGGGTTTTGATCTCCATTCTTCCTATCTCCATTGATCTTGCTTGATATATTTGCTCTCAAATTTTATGTGCACAAGAGCTCAACAAAGAACGGAATGTGGTTGCAAGTAGGATCGTAGTGTAGTCAAGTGATCAAAAATAGTTCATTAGGGTTTGATAATGAAGGAAGCATCTCCTTAAATGGAAGACACTATAAGAAATGGAGGGATAAGATTGAGAGGTGTAAAAAGGAGGTCGGCTATGATTAGAGGGTAGGTAGAAGAAATAATAAAATAATGAAAGAGGTAGATAGTGTAGGAATTAAGAGATGAGTGACGTGTCATGGGTAGAAAAGACTAATGAATTAATTAAATAAATAAACATTTATTTAATTAATAGAAGAAGTGGGATCAATTAAATAAATAAGATATTTATTTAATTTAGGAAAATGATAATTTAAATAAATAAATGTATTTATTTAAATGAGAAATAAGGCTAGAAGAGGATAAATGAATTAATTAAATAAATAAAGATTTATTTAATTAATAGAAGAATTAGGCTTAGATAATTAAATAAATAAAATATTTATTTAATTAGACATGACAATTTTGGGTGTCTACAATATATATATAAACAATTATCATGAAATATGATTACTTCATGAATTTTGTAATCATATTTCACGATAATTGTATATATATATATATATATATACAATCGATTTCACAGTTATTTAACTACCAAATATATTTAACTTGCATCAATATAACAAAATGATTAATTAAAAATCAATCATTCTATATATATATATGGTACGTTATATTATAAACTCTAATTTATTCAACTTCCAAATAATCCTATTAAGATAATCAACATAATTGAACATGACTCCTAATTACCTACACGTATATATATATATATATATATATATATATATATGTTCGAGTCCGAATCTACATATAAAATACGTATAACTATAGTATAATTTGAAAACCAAACATCGAACATAGTTTAGATAATTCACCTACTTCTCCACGAAGGACGTTAAATCCTAGCGTCACTATTTAATTCACATTATCAACAATTTTTCACCCTTCACAGACAAATAAAATATAACATGCAGTAATTAAAACCATTAACACACAAACTGAGCAAACCTCAAGCAAATACTCATAAAAGATCAAACAACAAAATACGAAGGCCAAACAAACTAACGAGATGACTAACTGACGACACTCACCCGAGTGTAACTGAAAAACATAGGGTCAACTACTATCTCCTCCACTTCCATTGGAAAATATAAGGCACGCTCATACCTGTGAAGCCAGGTGGAGACAATACCCCGTACCTACCCGATACTTGTACCTGCAATTATCCTGCATCACCGAACCACACATGCATATATACAATATAGAAAACACGACATACACACCGATGAAGAAGAATTACGACGTTCCCTGTCTCGCTGAAATGAGTGAAGGAAAATTGTCCCCTTGCATCCAATACACTCGCAGATACACAACATATAATTCCATATTGCATAGTTAAAGTAAAGTGTCAGTACATAGCAATAATCCATAAAATGCCATAAATCACAAGTACTGAAATACTGCAAATAAATTATGCATTTCATATCCAGATTAAGCATGAAATAATGTCATATAAGTCTAAATAACAAAACATGGTAATGTATCCATTGAAAATAGCCAAAATAAAATATGAGTTCAATGAGTTTAAATAAATAAGGGTACTACACGTCGTTAATCAAAGCCACTTGAGATGATTTGCTTGTCCGGGCGGATCTCCCCCTTAATGAAGAAAATCAACAATCAACAGGGCTCGCACAAGTTAAGACAGTCATGTGGGAATTATGGTTTAAATGCGATGTACCTACACATACGCGTGGCATCTGAGGACATCACCTCTTTCTTCAAGGTACTGGGCATGACATTTGCTAACTCTGAACCAGACTTCGCCTACTTTTACAAATTGATGAGGAATGATAGGAGCATCGGAATTCAGGAGCACTAGTGATTTTACCAATTGTCACCTAGAGCTGAGATTTTGTTATAAATATATCTTTTTAGATATTCCTTTACACAATATCAACTTCAACAATGGGGCTTCTTCAGGAAATGGATACCCCCTTTAGGATCGTCAGCAGTAAGGCTCAGGTCGCTTTCCTAGGAAATATTTTTGACTGGAGACTCCAAGGGATGACAAGGCAAAAAAATCCTCTGAACATCATTGCTATCAAATGGGTGGTTGGTGAGTACTTTATAGACAACATGGACCAATATCGTGTAAACACAAACATTTGTTCGCGTTTCGTGGCTTCACTGATGGATTCTAGAATGACTGGGCTTCTGACCTCGGAGCTCAACAAGGCACTCTTCTCCTGGGATTATCTGGGGGGTTTGGAGGATGTCGTGGCATACCATATCCCTTTCAGAGGCCTTCCTCTAGCATTGGATTTGAGGCACTTCATTACTTCATGTGAGGAGGTGACCTGGCACCCACTTATCAGCGGTTTGAGAACAATTTCTCCTCCGAATTCACCTAACAGTTCTTGTTCTAAATGGCACCGAATGGTACACCGACTTCAGGTATTACATATTCCCACGGGTCCTTACGCCGCACATCCAACCGAATTTGGTTGTTGTGTCCATAGCCGAGGAGCCTGGTGTCGTTTTTGACCATGAGTGGTCAGAGGGAGAGGATGTTGCAAATGATGTTGGAGACTCTGATTTCCAGATGGAGGATGATGAGGATGAAGAGGATCCTTGAGGAAATGGCAGCCCATTTCCGAAGGCTTCAACTTGCTTCTTTTTGTTAAAATTATGTCGGAGGCCTATCAATGAATTGTAAAAATACTCATAATATAATGATTTTCTTTTTGCTTAATTATGGCGTATCTTGTGATTTTCATTTTCCCTCGAGCTAGAATGATGGAACATAATTAAATAAATAAGGCACACAAAAGCACTATTTGCATTATATACATTTAGAGAAACACCGCTTAATGAAAAGGCTTAATGTGGAACCCATTGACCGGGATCCTGAGAGAGTCTCCTTGCATATCTTCGAGGTCAAAATAATTGAACCCTTTGCAACCTATGATGCAGAAGGGTCCCTCCCATAACCCATCAAACTTGGCATGTTGATCGAGCTTGGCCACCCTTTCATTGTACTTCAAAACAAAGTCACCTTGTTTGAATTCTAGTTCAAAACTCTTTTATTGTTGAACCACTTCTTGATGGTTTGTTGATGGTTCTGAAGAGACCCGAATGTCACTTCCCTCGCCTCTTCTAATTCCATAATCTCCACCAACCTTACGTCCATGGGACCATTCTCTACTACTTCGATAGACTTAAGTAATTGCGAGGCTGGGATTTCTAGAGACACGGGAAACAGTGCATCTTTACCATAGACCAACTTATATGGGGAATTCTTTAAGACCTACTTGGGCATTATCCGGTCAGCCCATAACGTGCTCCTTAAGTGGTGATGCCACTCCCTTTTGCACTTCGAGCCTATCCCTTTAGTGAGTCTGATGAGATTCTTATTAGTGGAGTCGACGAGTCCATATCCTTGTAGATAGTAGTTTGAGGAGGTTTTTAGGTAAATACCTTTGCTGAGGTAAAATTGGGTGATTCATGGACCTACAAATGCATGCACGTTATCTAATATTATGGTCTTTGGCAGACCATTTCGACACACTAGATTCTCTAGGAAAGTCAACACCTCAGTCTTTGACGAATTCTTCGGGGGAACAACTTTGGACCATCTGATGAAGTAGTTAGTAGTGGTTAGGATCCACTCATGTTCAGCCATGCTTGGGAGATTGATCATCCCTATGAAGTCGAGTCCCCATTGAGCAAAGGGTTCCTCCACAATTATAGGCCTGAGCGACATCGCCACTTTTCTACACCTGCCACTGTAATACTGGCATTCTTTGCACTCCCTCACCAAGGTGTGCACATCTTTAAACATATAAGGCCAAAAATATCCGGCACGAGCAATTTTGATGATTGTAGTTTGTGCCGAAAAGTGACCTCTTGATGAACCATAGTGAAATTCATGTAAAATATTGCCAGCCTGGCTTTGGCTCACGCAGCGGAGTAGGATTCCATCAAAATTTCTTTTGAAAAGTATCACATCCACCAAGCGGAAACCACTGTTCTACAATCTATAGAATCTCCTCTTTTTAGGGGGGAGGCAAAAACTCCCCATCTTCATGAAATGCTTCTGGGCCTCCATTCAGCACGCCTCTGCTGGTTTGGAGGTAACCATCACAACTTCTTTTGTGGCCATCTCAGTTTATCAGGGCCCAAACTCTTGGGCTATGTATTTGTACAAACCTTTGCCATAGATTATCTTGGTGGGCCTAACATCAATGTCATACTCCAAAATTTTAGTAATCCAGTTAGCCCTCTTCTCGGTGATGTCACCTTCCATGATATATTCTCTGATTGAAGGCTAAGCAACATACACGGTAGTCTTATTACAAGCGATGAAGTGTCTAAATTTTTTAAGGCCCTTGACAACGACCAAAGCTTTCTTTTCAACAAAATTATACTTAGCCTTGTATTCCTTTAGATTTTTGGAATGGAAAGCTATAGGGTGCTCACCCCCTTTTTCTACGCATTTCTAGGTCAAAACCACAACAATGCTATAGTGGCTAGAGAAAACATACATTATGAAATACTTAGACATATCTGGGTTGGATAACACGGGGGCTGAGAAAATAGCATCTTTGATTTTATCGAAAGCCTCCTTAGCTTAGAGAGTCCATTTGAAATGTGTTTCCTTCTTGAGCATCAGGGTGATAGGCCTCACCATCCCTGCAAAATCTGAAATAAAGCGGCTAACGAAGTTAAACTTACCTAAGAAAGACTGGACCCCCTTTTTATTGACAAGAAGGGGAAGCTCTTTTATTTCCTTAACTCGATCAGGATCGATAGAGACTCCTTCCTTTGACACTACGTGCCCTAATAATTTTCCTTGAGGGACTCCAAAAATACATTTCTTTGGGTTCAAAGAGATCCCAAATTCTAGACACTTTTGGAACACCAACTCGAGATGATCGAAATGATCTTCTTTGTGCTTTGATAACACTATTAAGTCATCCAGATATATAAGGATGATTTTGTTGATAAGATCCTTGAAGGCCAGGTCCATAGCTCTTTGAAAAGTCACACCGACATTCGACAACCCAAATGACATTTTTTGATAGGTGAATGTTCCCCATTTGGTCGTGAAGGTTGTCTTATGTTGATCCTATGGCTTCACCAAGACTTGATTATAACTCAAGAAACCATCTAACATTGAGAACATCTCTGACCCTGCCACCATGCTTAACAATTGTTCCATTGGTGGCAAAGGGTAGAGGTCTTTTAGAGACACTTGGTTTAAGTCCCTAAAATCCACACAAAGTCGGATGTCTCCATTCTTTTTCCTGATTGGCACCAGATTGGATACCCATGTACTGTGTTTGATGGGGTAGATGATTTTTTATTCTATCAGCTTTTTCAATTCCTGGGCCATAAGGGACTCAATTTTTGGATTGACTGGTCTCTGCTTCTGTCGGACCAGTTTGGCTCCATCAGTAAGCTCGATGGTATGTTGAATGATGTTGGGGTTGTAACCTTTCAAATATTCATAGGACCACGCTAGTACACCCACATATTCATCACAATATCAGACCAATCTCTTTCGGTCTTTTGAAGGAACCTCCTTTTCGACCTTGAGTATTCTCCCACCTCCTACCAACATTTCGGTATAGTCTCCTTTATCAGTTGTAAGCTTCCGCCTGTCATTTTTGGCATCATCATGGTCGAACAAATTTTTGAGGGTGATTAACCCATTAGGGAGCTTGTTGGATTTCAGTTGGATGATCTGATCCCCGTAAGCCTCTTTTACCTTAGGTTGTAGTTGATCCGCAAACTCCCCTAATTTTTGAATGAACAGGGCGATCTGCTCATCGCTTTTGAAAACTTGCCAGTGGGTGTCATTGTCAGGAATAGTTGGTCGAACAACCACACAGACTATTTGGGAGTTGGCGAGCAGGTCCGCAGCAGGGTCAAATTGTGACCCAATTATAGCCATCTAATCCAGAGCAACATTTGTTTTTTGAGGAACTCTCTAGATATTGAAAGCATCAAAGCTTTTAATCAGATCCCATGTCCTATGATGATAGGATCTCATACGGACATGTTTGGTGCTAGACATTCCTCAAATCTAATGCACAACCAGCTCAGAATCGCCCAGAACTTTCACTTTCTTAATACCCATCCTCTCCGCCAAGCTCAAACCTTGGATCAGTCCTTCATATTCTGATTCATTATTACAGCATGCAAATTATAGATGAAAAGACTTTAGGATCCATTAACCCGAAGGTGAAGTGAGGCAAATCCCAGCCCCTGAGCCTACTTTGCATCTTGCACCATCGAAGTGTAGGGTCCATAGTGCAGAAGACAACTCTTCTTCAGTAAATGGTTCTTTGGTAAGTTTTGGAATGACCTAGTTTTCGTCAAAAAATGTAGTAAGTACCTAGACCAATGGCATGGTAGTTGGAGTATGCGTCAAAGTCTATGAATTCATTTAGAAAAATCTCTTGATTGGGTGGAATATCCCCGGTCACTTCCTCGTCCTCCAGAAACTACGGTTTTCCTTTCTTTGTTTGAGATGGAGGTGTGAGTGGGTTCAAAATTGAGCATGGCTTGATCTGCTATGTGTTCAGCGTGAAGGGGCTCTGAAAGGATTTTGAGTTTGGAACCCTGTTGGGTTCGAAGGATAAGGTGAGACCAGTTTAAGGACAAGTAACCTCCTATTTTGGCAGTAAAATCTCGGGAAAGGTAGAGCCCAAAAACAGGCGGGATGTCGATAACTACCACTTCTTGGGACACGATAACACTAGGACACGCGAACAATGTCAGCGGAAGGTTCTTGATAAGACCCACAGTCTGGACCTTATTCTCATCTAACTACATAACAACCCTATTTAAAGGCTCGTATTTGATATTCAAAACCTCAGCGATTTGCTTAGGCATGACGGTGGTGCTAGCACCAGAATCTATCATAGAATTGTGCAAAAGTTTATCCCCGACTATGAGGGTTAGATAGAAAGGATTTGGTTTAGGCTTACCTTCCATTTGATATTTAGGAGGTGTGGCTTCATTTGTCAACACGGTTGGAGAGCATGATCTTTTTGTAGAGGGCTGAAACCTTTCTTCGCTAATCTGCAGAGCTTTGGCGGTATTTTCGCTTGCATTTTTTTCCGTCTCGGATAGGGCTTCTTTCAGCCGATTCTTTTATTCTAGGATACTAAGGAGATCCTATAAAGAGACATTGGTCGGGGATTTCTTCAACTATTCCACCACATCCAGTATTGTCGGCACTGACGCCTTTGGCTCTCCTGGCTTATAGGGGATAAACTCCTTTCTTGGGTATGTGGAAGCAACTATGGGTTGTTTAGGAGCTCCACTCTCCCCAAAATGTTTATATTCTCCCCAGTGAAGTGCATTTTTGAGCGGAGGTTGTAATCTAATTGCACGTGAGGAGCCCCCAAATTTGAGGTGGTTGTGCCATTAGTGAGCACATCATCTTCGTCCTCCATCCAAGAGAATAGTGTGTGGTCTAGAGCTATCTTCGCTTCTTGTTGTATTGATATACCTTGCATCTGGGCAATGAGAGATGCATTATCCATGCCAAGAGATACATAAACTGAATCATCTGGCACCATGCCTAGGCTCCGTTGCTCTGCAATTTTTTGTTGCAAATTACCTCTCGAACAATTTCTTAGAGCGTGGGCATTGTTGCATGGAAAACACCAAGAATTAGTATCGTCCGCTAGATTATTTTGCCCGACTGTCAACTCTTTACCAGTGTTGGGGTGAACAGTCTACAAAGGATTGGGTACCGAAGCTATTTATTTGAGACCTTTTCAAATTGACGATCTCGTTTGAGAAGGTTCTCAACAAATTTTCCATGTCGTTGACCTTCGCGGCCAAAGATGATTGTGGAGGTGAATATGCTTGTTGGGGACCGGGGTACATATACATGGATTGAGGAGAGGATGTGCTGGGTATGGCCTCTTCAGAGGCATGATTTGATAGCTAAGGAAAGATTGACATCAGTGGTCGTGGTGCAAGCTTCCCGACATCAATCAGATTATTTTCTGCTTGGACTGCTATTTCAAACGCTTGTGGGAGGGTATTGTCGCCTAGAGATTGAATCATTACTAATATGTTGGAGTTGAAGGCTTTCAGATAAAAGATGAATGCCATATCCATGGGAGGGTAGGTGAACAACGATATTCTTTGCCAGGTCCTCTGGAATCTTCATTTGAATTATGTCACTGCTTCCTAAGGGGCCCTCTTTATCGTAATCAATTGGTGCATCAAAGATGATCTATCAGCCTTGTTGGAGAATCTCTAAAAGAAGCGATCGCCCAACTAATCCCAATTCGCTATATTATTTGGACCCAGGGATCTGTACCAATCTAGAGCTCTTCCTTTAAAATATGCCATGAACAATCTCAATGCTACATTTTGCTTGGTGATACCATGGATGGTGCAAACATTGGTTATATCTTGTAGATGTTCCTCGGGGGTCTTGTGACATTCTCTGGTAAATTTAGGGATGACCTTTAGCATGGTAGAGGAGATCGGTCCCCATACTACAGGTGGAGTGGGGGGAATGAGAGGGCTTCTATTATTCCATGTCACAAAATTTCTAGGAGGAACCTGCGCCATTGTTGTAAGGGTGACTGCAAGGAAGATAGGTAAGCTCTGGGAAGAAGAGGCTGCAACTGAATGGACGTTTACCAGGGGTGGAAGGAGTAAAATGGGATTTAGGGCTATTTGACTCCTGGTAACGGACCTGTGACTCATAAAATAGCTTAGGCTTATTCAAAATTATGGTCCCACTAGACGTGCCAAAAAAAGAACTGTTGACTCTAAATTTTACCTTTAATGTGAACAACCTTATGGGAAATTCAGTGATGAGGGACCTATTGCGCAAAACTCACTGAATGACCTCCGGATTTAAGAAGTCGACTCTTCATTATGATTGGGAGAAAGGGAAATAAGAAACTTAAAGCAAAATGATCTAAACTATTTAGGTGATGCACCAGAACATTTTGGAAAAGCATTAACAACATATAAAACCTAGGAACATTTGGTTTTAAAGCTCATTCAACAATCTATATACCCAGACAAAACCATAATCAAGATACAACCAAAATTCCTTTTAACATAAAGTAACACACACCACACATCCACGAGATAACAAGTGCAAAAACATAGTTTAATTGGCGGAGTATTAGGCATATATTTCCAAAGTTATGTCAGAATTACAAGAATACACAAAAAAACTATCAAAGCATACTGAAAAATAGTCATCATAGAGGCCACAAGCACAATTTGATTGTTCTTTCTTTAGAAATACAATAACAGCTAAAAGGCTTAATTCCTATCTAGTATACTTGACTATATCTTATGATAAAAGTCCTGAACCCCCAAAACAAGGAAAACATCAGCATAAATAGAGCCCTCAGCAACCTTCCAACAACCGCTTCTGGCTAGAAAACCTATCGTGGCACCCTGCGAGATCATACCCAACAAAACCACCCCCAAAATTGTTACTTCTACCATATTGTGGCAATCTCCATACCTTCTCAACAAGAAAACCTTGATGTGAACCGCATCCTGACTCACAAACCACCATAGTAGACACGCAGCAGCTCTGGGGACATCTGAAAAAGAGCACAAAAGCATAAACAAATCGGACAGTGTGAAAGCAACAAGTATCCTTATCCTTGCATGAGGAATGGTGGGACCAAGAGGAATGCCATGTCATAAAAACATGAGCCACTTGGCAACTCGGTGTTCCTCCATACTCCAAATGGAAAAGCCGATCGACCAAAAACAACGCAGAGATGACACCTGGCTCGCGCGATGAACAGGGAGCACAACTTGAAAATAAAAAAGAACGGGTGTCACCCGATCAAAAATGCCACCTACGGACTACTCTGAAATAATTTTAACAGGACACTCAAGCATAGGTAGGTTGAGGGGTTCTTTAATCGCTTTGATGCTTTGGAAGACTTTAATTTACACGTGTTGAATCCAAAGGGCCAACACACAAGTGTTAAGAACTTGACTATAGACCAGATGGATGTTGGGGTGGATGATAGTTAAAATGATCTATAGGTGGGGATATTGAGTCTCAAATGGTCACTAATCAGTATATGAGAGATCATTGTGAATTATATCCCTTAAGGAAAAATAAGTCACTTAAGAGATCACCCCTCACTATTCTAGCTCTAACTCCAAAGGTGGGTGATTTTGATTTAGAGAAAGACAGTAAAGCCCGCCCACTTTAGGACTATAGAAAAAGAATATAAAAAAGGGTGGTCTAGAGAAGTTTAGTAAGGTAGGACAAAAGGACCGAGATAAAATGAAATTAATGGGGGAGACTTTAGTGGAATCGGGATCTATTAAAACTATTGATTTTCATTTCTCCAACTCTCATAAATAAGTTTCATATCTTGGAATGCAAGGGGGTTGAACAACATCCCTAGAAAAAAAGTTATTCATGACTTGACTAAAGTTCACATTCCTGATATTATGTTTATTCAGGAGTCGACGTTGTTTAAGGAGGGCATTGTCAACATTGCTTAAAACTTGTGTAGGAGGGGCCACTATTAGTGTATTGGCGCTCAAGGAAATGTTAGATGGATCTCTTTCTTATGGGACCTATTTAAAATCACTCCTTTCTAATGGATTTCTAGTGGGTATTCTATTTTGATGGTTGCTTGTAGTTTTGATTATAGGGAAATCCTTTTAATTACCAATTTTTATGTTTCGTCTAACTTTCTTGGAAAGCTTAGACTATATGGTCACATTAAGTATGTGAGATCTAAATAGCCCTTCTTCCCTTGGAATTTGGTTGGGGACTTTAATCCTGTCACTAGTTTAGAGGAGAAAAGGTGCAGAATTGAAAGACTTGAGCCCTCTAATTTGATGTTTAAGGATAGTGTTCTCTTCTTACACTTGGTTGACATTAAACCAGGAAATGGTCAGTACACATGGAGCAATAGGAAATGTGGTAAAGATTCTATATCGGAGAGATTGGATAGATTTATAGTATCTAGTTTTTGGCTTGGTAGTAGGAGGAGTAAGCTCTGAGTTTTAAGTGGAGGGGCTTTGATTTTTGGCCTATCAAACACTTTGCTTCAGTAGTTGGGGCTACCGAGAATCTTTTCTTTAAATTCCAACTTATGAGGTCAAGCATGAGCCTTCATTGAAGGACCTTAAGATTGGTTGGTGAAGAAATGGCATGCCAATGCATGGTACTAATATGTATACCTTCATTAGGAAACTTCAATATGTAAAGAATCAACTTAAGAGGTGGAATGGCTAGTTTTTTGGGAATATTTTCATGGCTAAGTCAATGGCTCAAAATTGATTGTATTTTATCACTAGGGAAGATAGGGAGTGTGGACTTATATCTAAAAGTCCCTTAGGGAGTAAATTGAGGCTATGAAAGAGATAGTTGAATGGAAGTTACATCTGAAGAGATTTTTTGGAAAGAAAAGTCTCAAACTAGTTGTCTTTAGGAGGGAGAAAAAAAATACCACCTTCTTCAACTCTGTCAAGGGTAGAAGGCATGAGAATTAAATGTCTTCAATTATTTTCTCTAATGGAGCTCAATTATCTTCCTTTTAAGATATCTCAAAGGAGGCTATTCGATATTTTTCCTCTTTATTTTCAGAGGACTCTCTCCCAACAATTGATGATGAATATGAGTGCATTCACTCTTTGGCACTAGAGAGATGAATGAGATTCTTATTAGTTTTATTTCTCTTGATGAGTTAGAGAGGATTGTTTTTTGGATGAAGAAAGGAAAAGCTAATGGATCATATGATTTCCCAGATTGAACTCTTTCATGTTTCTAGGAGATTGTCAAGATTGACTTACTAGTCATGGTGCAAGAATCACAAAGTAACAAATAGATGCTAAAAGAAATGAATGCTAAAGTCACAAAATTTCTAGGAGGAACCTGTGCCATTGCTATAAGGGCGGCTACAGGGAAGGTAGGTAAGCTTTGGGAAGAAGAGGCTGCAGTCGAATGGACGTTTACCAGGAGTGGTAGGAGTAGACTGGGATTTAGGGTTGTTTGACTCCTGGTAACGGGCCTGTGACTCATAAACTAGCTCAGGATTTTCAAAATTATGGTCCCACCGGGTGTGCCAAAAAAAGAACTGTTGAGTCTAAATTTTACTTTCGAAACAAACAACCTTATGGGAAATTTAGTGATGGGGGACATATTGCACTGAAATCACTGAATGACCTCCGGATTTAAGAAGTTGGCTCTTCCTTGTGATTGGGGGAAAATGAGAAGAAGAAACTTAAAGAAAAATGATCTAGACTATCTAGGCGGTGCACCAGAGCTTTTTGGGAAAAACATAAACAACATATAAAACCTAGAAACATTCGGTTTTAAAGCCCATTGCAACAATCTATATATCTGAACAGAACCATAAACAAGACACAACCAAGATTCCTTTTAACATAAAGAAACATACATCACGCATCCACCAAATAACAAGTACAAAACATAGTTTAATCGGTAGAGTATTAGACATATATCTCCAAAGTCTTCATAATTATAAGAATGCACAGAAAACTATTACAGCATACTGTAAACAGATATCACAGAGGCCATAGGCACAATTTGATTATCCTTTCCTCAGAAAACAATAACAACTAAAAGGCTCAAATGCTATCTAGAATACTTAATTATTTTTTTTCATAAAAAGTTTTGAACCCCTAAAATAGGAAAGAAAACCCCATAAATAGAGCCCTTGGCTCAGTTAACAGTCCAAAGCATCTGCCATCCTCCCGCAACCACTTCTGAGCAGAAAAAACCATCGTGGCATCCTGCAGGAACACACCTGGCAAAACCGCTTTCGAGGTTGTTGCCTCCACCTTGTCGTATCATCTCCATACTTGCCCGAATAGAAAATATTCTGACGTGAATCATAGCCAGAGAGACAAGTCACCACGGGTAACACGCGGTAGCTCTGAGGACATCCGAAAAGGAACATCTAAATAGAAAAAGGGACAGGCATTTTGGAAGTGCCATGTGTCCCTATCTTTGCGTGATGCAGAGTGGGGTCCAACAGGATGCACAGTCATCAAAACCTGAGCCATTTGGCAAATCTACGTTTCCCCTAACCTCAAACAAGAAAAGCAGGCCATCAGGAACAACACCGAAAAGACACCTAACCTGTACAATGAGCGCAGCTAGGAAGTCAAAAGAAAGGGGTGCCACCCGATTAAAATGCCGCCTACGGACAACCTTGCAATAATGTTAACAATATCATCATAAACATTTAGAATCATTTCATTTTCATATCAATAATACATCCATGCTAGTATATCATGATTAGGATAATTTAGCAATATCTTTATCATATCACTATCTTCATACTAGCTTAATCATCCTAATTTAAACACAACATATAGATCTTAGAGTGAATTCATGCATATAGATCACAATATCACTCGTTCTTGGAGTTGTCATTCCTAAGTCATTTGCTCAATGATCTGAGAGAAAAACATTGGCTTTAGGGATCCTGTGAAATAGAGAACAATGGGACACCCCTTGGGAAGTTAAACTAGTTCTAAATAGTTTATATACTTGCACTAGGAGTCTCATTGGTATGTAGGTCATTTGATCTCGATTTATTCATTTTGATCATTACGTTTTCCCGCGAACAGCTATGTGTCAACATCATATGCATATTAGGGATTTTTAGGGTTTTTTCTTGCATCTTCTTATTCTCTTTTCTTCTCATTCTAGAGAGCTCCCAGGTTCTATATTTTCCAGAGATCTTGGGCTTTAAGTGAGAAATGTAATGTACAGTGCAGGAATTGATGCTAGTTAGAGTCCTATTTTTCAGTTTGTATGTGTTTTAAGCTCTAAATAGTTGTAACAAAAAATGCAAGTATTTTTTATTGTTTTTCTTGTTATTGTCTCCAACATGTAATGGCATTATTCATGAAATGAATGATCAAGGATTGTTTTTTTTGTCCTAGCAAGTTCTAGTGTTCATCTTATTTTTGCTTCTCTTCAAGGAAGAGATTAAATTGCTTAAGTAAGATGAAGATTGATGTCTTATGCATGCAGGATCTTTGAGCATGATTACAAGAGAAACTATGACAAGAGGTGTTGATGTAATGCATTGATGTTGAGATTTCTCTGGTTATAGTTTAAACTATTTGAGTTTTAGGTTACATGTTGAAAGTAGACTCTGCTACCCAGTTAAAGGCATTGGTTATGTATTTACACCTAGTTATCATAACCATTTTATTCTCTAAAGCTCTTTTATTTTTAGTTCATAGGAGTATACTAAGTGTAGAAACCAATCCCAAGTGTTGTGTGAAGGTCTAAAAGCTAGGATTGTAGCCAAACCTAGTGTTCATACACTTTCCTTAGCACATTCACATTGGGATATCTATTGTAATATGTAATGCCATGAGTATTGGAAGCTATAGGTTATTTAGGCATTACTTAGGTATACCTGCCTTGGTCTTGCAGAGCCAAAAGTGTAGGAGATTTTAGTTGTGCAACTAAATCTTGTTCATTGGCCAAATCCTATCCTAAGTTTGTTGATGAGTTAGTGGCTATTCCTCTAGGACTTAGAATCGGTTGATTTGGGAACCAACACAATCATCTCATCCTTTGTATCTTCTTTGATCAGTACCCAGAGGACTGCCGAAAATCTATCTTCATCATGTATGTATTCTTGGGCAAAATCGGTTAGGTCAAAAAGGATGTCATCTTGCATATGCTCAACATCTAGTTCTATCAATAGAGCTTTCCCTTTGAGCACCATCTTCTTTGTCGTCTGAAAAATATTATTACCAAGATTTATCCTCACAATTATTTCTTCTTGCAAAAGCTATTCGTGATTTTCGGCTTGTTCGGCAATTTTTTCTAATAAGGTGATGGTCTTTCTATATTATGTAAAATTAGTTTGTTGTGTCCATGCAAGGACATGCAACCCTTGTATAATATTCCCTTGTTCACTTTCTGGCCAATTTAGGTTAGGATTAACGACTGGCAACTGGTATCATAAGGCAAAACCATTCTAACAAAGGAGGCTCATGATAGCACATGTTACTTTGGTCAATATTCAAAGGGTGATACATTAAATTTCATCTACAAAAAGATGATAATATCAAATGTTGTGACTCATTCCGCCACCTTTACGTGCCTTTAGCCATTTAATCAGCCAAATGAAGGTACTTATGAATCTTCATTTGATTTGTTCCTTGGGAATTGTGTGGTGTACGAGAACGATCTTGCTTGGAAGTATGCAAAAGAAGTTTGAATTCTCTGATACCCTGGCATTAGCTTATAAGGGAGTATTAATCATCAAGAAGGGAAAGGGGTTTAAAATACCATGGATTTCTGGTCATCACCCGATCGTCTGACAGATATCAGTTCTTCCTTTGGGATCGCGACGAACTCAGTAACTCCAAAGCATAGTTTCAATGCACTAAGGTCTCACCAATAAGGCGTGACCAGTAAGGAGAATCCGCTAGTTAAATAGAAGTGGGTATTTTTGAAAAATAAAAGGGAGGCTCACAGGTAACAAGATGCGAGTCCTTTATCAGATGAAGGAGAATGGGTGGTGTATATGAGATGTTCTTGTATTGTGAGTGAACTACCATGGATGAATCTAAGCAAACCAAGGGGAGTGATGGTGATGGGATGGTTTGGATAAAATAAAATGGACGATCAAGAGGTGGAGTATATGGGGTCGGGAGGATCTTGACTTGGCAGATGAAATGGTAGGGGATCTTGAGATGGAGGAGATGGAATGGTAGGATCTTGATTTGTATCAATAATTCTTTCAACATGCACTAGAACAAGATCTTGTCATTAGGGGATTGGTGTGGATGGTATGACAAGGGGTGAGTGGGTAAACTCTTCAGATGAAATGGATGGAATGATGGAAGGTTCAATGACTTGGGTGGATGGACTAGATGGGAGGATGAGAGGTTATTCAATTTCGATGGATGGGATAGATGGAAGGACGAGAGGTTCTTCAACTATGATAGATGGAGTGGATGGAAGGGTGAGAGGTTCATCAACTAGGGTAGATGAGGTGGATGGAAGGATGGGAGGGTCATTTGATTGAGTTTGGATGATGGTAAGAGTAGGTGATGGGGATTGTGATTGGACAGTCTCAATGGATGGTGTGAAGGAAATTGTATGTGAATACAAAATATTGGGATGTGAGGAAGAGATGAAGGGATATGAGGATGGAATTAGACATTATGATGATATGGTTATGCTAAGAGTGGATGAAATATTGCATTATAACGGTGTGATTGTATGGAAGGGGGATGAAGAGCTTGGAAAAGTGAGGGATTAAATAGGAAAGGAAGGGAGATGAAGGGCCTTGAAAATGCAACACGTGTCCTCGATGAGGACAAGTGCCAATCCTAAGAATGCCATGTGGAATAAGATTCCACACTTGTCCTCAAAGTGGCTCAACAAGGGAGGTAGGTCATGTGTCCCTTAGAGGGACAAATGTCAAAAGGGGCTTGACATGTGTCCTTGAGGAAAAATGTCTATTTTGGGAGGAAACCACCCAAAATAGGCTTCAATTTCCTAATATTAAGGAAATTAGGGAATCATGAGTGTGAAAACACATGTGAGGGGAGGCTAGGATAGGATAGGATAAGGCTGGTTGGGATGATAGGGTTAGTTAGAGCCCATGGGTTAAGCTAGGGGTTGAGTTAGAAGGGTAGTTTAGGTTAGGAGACATGTGACTCAAATGGGATATTTGAATTAATTAAATTCAAATAAAGAGGATGGAAAGGGGGAAATTAATTTGATTAATTAATTCAAGGGATGGAAAGGAGAGACATATGAAATAAGATATTAAATATCTTAATTAATTAGAGAAGGCTTTATTAATTGAATCAATTTGGCCAGAGAAGATAGGATGTTATATTTAATTAAATGACAAGAGTTATTTACCAAACATAAGCGGCTAAGGTATTTATGTTTGATTAAATTGATTATTCAAATTTTAAATGTCTACAACAAGAATTTGCGACGCTTGAGGATTTTTGAAGCTAGGTTTCTTCTTCTTGACTCGGCAGTAAATGGACTTTGTTTCATGGTGCATGAGTGGAAGTTGGTCAAATGTAAGGGAGGACAAAATGTGTCTACTCTTGGCAAGAGAAATCAAATTACTCGTTTGCACAAATGAAGACACTTGAAAATATACAACTTAGGCTATAAATTGGAAACCATTCAATGGGGACTCTCGCACATAGCAATACCTCAAACAAGCGAACAGATAGAGATTCTGGTAGCACTGCCTCCCCTCCATGGCACTCACTTCTCAGGCATACTAGATTCTCTTACCCCAAAGATTTGAAGATCTTTTAACCAAAGAATTCCTATCTCATCTTGAGTGGGTACATGAGAGGTTACTTCAAGGTACGATCCACACTCCCTGCACCATCAAATGTGGGATTTGGGCTTACTAAAACAAGGTTTTTAGTTATTTTTTTGACGGGTCTAGTCCAACAACAAATTTGTGAAGCAAGCCACTTAAAGCTCTAACTGAGCTCATCGGTGCAAAGAAGGCCTCTACATATGTTGAATTCACTCAACACTCTAGTTATTTGTCCAGATTTTTATATAGTGACTCGAAAGACACCACACAAGATCACATTGAGAGAGACGATATCCCTGACATGCCCCAATTTGAAGTACCCTTTGTGGGGTGATGAAATCCCCAATCAAAGATACCTCTCAACTACTAAAAGAAAAATACAAGTATTTTCAATCACCTTTCTCTTCACCCAAGTTCCACAAAAATGAGGGGAGAGGATAATAGGTGTGACGGTGGGTCCACCCTACACATGTGTAAGTGCACAAGACATAGCAAACAAAAAAAAAAAAGTAATCCCACTTGTATATGTTTTCTACTCTAAATGCGAGGAAAGCAAACTATATTAGTGGAAAATAAGTGTCTTTAGTAAGTGTGATACAACAAACAATGTTAGCAGTATAGCGGAAACAACTTTGGACCATTAGGAAAATCTACAAAACCCCAAATCTGATCAATAACAAAATATCCTAGTCACCCTGGTGTAGACATCGAAGTGCATTCACAAATGCCAACCTCTGCATAGACGCTAGCATTTGTGCAGACACTAATGTAAGGGCTATTTCAAGGAATCCGAAAACATAAAGCTGGAAATTCAAATTTTAAATTTTGAAAAGGGATGGAGGGAAAATATACCTGCGGAGAGGTCGAAGCCCAACGCAGACGGTAATGTTTGTGCAGACGCCGAAAGAAGTGTCCTACAGAAAACAATTAGCTGAACAAAATTTGAAATTCAAAATTTTGAATGAAGGCAGGAAATATAGAGCGACGAAAATGTTGTTCTGCAATGTAGACGTCAACGTTTGCGCAAACACCAATGCGCTAATTCTTAAAAAGATTGCCTAATTAATCTTAAAAATTTTAATTTTCTACTAAAAACTTGAATGTTACAAAATAAGAAATTACCAATCTACTTTGTTTTTGTACTTTTTAAGCTTATATTGTAATTTTTTTTGTATTTTAATTGATAAAGAGTGAAATAGATGTAGAAAATTGGACAAAGTTAGTATCAAGCGGAGACGTTGATGTATTGAAACACAAACATTGATCCAGAATCCTACGAAAAACAATCAACAGGAAAATTTGAATTTAAATAGAGGCATTACTCCTAGTAGGTGGATATGTTGAAGTGAAGTCTTAGGCGTCGATCCGTCAAACATGCAAAAAAGATGCTAAAAATCCACAAAAATATTAGTAGAAAGGGACGTGGGTCCCACTAGGCATGCCAAAATGGAGATGAGGAAATGGACTAGAACATTCAAATGCATACAAAAATCATAAAAACACTAAATAACTTAATAAGCATGTAGAATGAAATGTTATACCTTCCTCCTCCCTCAGTTTGAACCTTCGATGAAGCAAAGAATGTGCCCCTTCCTTGCTTGATTTGATTGGTTCCTTGTTTGGGATGTGGATTGCTCTCCACTACAACAAAAACAAAGGGATGTTGTTTGATGAATGAAGTGATGGATGGAAATGGCCAGGTGTGTAGGAATTTGGGTCTAATATGGATTCTAAAGGGAGATTTACAAGCTTAAAATAGCAACATAAGATTGCACAAAAATGAGATATGAAAATGAGGAGAGGGGACTCTAATTTATAGATTGAAAGAGGACAAAATGGAGGGCCAAGATGGATTTGAAATGGAGGGTGGAGATTGAAGGAAAGTGATGGGAAGGATTGAGAGGACAAGGTGTGAAGATCAAGAGATTTTCCATAAAGGCATTTTGTGTCTCCACACTCCTCAAGTTGCATGGGGAAGAGATCCCTAGGCACACTGGAGAAATACAAAGGAATTAAAAATTCCTTGGGAAGGGACAAGGGAATAAAAAATTCTCAAATACAAGATTGCATAGGAAGAATAAAGGAGAAAAGGATTTAAGAATTCCTCAGGGAGAGAGGGCATGGGAATCTAAAAAGGATTTGAAATCCTTTGACATGACCAAAGTAGGTGCATTTAAGGTTTGGAAGATGAGAGGGGAAAGCCATTTACGGAAAAGAGTTGACTTGCTCCTAATCTTGAGGATTAGGATTGTGCAAATGATTAAGAGAAGTGATTAGGTGGGTTACTGAGGGATTACAATGCAAGTGGGAAATTAGGAGAATGTGACATGAGGAGAGAGAATGAGTGGAGGAATATAAAATTGGAGCATAATACTAATCATGGTTCTAGAAGAATTGATTAGACTAAGTGAAGATTAGAAGAAGTGATTTGCAGGAATAACATGACTGAGTTAATTAATTAAGATTAATTAACTAGTAGGATATTTAGAAGAAATAATGATTTGAATGACTTCAAAAGTGTAGGGAAACAATTAATTTATTGGTAAACTAACTATTGGACTATAGTGATTAATTAAATTTAATTAATTTTAAGAAGAATAAAGGTTAACATAATTTAATTAATTAATTATGTAGAAAGGCTAAATTATTTAAATATTTAATTAAATTAATTTTAGACGTCTACAGAAGGTTGTGTGGAACAAGATTGCTTGGACAAAATGTAACTATTTCCTTTGGCTTGCTACTCATAAGAGGTGCCTCACTTTGAAGAGTCTTCAAAAGCAAGGTTTCTAGGGGTCATAAGTTTGTGTCCTTTATGGGATGGATGATGAATGTTCCTCCCATTTGTTACTTTAGTGTCCTTTTTCTAGATTCCTTCAGTACTTACGGTGGATTTGGAAGCAAGCTTGTGGTTACAATTCCTTTCTTATTGACTTTTGGAGAAGCCTAGGGAGGCCTCATGCCGAGGCTTTTTTCTTTAGGTGACTTAGAGTATCAATCCAACATGCATCCTTTGGTAGATCTAGCTTGAAGGTAACCCTAGGATCTTTGAAGATAGGAAGATGGTGGTGCAACAGGTTTGGTAGATAATTTTTGGCACGATTTAGGAAACTATCAAAGCTAAGTGTGAGGTAGATGCTTCCTTAGAGATGTAGGAGGTAGAGGTGATGCATAGATTTCATTTATTTGTGGATGGGATGGTGGCTTCCTCCTTGAGGAGGAGGTGGGTTCTTAGAAAGAAAACTTAGAGAGCGGGTAGATGGAATCCACCTCTTACTAGGATTATAATACAAATGGGTCATCCAAGGGAATCCTAGGCATGTTAGAGTTGAAGGCATTGGGAGAGATGGTTCTAGTTTCGGCCTCTTATTTTTCTCCATTTATAAGCTACATCAAACCAATAATCTCATAGAAGCTTTTGTGATTTATTATTACCTTAGAGAGGAGTTGTGAGCTTAGTTTTTACTTAGCTATTCATGAGATTAATTCTTAGATTCTAGTCAATATGTCAATTAAGCAAAATTTTGATGAGGTGAATTGGTAGTTGGCTTCATTGGCTAGGCAGATCCTTTTCTTTAGTAGTTCTCTAGGTTTTGTTTATTTTTTCCATATTTAGATAGAATGGAATAGTGTTTGTGACTATTTGGCCAAATGGGCCTCAGATGATATGGGTAACTAAAGTGTTGATGGTTGGGATCACTTTCCCCAAAGGTGTTCTCAAAGGCTTCAGAGGTTGATTCTTGAGGATATGAAAGGATTTTGTGGCATGATTATGGCTTTTTGGGTTTTGGGCCTTTCTTATTGGTTGGTGGGTCTTGTTGTATAGATTTTAGTTATTTGGATGTTCTTCTGGGATATTTGGTGATTGGATATTGTTGTCCTTTTGTACTGATATCTTATTATGATCAATAAATTTTTACCCCTTATTAACAAAAAAAACTTCAAAGCAAAACTAAATAGTAACCAATAGGAGAATAACAAAGACTCAAAATAGTTATCATACACAAAGGACATAATAAAGGGTAGGTGCATAGGGATGGGGGACCAAAAAGGGGTCTTAAGATGCTACTTTTGTTTTCTAAAATTAGCAAAGTCTGAACTTCGATGAGAAATTGAAGATAGGTACACTCAAAATTTGAAGATGCAACAAGAACAAAAGTGGAAGTTCTTTGAATCTACTTTCTAAACTACTAATTTGTTTTGAAAATGGTGGATATTAAGGGTTTCAAAAAGGGGCACCAAATTTAGTGGTCATGTTTTTATCAGAAAAACATAACATGGCACCAAATGTGGTGCCCCTAAAATGTTAAAATTTTTTTAAGAATTTTGTAAATCCCTCTAGTGAGAAACTAGCTAACACATTGAAGTCTATGTTAAATTTTTCGACTAATTTTTTGATGAATATACGATTTTTAGAAATTTCTGAAGTGGACACATCTTGAAAAATAGAAATTTGAAAAAAAATGAACACATCAAAAGTCTTTTTTTTTGTTTATTTAAATTGTGTGGAATGGAATCTAGTTTCTAAAAATGTAATTTGTTTCAAAATTTGATAAACAAGTAAAAATATATGCCCAAAATACAACATGTTAGTTTTTGACAAACAAAAAAAGACACAATAACAAAAGAAATTGGAGATGAAGACCTTAACATGATCAAAATTTGTTAATAATTATATGGTTGGATAGCTAAGTGATGGCTTAATGATTTTATGGTGTTTATTTTTGTTTGCATTGAAAAATGTGCAAACCTGATGGAGAGCATGAACACAAATGTTAGAAAATTTTGCATGTTTGTTGAAAAACACATCTCAGGCCTGAGAAGGACGTCCAAACCTAAGGTTTGGTATTTCACAAGGCAGGCAGTTTGGCAAATGTCAAATTTGGCATGCACCAATTCAAAATATGCAAATTATGCATTTGGTGTGCACCAAACATGGCACATGCCAAATAAAGCGCACACCATATACTTTGCATACAAAATATTTCATTGTATTTTTCTATCTCTCCCCCAAACTATAGACCAAATTCTCAGTCCCTCTTGTAATTATTTATATTCATTCTCTCTTTTATTATATACCATATCTCCCCATATCTAGCTCTTTATCTTTACCCCACTACCTTTCCCGCACTATCTCTCTCCCCTATATCTTTGCCCCTAGGTGTCTCTCTCACTTTCTTCCTCTTCCTCTCTATCTCTCCATCATTTCTTACCTCTCTCTTTCTCTTTGGTGTTTTGTTTCTCAGGAGCTCTCTCTCTCTCTCTCTCTCTCTCTCTCTCTCTCTCTCTCTCTCTCTCTCTCTCTCTCTCTCTCTCTCTCTCTCTCTCTCTCTCTCTCTCTCTCTCTCTCTCTCTCTCTCTCTCTCTCTCTCTCTCTCTCTCTCTCTCTCTCTTTGACACTGCCATAACCCAAAGGATCCTCAAAGAGGACAGTCTATATCATGCAGCAAGAGTAACACAACAGAAGCAACAACACGGAACATAGAAAATGGATAATCATAAATTTGCATCATCATGTATTCATCATAGAACATTTGATAACATCCGGTTACATGCAAGCTAGCATGCCTAGTTACAGACCACATTCCAAAATACCATTCATCTAGACCTTCAAGAAGTATTTGAATTATAATTTATGAATCTAGATCATCATACTACTTCCCCCTTGTCTCAAAAGATCACATACAACCATATATATACCATCTCGGACACATCCGGGTTGGCCACAAAATATTACATTTACCAAGGAAGTAAAAATGAAACGTGTAAAATAGGTCAGCCCCAAAAGGTGCCAAATAGATCTGCAAGCCAAGAAATCACTTCGCATGAGAAGAAATCTCCAACATAGATGATAAGCTCAAAACTGCTTCAGGACCAAGAAACAGATACTCCAGAAGGAATAGCTCACCGGAAAAGAATCCAAATGAACTAGAAATATGGAACACGAACACTCCAAGAAACCAAAAATTTGATCCGCAACAAAAAGGGAACAACTACCAGAAAATGCTGAAAGTAACACAGAAACTGCAACAAGAACAAAACTAAAAGCAAATATTATTTTTTTGGTTGATGCAAGATTGCTCATACACCGGGGATGCTCCTGCATCACACACACTCTCTCTCTATTTTGCTACTCCTATCTCTTCTTTCACAATTTTTTGAATGTTACAAATGTTAATAGAGAGGATTTGGCATGTGCCAAATTGAATGCACATGAAAAACGACAAAAAGGGACATTGGACCCGTGATTTAGGCCCACATTCCCTAGTTTTGTCTGCTATTTTCTCTAATCACGACAAAGAAACGCATTTTCATGCTATTAACTTATCATAGAAGTGTATTTAGCATATTACATCACCATTTCACCACCTTTTTGCTAGTTGGACAACGTAGAAGACAAAAAAATTGAAGTTTTGGGAGTGATTTTTATTATATGGTAATTTTCTCATGTTTTATAACTAAAATGTTCATTATGATTTTATTTTTTGTTGTTGTTTTGTAATATAGAATAACTACATCAATAAGAGAATAATCTAATGAGTGCATATGTCAATAAGACCGCCTTCATCGCATCTTTCTAGTTACGTCATAACTTCAACAATCTTAGCAGTCATAACTTAATTTCATATGTTGCTATTGTTTTGTCACTTGTCTATAAGTTTGTTTCCATCAACATGATGATAAATACAAGTTTAGAAGATTATAAAAAATTGAATATTGATGAGAAAAAGAACAAGTTTAGAAGATGCAATTTCAACAAAGGAGAAGAAAGGATTATGCTCTATTGAAGAACATACATTTGAAGATGAAGCTGATGATGACTCAAATGACGAATCCTTGTTTTTGGCAATTGAAGATAAGGAGAATTCTTTGGAGAAATTAGAAGATGATAAGACAGTTAAGATTGCATTGCATGCTAAGATTGAACTAAATAGATGGATTATAAACTTCAGATTTTCAAATCATATGCCTGGTGATAAAAACAGGTTTATTAATATGAAGAAGTATGATGGAGGATCGGTGAAGTTTTCTAGAGAAAATGGTGTAACTATTCAAGGTATTGGAACTGTTTCTATTGATGGTAAGCATAAGACTAATGATTTTTATTATGTCAAAGGATTAAGATATAATTTGTTAAGTGTTAGTCAGATGTGTAGAAAAGGGTATGAAGTTTTGTTTAGTAGTACTGGATGTGTGATAAAAAAGGAGAAGACTAGTAAAAGAGTTGTAGAAGGAGTTACAATAGGTGGAAATGTATATTATGTCAAGGATAGAGAGGAGAAAAAATGTTTGCTAGTGTAGAAGATTGAGATTGTTCGTGCAGTTCTAAAGAATACAAATGATTTGGAAGAAAACAAAGAGAAGGAAATAAATGAAGAAGAAGAAGAAGAAGAAGAAGAAGAAGAATTGAAGCAGTCACCGGTGAGGAGGGACCTCAAAGAGATCAATCCGGACCGATCAACCATAGTAAACACAAGGGAAACAAAAAGATGTGATGGAGGAAATGCATAACAGATTGATTTATTACATGAAATTTGATTACATCCAATTGGTAACAACCGGGTTACAACATATTGGCTCACAGGCCTGGTAGAGTAGGTCACAAGCGAGACCTTGAATCTTATGATCTATCTTCTACACACAGTCTAGCTACTTGATTATCTAATTGATTCTCATTCATTACATTCTAATACGCAATTACAAATTTATGTATCGATCCAAAGGATCCAGTTGGCAAAAAATGGATCAAAACCCAAAGAACAAGACCTTATGTATAAAATAACAAGGTTGGCCTCCACCAAGAGATTGCTCCGAAAAATCCAAAGGATGAAATGTAGATCATAGGAAAAGGTCATCCACACGCCAAGGAACATCAGAATAAACGCCCAAGGCTCTGCAAGCTTTGTAATGGGTTCTGGTAGATCACCAAAATAGGTCTCAAACAACCGGTAACAAAGGAACAACTGGTAACAGGAAACTGTCATGGAAATCGGTAGCAATATCTTGTCGAAAAATGATCCAAAAGCGATGTGGTTTGGAAGCAAGAAGGATGATCAAGTCTTCAAATAGAATCTAACTCCACAGGGTCTGGTGAGCCAAAATTGGGACACATAAAGGAAAACTAAAACTGCAAACAGAAAACAAAACAGAATGGAAAATGTGTTTGGTTGATGCAAGATTGCAATAAACTAGGGATGCTCCTGCATCAAACATTCGGGGTTATTGAAAAAGTGAGCCTCTCACTTTGTCGGGGTCAGAGGGAAACCAAGGTGGTCTACCTCTACCTAAGAAATATCCAAGATGAATCTTTAACTGGTTTGTCCTCCCACTTCACAAGATATTCTTTATACTGACTGCTCTGGGTACTACGCCCAATCCTACAGTCCAAAATCTCTTCAATCTGATATGGTTCCTTCCTGGGTAACTATTTCTCCAAGTCTACAATATTGTCTTCACTAAATTCTAGTTCATGGTACTCATGAAGATCTGCAATGTTGAATATAGGTGAAATACTTAGACTATCTGGTAACTCCACTTCATATGCATTTCCAGAGCTGAACTTCCTCAAAATCCTACAAGGTCCAAACTTCTTCATCTACAACTTGTTATAAGTTCCAATTGGGAATCTCTCTTTTCTCAAATATACCATCACTTCATTGCCAACTTCAAATTCCTTATGTCTCCTCTTCTCATCTGCCTTTTCCTTATACTTGTTTTTCATTTCTTCCAAATGTTGCTTATCATGAATATGCAATGCTGCCATGTGATCTGCAAAGTCTTCTGCTTGTGAACTTCTCTGGTATTCACTGCTAACATCTCTCAATTATGACATCCCTCTAGGATGCACTCCGGTAACAATCTCAAAAGGTGTTCTTCTGGTACTTCTATTCATTGAATTGTTGTAGGAAAACTCTGCTTGTGCAAGAATCAAATCCCAACTTTCGGTTTTATCTCCCACTAAACATATCAACAAGTTTCCCAAACTCTGGTTAACAAATTATGTCTGACCGTTAGTCTGTGGATGAAAAGTAGAACTGAACTTCAAATCTATCCTCATCTTCTTCCAAAGTGTTCTAAAAAAATAGCCAACAAACTTAGTATCTCTGTCTGAAACTATGCTCTTAGGTAATCCATGCAATCTCACCACTTCCTTAAAAAATAGGTTTGCTACATGCAATGCATTTGATGTCTTCTTACAAGGTAAAAAATGAGTCATCTTCGAGAATCTATCCACTACCACAAATGTAGAATCATTCCCTCTCAGTGTCTTAGGCAATCCAAGTACAAAATCCATGCTTATATCCTCCCAAGGTCTTAACGATACTATCAAAGGTTTATAGAATCCCACGTTCTGACTACTACCTTTTGCAACTTGACAAACTCTACAACTTTGCACATATCTCTTAACATCCTTGTGAATCTAGGGCCAAAAGTACTGCTCACCCACCAATGCCACTATTTTGTCAATGCCAAAATGTCCATCTAATCCTCCATTATGTTTCTCCTTTATCAGATTCTCCCTCATAGAACTCTTAGGTATGCACAACTGAACTCCTCTGAATAGCATCCCATCCTGAATGAAATAATCCAACCATTTTCTTATGTCTACCATAATCGGTTCTCTACATGCTTTCCAAGGTTCTACAAAATTTGGGTCATCATCATACAAGGTCTTCAAATCTGCAAATCCTAATACTGTCACTCTCATCTTTGTCAACAAATTCCTTCTGCTACTCAATGCATCAACAACTTTGTTAGATTTCCCACTTCTATGCTTCAACACAAAGGTGTAACTATGCAAGAATTCTACCCATCTCGTATGTCTTTGATTCAACTTACTCTAACTATTCAAATACTGCAAAGCTTGATGATTTGTATACAACACAAACTTCTTAGTCTTCAAGGCTTGAACTATGGCATAAAACTCCTGATCATATATTGAATATCTCCTCCAGGTATCATTCAATTTCTCACTAAAATAGGCTACTGCTCTTCCTTCTTGACTCGGGACTGCTCCTATTGTTGTTCCACTTGCATCACAATCTACTTGAAATACTTTATTGAAATCTGATAAAGCTAACACAGGCTACTCATTCACTTTCTGCTTCAACAGTTCAAAACTTTTGTTTGCTCTAGTGGTCCACTTGAATTCCTTCTTATCTCCTCTCATGGTCTCAGTCATAGGGTTACAAACTGAACTAAAATTTCTGATAAACTTCTAATAAAAACTAGCCAATCCATGAAATGATCTTACCTCTCCAATGCTTTCCGGTGTAGGCCATTAAACTATTGATTTCACTTTCTCTTGGTCCATCTTCAAACCATCCTCAAATATCACAAATCCCAAATAGACTAACTCATCCTTCATGAAAGTACACTTCTTGATATTGATCAGCAACTTCTCTTCTCTCAATCTCTGCAAAAATTGTCTCAACTACAACAAATGATCCTCTTTTGTCTTACTGAAAATCAAAATGTTATCCAAATACACAATAACAAAATTACCCAAGAATTTCTTCAATACCTCATTCATCAGCCTCATTAAAGTACCCAGTACATTAGTCAATCCAAAAGGCATCATTAACCATTCATATAGTCATTCATTTGTCTTAAATGTTGTCTTCCACTCATCACCTTCTCTGATCCTGATCTGATGATATTCACTCTTCAAATCTATCTTTGTGAAGTATTTTTCCCCACTCAAACAATCCATTATAGCATCCATCCTAGGCAAAGGAAACTGATATTTCACTGTGATCTTGTTTATTGCTCTTGAATCGGTACACATTCTCCATTCTCCATTCTTCTTAAGTGCTAATACTGTTGGTACTGCACAAGAGCTCAAGCTCTCCCTAATCAAACCTTTGTTCAACAACTCTTGCACTTGTCTATTCAGTTCTTCATTCTCTGTTGATGTCAACCGATGTGTAGCTTTTTTAGGAAAACTAGCTCCAGGAACCAAGTCCAAGCAATGACTAATACTTCTCACAGGTGGCAATCCATCAGGTACATTATCTGAGATGATGTCCTCATATTCTGTCAGCAAATCTCTTATCTCTTCCGGGTGTCCTCCTTCTAGTTCCGGTCTCTTAGTCTTCTTAAGAATTAAGGCAAAACACACATTCTCATTTCTCATTCCATCCAAGAATTTCCTTCCATCTACCAAATAGATTCTAGCATTCGTACATACTTCAATCTTCAAAGGTTCCTCCAAAGGCAACGGGGTTTTCTTCCTCCCATTGGCCACAATAGTGTATGTATTCTTTCTTCCATCATGTACTAACTGTCTATCAAACTACCAAGGTCTTCCTAACAAAAGATGACAAATATCCATAGGCATAATATCATACAAAACTTCATCATGATAATTCCCAATTTTTAATTTTACCAAATATTGTTCACTTACTAACAACTTGTGTTCATCCTGAATCCATGCTATTTGATAAGGCTTAGGGTGTTTCAATCTCTCCAATTTCAACTTATCCACCATCTCTTCTGAAACAAGATTATCTGAACTACCACTATCAATAATAACTTTACAACACTTACCGGATACCTTACATCTAGTCTTGAACAAATTCTTCCTCTGCAAGGGCTCTTCATCTCCTCTGGTATGACACAAATCTCTCCTCGTCATCAATAGTTCTCCATCTTCTGGTTTATTGTCTGATCCGATGGGGTTTTCTTCCACTACTACTGCTCTTCTGGTAATTTATGTCTTCTTACAATCGAATGTACGATGTCCTTCTCCTCCACACTTAAAGCGGGATCCTCTAAATTTCCTCTTGTCTTGTCTTCCAAAGTTCTCATTCTGGTAACCATCTAGTTCTCTCCTTTGGTAGATATTTCCATCATCCTTCTTATATGAATTACTTTCTTTGCTCACTTCCTTTTCCTTGCTCTAATCTGTATTGGTTCCTCTTCCTCTAGTATATCCTCTTCCTCCTTGAAATCTTCCTCTGTAAACCTTCCACCTCTACCTCTATGTCTTTGTTCATGTCTTTTGTTTAACTTCTCTTCTACCTTTAGGGCATACTGGTAAGCCTCTTCAACACTCTCCAATTTGATCATGCTCAATTCATCTTGTATAGACATCCACAATCCATTAAAATATCTTGCAACTTGTTCAACTTCATCATCAACATGTCCTGATCTAATATTCAACTTGTAAAATGCTTCGGTGCACTCCTTCACACTAGATTCCTTTTGTCTCAAATTTTGTAACTTTCGAAACAAATCCACTTGATAATTCACTGATACAAACTTTGATTTCAACTTAGCAATCATTTGATCCCATGTATTAATCTTCTCTTTACCTCTTCTTTGTCTATCAACTTGCAAATGCTCCCACCAAAGAGATGCATGACCTTTCAACCAGGTACAGACCTATTTTACCTTCCTCTCTTGTGTAGTGTTTTCAAAATTGAAATACTTCTCCATCTCCAAGATCCAATCCATCAACTCATCTGAATATAAATTCCCATCATATTCTAGTGGGGTAAAATGAGATTTAGTATTTGCCCTACTCAAAACCCTCAAAAACCTTTCCTCATCCGAATCAACTATTGGTAGGTTTGCTTGATCTGTCGAGGCTTCTTCTCCTTCATCTTCACTTATATCTTCAATATGTCTACCTCTTCTCTGGGTTGTCTCCACGACTTCTAACTGGGCTACTATTCCTCGCAACATCTCCATCACAATAAGGTCTGCATTCCCACGTGCTCCACCATTCCTAGCTCATCTTCACACCATTGTTCACACTAGTCCTCTTTAGTTGCAGGTTGGATATGCAATCTGCCACCCTACAACAAAATTTTAGGACATGCAACCTCTGCAACGAAACTTCGCTTTGATACCACTTGAAGTAGTCATCGACGAGGAGGGACCTCAAAGAGATCAATCCAAACTGGTCAACAAGAGTAAACACAATAGAAACACAAAGATATGATAGAGGCAATGCAGAATAGATTGATTTATTGCATGAAATTCGATTGCATCCAACTAGTAACAACCGGGTTACAACATACCAGCTCACAGGCCTGGTAGAATAGGTCACAATCGAGACCTTGAATCTTACAATCTATCTTCTACGCACAGTCTAGCTACTTGATTCTCTAATTGATTCTCATTCATTGCATTCTAATGTGTAATTACAAATATATATATATATCGATCCAATCCGCCCAAAAGGGATAAAAACCCGAAGAACCAGACCTCATGGATAAAATAACAAGGTCGACCTCCGCCAAGAGATTCCTCCGAAAAATCCAAAGGATGAAAGGTAGATCATGGGAAAAGGTCAACCACATGCCAAGGAACATTCAAATCAATGCCCAAGGCTCTACAAGCTTCAGAATGGGTTCCGGTAGATCACTAGAATAGGTCAGGCAATCGGTAACAAAGGAACAACCAGTAACAGGAAACTATCATGGAAACCGGTAGCGATATCTTACCGGAAAATGATCCAAATGTGATGTGGTTTGGAAGCAAGAAGGATGATGAAGTCTTCAAGTAGAATCCAACTCCACAAGGTCCGGTGAGCCAAAGCCGGGACACAGAGAAAGGAAAACTAAATAAAAATAAATAAATAAAAAGGAAAATGTTTTTGGTTGATGAAAGATTGCAATGAACCGGGGATGCTTCTGCATCAAGAATTCAAAGAAAGGTCTTGCTAAGTATGTTTAGAAGCATCATTAAAATAATCAAATTCAAAAGAACAAGACTTGGGAACTGGTACTTAGATTGGTGGACAAGAATGTAATTGGAACTAAGTGGGTATTCATAAATAAGTTGAATGAGAAAGGACAACTGACAAGGAATAAAGTGAGACTGGTATGTAAAGGATATTCTCAAGTACAAGGTATAGAATTTGAAGAAACTTTTTCTCTGGTAGCAAGGATGGAAGATATACGCATGTTTCTTGCATTTTCTTCTTACAAGAACTTTAAAGTTTATCAGATGGATATCAAATCAACATTTTTGAATGGAGATATAGAAGAAGTTTACATTGAGCAATCAGATGGATTTGGATTGATAGAAGAATCAAATACGATATACAGACCGAAGAAAGCTTTGTAAGAACTTAAATAGGCACCTAGAGCCTGGTATGCAAGGCTTAACAGGTATTTGCTTCAACAAAATTTCTTTAAAAGTACAACAAACTTTTGAATTTGGTACAATAAAGGTGGAGAATTAATGTTGAAAGCCTATACTAATGTAGATTGGCTTGGAAGTGTTGATGACCAGAAGAGTGCCTGTGGTGGTGCATTCATTTTAGGAGACAGATACGTTTCTTGGTTTATTAAGAAACAAGATTTAGTTTTCCTATCTACTGTAGAAGAAAAATATATTGTAACAACATCTTATTGTATTCCTATTTTGTGCGATAATACAAGTGTAATAAACATTTTGAAGAATCATGTTATGCATTCAAGAACAAAGCATATTTGAATCAGACATCACTATTTAAGGGACAAAGTTTTTGAGAAGGAAGTTAGGTTGGAATGCATTTTTACAAAGGAGTAGGTTGCAGACGTAAACACTAAAATAGTCTGCAAAGATGCTGAAGTGAAATCTCAGATGTCGATCCGCTACACCTGGGAGAGAAATGCTAAAAATCTACAAAAAAGATTGGTAAAAAGGGACGTGGGTCCCATCGGGCATGCCAAAATGGAGACAAGGAAAAGGTGCTAGATGATTAAAATGCATACAACAACATTAAAACACAAATAATCAAACAATTGCATGCAAATAAAATTGTTATACCTTCTCTTCTCCTTCAGATTGAACCTTTGGTGAAGAAAGGAATGCGCCTCTTCCCTACTTGATTGGATTGGTTCTTAGGTTGGATGTGGATTACTCTCCACTACTAAAACAACAAGGGATTTGATAAATGGATGGAAGGATGGATGAAATGATGGTAATGCAACTAAATAGCATAACTGATGGAAAATGGATGGAAGGATGGAAGGATGATAATGATAATGCAATTAATGGAAAATGATAATGAAACTAAATGATGATGAGATAAAAATGATAATGAGATGGTAATGAAAACATAAATAAATAATGTAACTAAATGGTAATGATAATGAATGATAAGATGCACCTAAAAAATGCAAGAACCTAATGTAATTTGCAATGCAAAAGATGGATGTAATGATGGCCTATATGCACATGTAGATGCAATGGGATGAAAATGAATGATTTTTGTAATGAGACAACCATAATACAATGAAATAGGACTTAAACAGAAGAAAGAGGGGGAAGGAAAATGAATAAATTGAAGTCTCCAAGATGGGGGAATGATGGAATGAATGGGTGATGGTTGATTTGTTGTTGTGTAGATTTGGAGAGAAAACCTAGTTTAATATTGCCAAGGATGATATACACCACTAATTATAGGAATCATGATGTTATGAAGATATGAGGCATGAACTAGACTCTCAAACAAAAGGGATCTCTATGCACACAGGCTCACAAACACCATGATGGTGTAAATGCAGGATTGCATGATCATGAAAGATAAACCTTCAAACATGCCATACCACAAAAAGATGCCCCAATATACACCAACCCAGGACATACCAGGATATAGAATGATCATGGCAGCCCTAGATAGGAGTAGCCATAGGACACAAAGATGCAAATCAAAGCAAAATACCAAATCATGCAAATAACATACATATGGCCAACTGATGCATCTCGATGGGCAAAGGTAACTAATAGGACTCAGTAGGCAATAGAGCAGATGGCATGTGTAAGTGAATGTGGATATGGAGGTTGACTGCTAAGATTTGGGTAGCACGATGTTGATGGATTTTTGGATGACATGCAAGTCAAGAAGAAGCTCAACTTGATGCGATAAGCTCAGAAAATGGGGAAAAGATCAATGTAACAGGACAAAAGATCAATTTACTGGGATGATCCTTATTCAGGGTCTATACAAAAACTCGTCATCTCATGAAGGAAAAGGCAAGTGTGAAGGAGGTGATGCAAGTGATCAAGACAAAAGAGATCTACACGGATGAGGGGAGAGAATTGATGGGCTAAGTGATGAATTCATTCCTGACATCACTAATGAAATATGGATGTTGGGAGATTTGTGGGAAAAAAGAGGTTAATTAATGGCTTACATTACAAAAATATGGATATCAGGAGTAGGGAGGGGGGGTTTGGGAAGGTAATGCAAGCAGAGAGATGAGTGTCCGAAGAGACGGTGGATCTGACTTATTTACCTTGATGCTTGGAACCAATTTTTCACCAAGGTACTTGCCCATAGTGCCACAAAATGGTTTTCACTAATGAACAAATTGTTTTTCTTATCTTTTTTGCTTTTTCAATTTTTTGTATTTTTATGAATTTTTAATTTTTTTTATCTTTTTCTGATTTTCTAAAACTGCTAACCTTTGAAGACAAGGTATAGAATCTCTTCAGATGCATGATGTTCATGGGCTCATCTAAAGGGTCTCCTTTGAGTGTAGCAAATTGATAGGCTCCTGACCCATATTTTGCAGTAATGACATAAGGTCCAAGCCAATTATGAAAGGAAACTTGCAGCCAACATTATGACAATTTCCACATAACCTATTATAGATTTCAATCAAATCAACACATAGAAGCCATATGCAAAGAATAAACAACATACCCATGAAAAGTGACACAAGATATATCCTAGGAAAACCCTCATGAGGGAAAACCCCAACCTCCAAAAGCATCATCCACCATGTATTATAAACAATGTGTTCATTACAATACAATTATGGAAAACTTCTTAAACCCAGCCATAACAAGCCATCAACAAACACTCCATGTGAACAAGCATGAATCCACACATCCCGTGTCATCCTTCCAACCTTCACAAATGCTAACCTGGCTAACTGACCAACCCAAACAACTACCCTTATGATTACTTTTATAAACACAAGCTCCCACAAAACCACCAAGTGGTAATACATCAAAACCATGTGTCCAAAACCATGCGACAATAAAATATAATATTTTTCCTACCTACCCTTGACCCACATTTAATATTGGGTACTTCATCACAATTACATTCCCCAATATTAAATAAATATTGTAATCACATAAATCTATCTATTTAATTAAATGAATATTTCTTATTTATTTGATTAAAAATCCACTAGCCATCAGTTAATTAAATTAATATTTGTAGTCACATAAATCTGTCCAATTTAATTAAATGAATATTTTCTATTTATTTGATTAAAATTCCACTAGCCATCAGTTAATTAAATTAATATTTAATTAATTCATCTTCAAACATTCACCTATTAATTAAATAAATTATTCAATTTATTTTTATCAATTCATTATACCAAATTCACAATCAATTAAATGAATAAATCATATTTATTTCATTTAATTCTCTTTCCTCTTTTAAATAAATTAAATAAAACATTTATTTAAATCATTAAATCCTCCCCCACCCCCACTTGCATTTTCCTACAAATGCAACTTGCACACATTTATTGAAATAAATTAAATTATTTTAAATAAAAATCCTATTTTTCCTCACCCACCAAATCCACTTGCATTCCTAAACCCCCTTCTAAATTCTTCTAACCCCTTCCTAATTAACCTAATTCATCCCCTAATTATTGTCACATTCCACATTCTTAAGCAACTTGGAGTCACTTCTCAAAGACTTCAAAGTCTTTGAAAAGCATTTAATGTTTTGTGTGTTCAACAATTTAACCTCCAAAGTCTTCCAAAACCACTAATGGCTCTTACATGACCATTTATGGCTCTTACATAACCATTTATGGTTATTTCAACTTGCACTCATGTGTCTCCTCAAGTATTTATTGTTTGACCATGGTTATCCCTTTTGCCTTTGCACAAGAGTTTATCCATTGGATAAAAGCTTTATTCTTTGAATAAAGAATTTATTCACTCAACCCAACCTTGACCTTAACTCCCAAATTAACCTTCAAGTCATGTCAAGCATTTAATGTTTATTCCCTCTCCTCTCAACCTATCTCACATTGACACTTGTCATCCTGGGATTGGGTTGAAAGCCATCACATGGATTGAATATCATTCAATCCTGACCTTTGTTGAGATTATTCAATCTCAACCATCCATTGCTCCATTTTTTCTATAAATAGAGCACATTTCTTCATAATCCAGATCCTGAAAACTTATATGCATTTAATCTATAGTGAATTTTAGAGAGATTTTAGCATAATAAACTCATATAATTGTCATTTTGGTTTAAAACAAATCATCTTAGTATCTATAGCATCTAGTATTAGCTTTTCATTCATATTTAGAGCAAATACTTTAATCTTGAATCTCCATAAGCATCCATAATGCAAAAAACTGCTGAGAGCTACACTATTTTGGAACTTGGAGAGGAGAGGAACAAGGAAGGAGAAACTACCAGCATGGTAGAGAGCATTTGGAGAAGCTTAGTTGCTTTTTGTAGATTCCTTAAGCTTTCTTTTTGCTTAGTAGTGTCTTTCTTGATATGCTTGCTTAGGATAGTTTTTAATTTATGATTTTCTAACATCTAACAATCGACTTCTTGTTGTTTCTTGTTCGGTGTTTGTTTATCCTAACCTTGTCCTTTTTGCAGAGCATCATTTGGTGAACTCGACGTGAATCCAAGCACCCAAAAACTTTTTTTAAAAAAACAACTAACATGTTTGAATGTTGAAATTGACACATAGGTCGCGCTTTAGCGCTTTTGATTGCGTTGTAGCACTTTTGCAACTTGTTATTCTAGCGCTATTGTAAAAACAATAGCGCTATTGTCTCAAGTTTGGCGCTATTGTGATTTTTTTACCACTTTTGTGCTTATTTTAGTGCTTTTGCGCTTGTTCTGGCGCGTTTGTATTTACTATCAAATTCTTCTTTTAGCGCTTTTGTTTCTGTAAAAATGTGCTTTTGGTTAAACTAGCGCTTCTGTTTTCACACAGACTAGCACTATTGTAACAGAACATTGTAAGGAAGGCCTTGTAACCGAAAAATTGATTTATTTTAGGCTTGTGGAAGCCCACCTTAGGTGTGGATTTTACTAACTGTTTGCTTTTTGTGCAGGTCTAAAAATCACTTCCTTAAAATCAAAATTTTGTTTTTGGTGTTGTAAAAATTAAACAAAAACAACTTTTCTTTTCTTTCTAGTTAGGATCATTTGTTTTTGGTGCCTTAAAACTAAACAAAACAAACTTTGTTTATTGCAAGTTTAGGCTTAATTTTTCATTTGGTGCTTAAAATCAACAAGACAAATTTATTTCTAGCATCAAACTTAAGCAAAAATTTACAATCCACACTTCAATTTTTGGTGCAAATAAAATTCACAATCAACTTGTCTCAATTTTCCAAAAGCGATTTACTTCAAGCAAACGTGTTTTTTATTAAGTTCACGAGGATTTCATTTTCCTATTACTTAAACATAGTCTTTGAAATTAAAAAGAACATCATGGTTGTTGGAGCAACATCTCCAAATTAAATAGAAAATCATTGCAATGACAAGTTAAAAAGAACCAGTGCTTTTCATGATTGGCACACTTGTGCAAAAAGTTGTTCGAGTGGTCCTACTTCTAACACACACTATCCTCTCCCTTGGCTTTCGTGATCCTAGGTGCAAGAGAAAAGTGTTAGTAACACTCAAATTTTTATCTTTTAAGAGAGGCCTGCCAAGAGACACATCACTCTTGGGAATGACCTCGCGCGGTAAATCCTTCGAGCCGCTATAGAAATTAGGTGAAAGCGAAAGTTGTAGCCTTGGGTATAGTTGTTCCTACAGTGTAACTTGCCGAAAGGACAAACGGGCCCCACCACAAGTTACAAGGCTCTTAAGTGAGTCACTGCAGAATGAACTTATGTCCAAAGACATCGAAAATGACTAAACACCTTTAAATAGTAGCCCACCCGTTCTATTGATTGAGGATATTTGTGATATAATTCAGTGCAAGAGCATAGATGGTTTTTCTCCCAAGATACTCACCATACATATTTCCTTGAGTAGAAACATAGCTTTTTGAAAAGTCACTTGTGGCTTGATGAAAGTGGTGACTCCCCCATCATAGGGATCATCTATTTGTTATGCTCGTGCAAGACTTAGTATATCACATCCTTACTTGCTACGGTGGGATTCATTTATCACAAAGTCGAAGAAATATCAAGATGTGGGCTGAATTTATCACAACTGGCCATTTGACCTTAGGAATACAAAGTGTTTGAAGTGTTTTCATTTTAGTCAAAGACCAAAGTACAAATTGAGCCGACTTCAGGCTTTGAAAAGAAAAAACACCTAAAATACACTTAAAGGAAAGGGTCATAAAAATTCCAAGGATTGGGTTAATCTAGACCCATACTCATTTGTGCCTTTGAGGCAACATTCTTGTGTTTGTGTGCTTGCTTTGTTTTCTTGTCAAAGAAACATCATAAAATCCAAAAATCAAAACAAGTATTCATCCAACCAAACATTTTTCAAAACAACCAAAAAGATCAAAAACAAAGAAAAGTTTCAACTTTATGACCATTCTTCACATCTTGAGAAAGAAGAATCTTCATCAAAACATCAACTTGAAAAGAAGACCATTGAGCTCAAAGGTTTTGATCAAAAGGAGGAAATTTTTCTATCTAAATGGACAAATCTTTGTCTCTCATAGAGTTTTTCTACGTCACGTGCGTCTCTACCTTCAAGGCAAATCAAACGAATTTGATTCAGAGTCATTAAACCACAGAGCTTTTATGCAATATGGAGCTTTGAGTTATCACAAAAACCAAGGAGGCAAGATCAATCCCAACTTCTTCAAAAACATTTGTATCACATACAACGTAGCTCGAGAAATGCCACCAACGCCTGAAAGGGAAGAGGTAGAATTTGTTCAATTTGTGACACAAAGTTTTTATTGAAGTAAAAACATCTCATCCATTCCCACGTTCACTTTATCATCAATTTGTTTCAAACTCTCAAAACATTAAGAGGTTCTTGTCCTAAGTTCTCTTTTGGATATTGTTTGAATCAAACAACAAAACATCACTTTTAGATTGTTTCTACATCTAGAATAAGCTCATCCTAAGAGACATATCTACGTAGGTTAAAACTAGTTTATGAGTGAATCCTCTCATTACTAGGTAGTTAAGTCTGTAACACATCTCAGATTTCTCTAAACCTTATCACATCAAACCTTATAAAAAACAACAAGCAATTCAAAGAAAGAATTTCGGTCGCATCTACCTTTAAGTGCTAGAGATCCACATGCAAAACAATTCACCAACCATCAATCTTTCATTTCATCAACAACTCATCATCATTTTCACCCAACTTCAACAAAAAATCATAAACAAAATGGCTCATACCCGATCACAGTCAAGGCAATGAGAAATAGAAATTGAAGAAGAAGAGGAGGAAAATATCAATGAATTTCAAGAAGCACTTGGAGGAAATGCTAATGTCAAAAACCCAAGTACTCCTACTCCTGCAACAATAGAAAGGGCTTGGCACAACCCTCTCTTTAACAGACTTTTTGATGAAATAATCAGGAGCAATGCGGATGCTCACTTTTTAAAGCTTGCTCAAGAAGGAGCCAAACTCCCCTCTAACTTTGATCTTGCACAACTAAGACAAGCATCATAACGACAAAGTCGCCATGAGGAAGAAACAATTAGAGATCCCATCAAATATAACATTCCTCGAGGTAACCCACGACCTCCTCCTCCAAATGACATAGAACATGTTGTGGCAACAAGTTGAAAATCTCGCCCAACAACTTCGTAGTGGCGTAAAGACTAATCAATTTTCACTCAATGACATTTGTCCCTATCCCTTTGATAGGAATCTTTATATGCCACCTTTTCCACGAGGGTTAGAAACACCCAAGTTTGAAAAGTATAGAGGAAAAGGAGATCCTCGTGATCATGTCAGAGAATTCCATTCATCTTGCCTCGAAGTGGCATACGAAGATACGTACCTCATGTGCCTTTTTCCCAAAAGCTTGGGAGGAACAACCACATCGTGGTTTTCCCGACTATCAGGTGGCATTAGGACCTTTGAAGAGCTAGTTCAAAAGTTCTTGGCACATTACTCTCATAACATTGAATGTGATATCACCATGGCTGATCTATGTAACACTAAACAAAAACCAGGTGAACTATTCTCAGTCTTCCTGCAATGATGGCATCAAATGTCTAGCAGACGTTCTCTTCAGTTGCCTAAACACGAACTAGTGGAAATATTTATTTCCAACTTAAACGAAGAAATGGAGTTTCACCTGGACGTCAAAGACACAGACTCTTTCAATGACATGATCACCAAAGGCTTAAAATGTGAGCGGGCTCTCATCAAGAAAGGACTTATCAAAATCTATAATGAACCAAAGGATGGTCCTTGCCCACGCTTTAATAGTGACAAACCAAGCTTCTAGAACAAAAACAAAAATGTTGTCAACGACGAGGTTGTGGATGCAAGAACTATCAAAAGTTCACAACCTGTAGTTCAATTTGCAGGACAGAATCCCCCACCTCAGACTAACATAGTTGCTCCTCCAAATCAAAGCTGCATTACATCTCACGATGAACCCAGACCTCGTCAACAAAAATAAAAGCGCACATACACTCCCTTAGGGGAACCCATAAAAATAGTATTACGACAACTGGTTTCTCAAAATCTGGTAACCCTACCCAAAACATCAAACTATGAACCTCAAGTCAAACCTTCATGGTGGAGGGATATTGAACATTGTGATTTCCATCAAGGGAGAGGACACAAGACAAGCAATTGTCACAGATTGAAAGATCTTATTCAGGATCTTATTGATTGAGGTGAAATCGAAATCGAAGGACATGACCCAAAGACAATGAACAATTATCATCTTATGTTTAAAAATCCACTTCCATCACAAGATCAAAGGGGTCCTTCCACTTCCAGGAGAGGCATTGATACCACTGATTATATGCAAGCCGCGTATAATTATACTGTAAATCACCTGTACGATGCCAGTGAACAAATTGCAACCATAACCATCAAAAATCCTAGCTCCACTTGCAATGTTGTTACACGTCGCAACAATATTACTATAAAGGCAGATCCACAAGGCACCCCATCTATCCCAAAGCAGTACAATCTTGTGGAACAGTTAGACAAAATGCCCGCACTGATATCTATCCTAGAGCTATTGTGCTTATATCCATCCCATAAAACAATCTTGGATCAAGCTTTCCAAGAGGAATCAGTCCCTGCAAACCTAAATACAGATCAATTCCAAGCCATGGTTGGAAGTCTAAAGTCATCACCTTGTCTCACTTTTTCTGAAAGTGACAACTCTTCCTTCTAGCAACCTCACAACGCTTCGCTACACATTGAAGGATTTATCAACCAACATAAGATCACGCGAGTCTTGATCGATAATGGAGTCGACCTGAATATTTGTACACTGTAGTTGGTCACCACTTTGGGATATGCAATAGAATCAGTGGATCCTCGCAAGAAGATCACAATCAAATCTTATGATGATGCAGAGCGTTCATCCAAAGGAGCTATGGTACTACCTATCCAAGTGGGGCCTATGGTGAAGCATATCATCTGTCAAGTTCTGGACCTTCATCTGCCATATAATCTATTGTTAGGAAGACCTTGGATACACACCATGCAAGCCATTCCATCCACTTACCATCAATGTATCAAGTTCCCACATAACGGTGTAGAGATCACAGTCCTGGGCGATGCAAACCCCTTTGCATATTGTCATAATATCAGTCATCAACCAAAGATTACCATTCCTAACAATAGAGAAGCCATCTCCTCCACCTCATACATAAGTCCAGCCTCTCTTACCAGTTCAAACACCACTATACCCAAGCAAGAAAAGCTTAAGATGAAAATAGCAGAGGAAGGTCCTGGGGAATACAATTTGAGTCAACTCTTTTGTGTGGGACAAATGTCCACTTCTCCTAGAACACATGGAAAACCTCAGCAGTTACTTCAAACACCACTGATCACGCCATCATGTGCTTTGACACCTTTCATCCTGGGGAAGAGTCAAGAAGAAGAAACCGGAGATGAGGACTTAGTGGAGTGGATCTATAGAGATCCCATCACCACCGATATGCCGCAAGCTACACTTCCCACGGATTAGTATGGCAAAGGCCTCCTCATTATGCAAAGAATGGGTTATGATGGTCAGAGTGCTTTGGGACCTTGCAAACAAGGAAGACATGAACCACTACTACCAGAATTAAAGCCCAAGGATAATACAGGCCTAGGCTTTCAAAAGGAGATCTTTCCTAAGCTCAGATTCAAAGGAAAACCCAACAAACCACTATATCATTCTATTGCAAAGAGGACACCTTTTATTATCAAAGCCGCATCAAAAACCATCGCAACTCCCCCACAGAGGATCAAAATCCCAATGCAACCATCTACAATACCAATCATCCCACCAATCAAACCAATGATCCCATCAGCAATAGTAATAACATCAGTAGCACCATTAGCAACAGCAATTATGTCAGAACCCATAGCAGTATCTACGACACCAGCGGTTCCAGCAAAAACAGCAGAGTCAACACTACCGATACTCCCCATATCGGATTCATTGATCCCCATAATCCTTCCTGTAGCACCGATCATTCCATCTACAAAGGTACATCAATCGATCACACCCGCAATATTTAACTCAAAGGATATCCCAGTATGGTATAGTAATCGAATCCTAGAAAGTGATTCAGAGACCGACTCACATGAATGGGAATTTGATTCCATCCAGCTTAATACTTCAGATGAGGAAGACACATCACTACCTCCACCTTGCAAAGACATCCCCGTTTACGGAGAAGCATAGATAAAGACCTCTTGGGTTCCTGAGCTAGAAACTTCTTCCACAGACCCTACGTCACATCCTACACCTGATTCTGATAGGGAGAGTACCACAACGACCTTCACTAACACATCTAACGAACTTAACCTAATCGAAGAAGTAATGCCCATTATCCATCCTGAACTCATCGAATGGAACCACCCTAATCCCCCATGTCTTGACCATTTCCAAAACGATGAGGCGATCATTGACTTTTTAGAACTGCGGGATAACATACCAAGCGGGGATCACAAAGCTGGATTCGCCATAGAACTTGATAGCGCAACATACTTTGGGGCGGATGCCAAACCTTTCAGCTGCAAAAATATAACAATAAAACATTGATCTTCCAGTGAAAACCACACCATGGCACTGTTTGATTTAACAAAAGTAAAAAGAAAGAGCATATCCAATGGTGAAAACCTCTATGAGGCGCAGATGGATGAAAGGTTTGACATTCTCCCTGCTAGTACACAACGGGAATGATCAACGATTCTCATCGAGGAAACAAAAGAATACAATGTGGGGACTCTTGAAATTCCTCACCACATACATCTGGCATCTCTTCTAACTCCAGAGGAACAGCCTAAGTTTGTAGAGTTCTTTCAAAAGCGATAGATCAACTTTGCATGGTCATATGCAGACATGCCTGGGCTTGATCCTAATTTAGTCATGCATCACCTCACCATAGCAGAAGGAGCCAAGCCTATCAAGCAGAAGCTTCGCAAGATGCATCCTCAGATTGCAATACTAGTCAAAGCAGAACTCAAGAAACTCCTAGATGTTGGTTTCATTAGACCAATTGATTATGTAGATTGGATATCCAATATTGTGCCTGTCGGCAAACCAAATGGGGGCATATTTATTTGTATTGACTTTAGAGATCTGAATAAGGCATGTCCTAAGGATGACTTCCCCCTACCAAACATCGACATCATAGTGGACCTAACAGTAGGACATGCCATGCTTTCACTCATGGATGGCTTTTCAGGATACAATCAGATAAAGATAGCACCAGAAGATCAACATAAGACAGCCTTCACATGTCCATGGGGCACATACTGCTGGAATGTAATGCCTTTCGGTCTAAAGAATGCAGGAGCGACCTATCAACGAGCAATGACCATCATCTTCCATGACATGATGCATACTATGATGGAAGATTATGTTGATGACTTACTAGCAAAATCACTCACCAGAGAAGGTCATCTCGACATATTAGATAAAATCTTTGATAGACTGGAACAATATCATGTTCAACTCAACCCAAAGAAATGTGTCTTTGGAGTAACCTCAAGGAAGCTTCTAGGGTACATTGTCTCAAGCAAAGGTATTGAGGTTGATCCAGCAAAGGTCAAAGCAATCATGGACATGCCACCACCAAAGAACATCAGTCAACTTAGGACATTACAAGGACAGCTACAATCCATCCAAAGATTCATTGCACAACTGGCAAATAAGTGTCACCCCTTTACACATCTGCTACACAAAAACATATGCTTTCAATGGGATGCTAGATGCCAGTAAGCATTCCAGATGCTTAAAGACTATCTTATGAATACATCGTTGTTGATCCCACCAAATCCAAGCAGACCTCTGTTACTTTATATATCAACAACAAATACATCATTAGGTGTACTATTGGCACAACATAATGCAGAAGGGAAAGAGTGTGTTGTTTACTACATCTCTCGCACACTGGTTGACCATGAACTCAATTACACCCCTATTGAGCAAGCTTGCCTAGCAGTAATCTTGGCAGCCACTAAACTAAGGCACTATCTGTTAACACACAAAGTACAGCTCATTACAAAGATTGATCCACTAAAATAATTACTCAGTAAAGCAGCATTGACGGGCCACTTGACCAAATGGGTGATGATTCTTAGTGAATTCGACATTGAGTATGTGGACCGTAAAGCTATCAAAGGTCAAGTTATTACAGATCAGTTGGCCGATGCACCACTCGTAGGCGATCATCCTCTCATTTCCAATTTTCTAGATGAAGAGATATTCATGATCACAACAGCACAACCATGGAAACTATACTTTGATGGTTCGTACACTAGGCATGGCTCGAGGGCAGGCATTCTGGTTATCACACCTCAAGGTGACAACATCCTGAAATCTTATAGACTCACATTTCCATGCACCAACAACATAGCAGAGTATGAGGCCTTGATCACAGGACTCAGGCTAGCCATACAATGGAAATTACAAGAACTACAAGTATATGGCAACTCCCAACTGGTCATTCGACAAGCAACTGATGAATATCAGACCAAGGATGACAAACTCATGCCATACAAACAAATGGTGGACAAATTAAAGGCATCATCTACTACTATCACCTTTGAGTAGATACCAAGAGATTAGAATCGAGATGCTGACGCTATGGCTACCATCGCATCTCTCCTAGATCTTCCACAGAATTCAACACGCTACGAGTTCTTGGTAGAACAGCTTTGGATTCCCGCTTATGATATCCCCGAATCCTAACATGATATGTCACCTTATCGGTTCTGAATCCCCATGGTACGGTGAGTTCTACACCTATCTCCGCGATCACACCCTTCCTTCTAACCAATTGAATAACCAACATAAAACCTTCATTCGCCAAACTGCTCAATATACCATTATTGCTGAAACCCTATACCGACGCAGTCTTGAGGCCTTGGAAACGTACATGGAGGAATTTTTGGAACTCATGCAAGTGGTCCTTCACTAGCCAAGAAACTCATGCGAACTGGATACTATTGGCCATCCATGTAAAAAGACTCCTACTACTTTGTCAGAAAGTGCAAGAAATGCCAAGTTCATGGAGACCTGATACATGCACCAGCACAAGAACTACAACCAATCACAACACCATGGCCTTTTTGTCAATGGGGTCTTGACCTTGTGGGTAAAATCAATCCATCTTCATCCAATGGCCATAAATTCATTATTACCGCCACCAAATATTTCACAAAGTGGATCAAAGTTGTTCCACTTACCCAAGTTACCAGCAAGCAGATCGCCTCATTCATCCTCAATTACATCATCTGCCAGTATGGTGTACCCATGTCTATCATCACAGATAACGGTCTTCCTTTTAAAAATCAGGATGTCCGTGAACTCTGTGAGAAATTTCACATCCAACACCGCTTTTCCACTCCCTATTACCCACAAGGCAATGGTCAGGCCGAAGTGTCAAACAAGAACATATTAAGAATCCTAAAGAAGACAGTCAATGATGCCGGTCATGATTGGCACGTTCAATTGAATCCAGCACTATGGGCATATCGAACTAGCATTTGCACCCCTACAAGCGCAACTCCCTACTCATTGGTCTATGGTGCAGAAGCTATTTTACCTATTGAGGTCGAGATACCATCACTACGGGTTTCCTCGCACAATATCATCAATGATGAAGCATATAGAGTATCCCATCTCCAAGACTTAGAGCTACTTGATGAGAAACGACAAGCTGCATATAATCACCTCAAGGCCTATCAGCAGCGCATGAGCAGGAGCTATAATCATCGAGTTAGACCTCGTACATTCAAAGTAGGTGATCTTGTTCTTTGAGAAAATCCTTGTAACCAACCAAACCGCGAACATCAAGGAAAGTTTGAATCAAATTGGCTGGGTCCATATGTTGTCACTGTTGTATTTGGGTTCGGGGCATATCAGTTGGCTACTTTAGAAGGAGAACCGCTAGCATATCCGATCAACAACATGCACCTCAAACGGTTTTATACGTAAAAGTTGTACAGAGTATCAGGCTCTCATACATGTCATAAAATCAATACAAAAACATTCAGAAAAATGTCCTGAAGAAAATACAAAAACATCAAAATAGTAAAGAAAAATCATGCATCCAAACGGTGAACAACCATTCCGGTGGCACCTTGGGTAAGTGCGATGGTGAAAACCTAGCAAACAGGCGCCACTCGTAATGGCTATGGCTCCATTGTCTTTCAGACTTGTTGCGATCACATTCATTACACACACACATCCATCCGCCCAAACCAGGGCTTGTTATTGATCTGCAATCAAAAATAGTACTTCATGCATCTTGCATCCCGTTTTTTCAGAGTCATGTCTACACTGGGGGCAATGCTCTTAATCTAGTTTGATAGAAGTGGATTATACATTATTCTTATGATTCGTTGGGTTCTTCATTCAAAACTATCTCACAAAATCCAAAAACATTCAAAACAATCATCAAAATACCAAAAACATTCAAAAATTGTCTCACAAAATACCAAAAACATTCAAAACGATCACAAAAATCCAAAAACGTCAGAAAACATAAAAAATCAAACAAAAACATGGCCACACATTGTACATACTCATCCGAGCAGATATCAAACAAGCATTGAAAAATACTCGCACGATGATCACTTCTCAAATTGACCAAACCATCAACATCAACACTCAAAAAATTGTCTTCAACAAGGATACATCCTTCCTTACCAAAACAAAGACAAAATGACATTTCCTTTTACAAGAAAATTATGTGTTAAGCTATCAAATACTTGGTTGGTTTATGAGTAATTCTTTCGTTTATATGTATTAGGTTCCTACACCATTGTTTGTGTATCTTCTGCAGATTATTCCAATGAAGTTCTGGGGCATGTACTAATGGTGTCTACGTGGGAAATTCACTAAGCTACATGATCTTATACAAAATGCAGTCATAGATCACTACGGCTTGCTGACTACAGCGTATACCTCGACCATATGAGCATGAACCATTACCAAGGATCCATATTCTTTATTCTTTATGTATATACTGTTTTGTTTGTGCAAACAATGCTCCTTCTTTGGTTCCTCCTCATCCAATTTGGATAAAGGTTTTTGTCTCTTATTAAGATGTGAACTTGTCTCAGGATATGATCAGCCCAAGATCAAGGAGGCCAATCCAAGTCATGCATAAACGGAGATGATCCTTGTCTGTTCCGAAAGGAATACTCTAGTCAACTTGACCCATTATATCAAGTTGTTTGTATTAACTTGCTATATCCAATCCATGTAAGAAATACTCTGGTCATCTTGAATCATTATGTCAAGATGCTTGTATTTTTCTTACAACATTTTAAAGCTCAATGATGAAAATAGAGCACTATGGATCGTCATTTCATCTCATATGTTTATATAATTGCATTCCATTGCACATCACCCATCCATTCACTCATTCATATGTATGATTTGTATGCAAATGTGAACAAAGTTAAAATGAGCAGCTATGTGCAAATTAAGCTAGTCTTGGATACAATCGCAACCGAGTACTCTGATACATCATCAATGCAAAGTCTAAAACATCTTGCATTCATCATGATCATATCATCATCATCATCATCATTACATTTAGTTGCATTTGCATCAAAAACATTTCATATCATTTTAGTTGGTTAAAATGCATATAGTTCATTATCATTTATTAAATATGAGTCTTCTTATATCATTTTATCATTGCATAATGTTTAAGATTCATTCATATAAACCAATTGTCCTTGGTTGTATTGGCCATTTATTATGCATACATTTAGTGTCAGTTATCCATTATCATATTATCATCCTTTATTATCCTTTTATCGTTGCATACATTCATTTATCTATTCATTAGTTAAAAGTGCATTCATTCATCCATTATTAAGTGTCTTATTATGCTCATTGTAAGATTCATTTACATTGCATTCATTATCCTTTTTTAATTGCATTAAGGTGCAGTTATTAAACCATAAGTTGCATTATCATCACATTATCATTTTACTTAATCATATTTAGGACATTTAGAATCATAAAAACCATTTGTTTCAAACATTGGTTCATACATTATAGCATATGCATTCATTTAGAAATCATCATTTAAACATTTGTACTTTACATTTTGTTTATCCACATATACATTCATTTTTTCAAACCATATAGATGCATATACATGAAATAAATCATTCATTCACAAGCATTACATTAACATCAATTGCATATCATTATCCCATCATTGTGCTAATATAAAGTACAAACTACTATCTATATCATCACGAATCATCATTTTGTTATGCACACATAAAGCATCATAGCATTGCATACATCCAGCATTCTATCTCACAACATCAAAATATATATATATATATATATATATATCTGCATTCATATGTCAGTATCCAACATCATAAAACATCATGAAACATGCATTTAGGAATCATCTCATAAATGCATACATATACACGTATCCATCTAAGCATAAACTCATAAAATCACCATCCTACATAACAAAATGCATATCATCAAAATATGGGATCTCCTCATATATATCATCTCATGTATCAGAGTACAATGAAGTCTACAAAAAACAGCTACCAAGAACCATCCAAGACATAGTCCAAAAATGATCATATAAATACATGCATGCAAAAATGCTCTCTCAGATCCCACTCTGACCAAATGCTGCACCACCATCACCACCTGCTCCCCCACTAGTCCCTGCACCATCTGATCTATCTCTCTGTGGAGGCACCATCAAACCCCCACTAGCTACTGCACCACCTGACACCTCTCTCCGTTGTGGACCCACCACACCCCCACTGCTCTGCATCCTCTGAGATCGCTCTGATCTGGCCTGTTGCATCTGTGAATAGCTCAGTGCTTGCTGACTAGCTGGCACCACCTTCTCATATAGACCCCACCAATAATCAACCTCTCCACCTACTCTTCGTACCTCCCTCGCTAATGCCTCTATAGACGACCCCTGTCCCTGTACTCCCTCCAAAACCCTCACTCTCTCCTGCAACTGGACCACCCTATCAATAGCCTAATCTCTCTCCTGCAGCACTACAGTCATCTCTAACTCTCGTGCAAATAGCTGCACATCTCTCGCTGCAACCTCCACCTCCAGATCCTCCACCCGTGTCTCGGCTGCTGTCAATCAAGTATGCAAATGTGCTAGCATATGCTCCCGAGGATCACCACCCCCTATCGCTCCCTCCCCTGTCTCCATAGGTGCCTCTCCAATGGCTCCCTCCCCTCTCTCCATCGATATCTCCCTCTCCATACCTCGGCCACCCAATTTGACTCCACCCGGCACCAACGGTCCCTGTGATATCCGCAGTGGCAATCCGCCTCTCCCTCTCCGCTGGACCCGACCACCTAAGCCACCTCCTCCGCCATCTCCTCCCCCACCACCTCCACCATCTCCTCCTCCTCCATCTCCTCCTCCTCCATCACCACCATCCCCCCTCCCTCGTCCCCCTATCATCGGTCCTCGACCTCCTCCCCTCCTCCATCTCCGTCCCCTCTCCTCCTCAAAATTAGGAATAGGCTCTACTGGATCTGATATCCACAGAATCGGGTGAGCCGCCATATAATGCGTATACTCATCTGACACCCCATCATCCACCACCCTCAGTCGTATATCTCGTGGCCTTGCCTGAAGCATCCGGAACTTCACCAATGCCTAATCATATGGAAGTACTGGCCCCCATGCATATCTCTCTCGGATCACTCTAGCATACTCTCCTGATCCCCTAGGTAATCCCTGCTATCGTCCAAACTGCCTCATCACTCTGCCAGGCACCTGTCTCTCTACATCGTAAGATGTCCTCCCAATGAGGAATCGGGTCATAAATACATACGGCAAGGCCTCCGCATCATCCTCCCAAAGCTCACACTCCAGATAAGGTCTCCAAATCACTGCATCAAGATCATCTAATGCCCATCAACACCACTCTAACTTCCCCAGGTGGGGTTGACTCATCATGTCATTGTACATGAACATATAAGGCTGATCAATTGCCCGAAATCTCAGACTCACTAGTTGAGTCACCGGTAAGTGCTCCCATGCCCAAATGTGCAGCAGCGTCACTCCCACTGCCAAAGAGCCTCTCCCATGATACGCTACCTCATGCAGCTCCTGATACAGGTGCGCTAACACGTACGGTCCCTAGGCAAATCGAGTCCCCTCCGTCATCATCTGCTCTATAACCTGTCCCCATCCAACGGCCAGACCATGCGAGCGCCTATCAGGACACAGTAGCCCTCCCACGATCCTAGACAAAACTGCGAGCAATGGCTCGTATGACGTCGCGATCTCCTCCCAGGCTATGGAGCCGTCATCAATAAACACGTTCTCATCGAAGAATCGCTGCACCGCTAGAGTCCCCCATGATCTATCATAAGTGACCAGCTCACCCTGAATGGGAATATGCAGGATGTGCCACACATCCTCCAGTGTCACCGTCATCTCCCCCTGTGCTAGGTGAAACGTGCACGTCTCACTGTGACAGCGCTCTGCCAAAGTTGTAATCAAACCGTGATTCATTCGAATCATGGGCATATGCATCACATCATACAGCCCAGTCGTTGCAATGCAATCAATCTCGGCCTCTGTCAACTGATTGTGTAACCCTTGGGTAGCTTGATGTCTCTCGTGCAACTGTAACACGTGTAGATCCTCCTGCACACGGACATCAATCAATCATCATCAGTTGTTTTGTTTTCAAATTTTCTTAAGTTTAAACCTAGACTATCAACAGATACTTTAATCAAGTATCTTCGGGTCTCAACAGGTAAGCAATCATGACACACCTAGACTTCAACAGGCATTTATCCTTATGACTTAAGTCTCATCGGGGCTGCTATGGTTCAAAACAACTCTTACTTTCACATTCTTATTCATCCATCATTGGCATTGGAAGATTTTTGTTCACACAAACTAGGGCATCTATTTTTCTAAACAATAGCGTTAAACCCCTCACAATAGCGCTAAACCCCTAACAAAAGCGCTTAATCAACCCTACAGAAGCGTTAAAATTGCAAAAACGCTACAAGACCTATGCAATAGCGTTGCTTAAAGACAAAAATGTTCAATTGACCTCTCAATAGCGTTAAACAAACAATAGCGCTTAAACATGCATACAATAGCGCTAATCTTTTCAATAGCACTCAAACAACAGCCCAATAATGCCATTGCGGCACAAAAGCGCTAGTTAATTGGATAACAATGCCAAAACATAGTTTCAGCGCTATTGTCCTTACTCAACTTGGACTCAGAAAAAAATGACAAAAATGCGTAAAATTCAAAATTTCAAATTTGCGTACCACTGGTCCGTAGTCATCTGGCCGTTGGAATCGACGGACTCGCTCGAAACGGTGCTCTGCAATGGGTACCAGCATCCTAACTATTGCTCGCTCCTCTAAAATGTCACTATCAGAGCTCTAGTTTCACACTGGTCACGGTAACAAATGATCCTGTTTTCACCCCTTTCTCCCCATATAAACCCTCTGCCATCACCATAACTTTCCTCCGCTCACCGCTATGGTCCCCGTAAACTTCCCGAGCCTCCCTTTTTCCATTTTACCTCCGATTTCTTCTATTTTTCACCCGTGTTGCTAACTTCTTCTCTTCTATCACCCTGCCAATTTTCATTCTTTTTCGAGAGATCGCTCGATTTTTCAAAAAAATTCGGTCCATCTCTCGAGGGGGCATACCACCCACTAAATTAACATTTTTGGGGCACATTTCTTTGCATCTATTTCTCTTTCTTTGAAACGACACGATAAAATGCACCATCTCAAAGAGGGGCAAATGCAATCACATAAATCTGTCCAATTTAATTAAATGAATATTTCCTATTTATTTGATTAAAAATCCACTAGCCATCAGTTAATTAAATTAATATTTAATTAATTCATCTTCAAACATTCTCCTATTAATTAAATAAATTATTCAATTATTTTAATTAATTCATTATACCAAATTCACAATCAATTAAATGGATAAATCATATTTATTTCATTTAATCATCTTTCCTCTTTTAAATAAATTAAATAAAACATTTATTTAAATCATTAAATCTCCCTCCACTTGCATTTTCCTACAAATGCAACTTGCACACATTTATTGAAATAAATTAAATTATTTTAAATAAAAATCCTATTTTTCCTCACCCACAAAATCCACTTGCATTCTTAAACCCCCTTCTAGATTCTTCTAACCCCTTCCTAATTAACCTAATCCATCCCCTAATTATTGTCACATTCCTAAGCAACTTGGAGTCACTTCTCAAAGACTTCAAAGCCTTTGAAAAGCATTTAATGCTTTGTGTGTTCAACAATTTAACCTCCAAAGTCTTCCAAAACCACAAATGGCTCTTACATGACCATTTATGGCTCTTATATAACCATTTATGGTTATTTCAACTTGCACTCATGTGTCTCCTCAAGTATTTATTGTTTGACCATGGTTATCCCTTTTGCCTTTGCACAAGAGTTTATCCATTGGATAAAAGCTTTATTCTTTGAATAAAGAATTTATTCACTCAACCCAACCTTGACCTTAACTCCCAAATTAACCTTCAGGTCATGTCAAGCATTTAATGCTTATTCCCTCTCCTCTCAACCTATCTCACATTGACACTTGTCATCCTGGGATTGGATTGAAAGTCATCGCATGGATTTATTCAATCTTGACCCTTGTTGAGATTACTCAATCTCAACCATCCATTGTTCCATTTTTTCTATAAATAGAGCTCATTTCTTCATAATCTAGATCCTGAAAACTTGTATGCATTTAATCTATAGTGAATTTTAGAGAGCATTTTAGCATAATAAACTCATATAATTGTCATTTTGGTTTAAAACAAATCATCTTGGTATCTATAGCATCTAGTATTAGCTTTTTATTCATATTTAGAGCAAATACTTTAATCTTGAATCTCCATAAACATCCATAGTGCAAAAAACTGCTGAGAGCTACACTATTTTGGAACTTGGAGAAGAGAGGAACAAGGAAGGAGAAACTACCAGCATGGTAGAGAGCATTTGGAGGAGCTTAGTTGTTTTTTGTAGATTCCTTAAGCTTTCTTTTTGCTTAGAAGTGTCTTTCTTGATATGCTTGTTTAGGATAGTTTTTAATTTATGATTTTCTAACATCTAACAATCGACTTCTTGTTTTTTCTTGTTCGGTGTTTGTTTATCCTAACCTTGTCCTTTTTGCAAAGCATCAATATTTAACTAATTCATCTTCAAAAATTCTCCTATTAATTAGATAAATCATTCAATTTATTTTAATTAATTCATTATACCAAATTCACAATCAATTAAATGAATAAATCATATTTATTTCATTTAATTCCCTGTTCCTCTTTTAAATAAATTAAATAAAACATTTATTTAAATCATTTATTCCCCTCCACTTGCATTTTCCCACAAATGCAACTTGCACACGTTTATTGAAATAAATTAATTTATTTTAAATAAAAATCCTATTTTCCCTCACCCACCAAATCCACTTGCATTCCTAAACCCCTTCTAGATTCTTCTAACCCCTTCCTAATTAGCCTAATCCATCCCCTAATTATTGTCACATTCCTAAGCAACTTGGAGTCACTTCTCAAAGACTTCGAAGTCTTTGAAAAGCATTTAATGTTTTGTGTGTTCAACAATTTAACCTCCAAAGTCTTCCAAAACCAGTAATGGCTCTTACATGACCATTTATGGCTATTACATAACCATTTATGATTATTTCAACTTGCACTCATGTGTCTCCTCAAACATTTATTGCTTTGACCATGGTTATCTCTTTTGCCTTTGCACAAGAGTTTATCCATTGGATAAAGGCTTTATTCTTTGAATAAAGAATTTATTCACTCAACCCAACCTTGACCCTAACCCCCAAGTTAACTCCCAGGTCATGTCAAGCATTTAATGCTTATTCCCTCTTCTCTCAACCTATCTCATATTGACACTTGTCATCCTGAGATTGAGTTGAAAGCCTTCACATGGATTGAATATCACTCAATCCCAACCCTTGTTGAGATTACTCAATCTCAACCATCCATTGCTCCATTTTTCCTATAAATAGAGCTCACATTCCTCATTTTCAAATCCTCAAGCATTTAACATTCATAATCATGATCCTGAAAACTTGTATGCATTTAATCTATAGTGAATTTTAAAGAGCATTTAGCATAAATCACTAATATATTGTTATCTTTGACTAAAATAAATCTTAGTTCTTTTGTCATAATATGTTTAATTAGTTGTTTTACACTTGCATAGCATAAGCTTGAGATCATCTACAATCTTGAATCTCCATAAGCATCCATAGTGCAAAAAGGTGCTGAGAGCTACACTATTTTGGAACTTGGAGAGGAGACGAACAAAGGAGAAGGAGCTAAGAACATGTTAAGAGGCATTTGGAGATGTCTTCTTATATTTGTGTCATTTGTTAAATATGTTAGCATGATCTTAGTATCTCTTTTGATATGTCTGCTTAGATTAGTTCTTGGTCTCAACACTAACAATTTCTTGTGTGTTTTTTTGTGTTATAATACCACAGGTTCCAGTCTAACCTTTGGGTATTTTGCAGAGCATCAAATACAATATAACAATACCAATGTATCAATACAACTTATCAAGTGGTTACAAGAATATTCCAAGGGAATCTCTACATGTTGCATGTCCATCTAGGTGCTCCTAGGTGCAACAATACAATATGATATTACAATATAATTCCATGTCCACCTCACACAATAATAAAATATTATTATGCAAGGTGTACAATTCTATTTTCCCAACATTCTCCCACTTGTTGTATACATTGCATAAGGGCCAAGAAGTAATATGTCACATGAACAAGAGATTGATCTCTCCATGCACATATACCATCATGGAATCCAAGTGCTCCATGTGCTCCATCAAGATACCTTCAACAAGAAACAAAGTGACCACCATCTCATACATGAATGCTCCCACCCTCTATCATGCCACTACCACTGGACATGAAAAGGCAATCCAAAGAGAAAGCCACACAATCTATCGCAACAAATGATAAGTCCTACACCAACTGATATCCAAACACAAACACTAATCTAAAGTTATCCAATGCAAAGGTAGTTGTTTATGTATCTGAAATAACACCCACAGTAAGTGTTATCACATCAACTATACATGCCTCCAAAGCATACAAACCAAGTGAATAACATCTCATCAACATATGCAACTTGTAACATGCAACCATAAGCCCCAAGTGCAATACCTACCACATATGTACACCAAGGAACTCCCACTACCTAGGTAATATCAATATCAAAAATGAATTCACTAACAACATATCATAGAAGTGTAACCATGTAGTATCAAGAATATTCACATCAATATTAACATCATGTAAACCGATAATATGCAAGTACCACTCTCACAACATGTCTCCAACATTATCCCAAGTTCTCCACACAAACAAAAGAAAGAGATAAAGGAACCTCTATGCCATCTCCCACATGACAACACATGAACACAAAACCAGTGAGCACATAGCTCCAAACAACCTCCAACCAATGTAATGTGAATACAAATATTCAGGAAGATAACTAAAACAAAGAGAGAAACACTGCAAATCAAATCTTGTAGTATGTCCTTCTACACACACCTCTAAATGCTAACTATGTCAAGTATGATCTCCTCCATAAAACCCCACATGAAAAGCATAACACCCAAAAACTCGTTCAGTCCCTTGGACCAAACAAACATATACAACATATAATCAACATGGATGTAAGCCTCTCATAACCAAGAAGATCAAACTAATACCATTTCCAATCCCAATGGAATATGCCCAATAATCCATCTCCCAAACTAATATCAATGACTGCCACCATCATAATAATAACTCAAATGCACAAGGAGATAAAAATTGCTATACATCTCTCAAACTGAATCATCCAAAACTAACCATCTATCCATAGCTCAAGATCCATATCTATGAAAGATAAGCATGAACATAATGCACCTGAAAGGAAACAATGGGAAATACCTCTCAAGTAGTAAACTGTTGAGTAGACCAAGAGTGGGGAATGAGAATGCTCATCAAGGTATCCAATTCATCATGACACACTAATAACAATCTCCTCTCAATCCATAAACCAGGTGAATGCTCCTTGCACTTCCAGTTGAAACAACAACCTGCCTCAACACATGCCTCTAATCACAAGAGACTACTAGCATCACCAACATCCTCCAAGTATCCATGAGTACTTGTAACTAATCAATCCATGCCAAACTCCAAATGCAACCCAACAATATCATGAAGTATCAAGCAAAATATCATGTACCCAATACAAAGAGAACCAACCAAGATCAATGTCAAAGCTCCAACCATGGGATCAGGAACATAAACATGACAGCATGATCTAAACTATCTCAAAAAGATAACATGCTCCAAATGAACATATCAAATATCCATATCATTCCAAAACTCTAAATGTGCATCAAGAGTGTATCATGACATAATATAATCCATCCTACCAACAAGGATAACATGTCAAATGAAAGCATAAAACCACATCTATACCAAGAATTTCGTGAGTCTTCAAAATGCAAATATCCTCAAATAACATGAAGATAACCATCTCCTAATAGTGTACCCACAAATGCAGGAGAACCCTTATGCAACAACAGGATCTTAGGCATCCTCCAATATATGCACACAAAGAAGATCATTCACCAACCAACATGGTGAATACACATCACTGCTACAAGCTCCCATTGAACCGTGATACCAAGCTCTCCATAGCATCATGATAAACCATCTCCTAAATGAAGAACATCCAGGTCTACACACATCAACTGAATTGTAAATAATAATAATTAAACCATGAACTCCATATCAAGAAGATATAACTACCACCAACAAACCACCAATCAGGAGTAAATCCTACACCGCCAACTCATCACTGTCAAAAGCTCCCACTGAAAGTGTAATCAAATAAGTAACCGATCTATCATAACATCATGATCAAATATATGCTACAAGTCCCATACCAACTATCCAAGTACTATAACATCATTCATCCTATCATCTCAAAACAACCATATGTACCAATGCACAAATGACCACAGACAACATCAACTAACAAGTATGCACCACAATGACTCAAACCTAGTGGATATAGACAATCCACATCCGAGCCATCCCACTGCAACTAAATAGGTGAGCTCAAACCTACCAATCACATAACTTGTGGATCCAATCACTGAACATGCAAACTAAGATATCAAAAAGAACAATCCATGTATATAACCATGACTCAAACACCAAATCACCATCCGATCTGATTTGCTAAACATGTCCACAAACTAGTACCATAGTCAAAGGAACTAAATAAGCATCATGGAGATAAGAACAACCTCCTAATATCAAACCAAATCACCACAATCATGACTATGTAGTATCAATGCAAAACATGTACCTGCATACCCATGACATCACAATCATCACCTGCATCCAACTGTCACCCATATAAAACTCCAAGTCTCAAATCGAATCCAATCATGTCCTCAAACCAAGAACAACATGAAAACCTCTCCATACTAATCAAAATGATACAATAACAACACGAAACTAAATTACATTGAACACCCTCTCCAACGCCTATTCAAAATCAAAAAACTGATTCTGCTTGCAAAAGATATGACCAAAACTACATCAAGAAGAATATCAAGCTTCCAGGATCCCAAAACATGTCAAAAAAACAAAAATAACTAAACCAAACCTATACCAAATGGTAGTGCTCAAAATTACCTCTCCAACGAGTATAAGAAGTCAAAAAACGGACTCCCTGGGTGAAAGTCATGTCAGTTAGAAGAAAAAGTCCAATTTCGCTATATGATGAATACATGGACTTAAAAATTTAAACCAATTACTCAAAGTCCATTTGCCAAAAAAATAAATTATCCAATTGGACACCATTTAATTTTAAATATTTTTCCTGAGTGGGGCCCACTGGCCAGACCCCACACAAATCTCCTTCTTCCAAAACAATGAGTGGCAATTATTATTTGCAAAATATTTAAAATGCAATTTAAAAATATTTAATATAAAACAAATCGCATTTGAAAATTTCAAAGGTGGATTTAAAACAAAAAACAAAAAAACTTTGGCAGTTTATTTTTTTATAGGGGCTATCTGTGGTTTGACACCGCACGATGGAGAGGGGGACCACCGGACCGGGGGTCGGTGGGGATCCCTCCGGTCGGGCTCCCTTTATCGACGAGCAAGGCTTGTGCCGACAGGACTACCGATGGCAGGCGACAAGTCTGTCGTTTGGCGGTACCTACCGATACGCAAGTATTGTGCCTGCACAGGGGGGGTATGGGGATGGTGACCCGTGACCCCCATAAAAATAATTCAATTTTTTTTTTAAAAAAAGATTCAATTTGCTTTTAAAAAGTGCTCCCCCGACTATTTATTTTTTTTATTTTTTTTAATTTTCCTGCATGTACGAAATTTTTCTGCCTACGGGAATAACATATATATATTTTTTAATTCTCTACAGATGCCTGTCATAAATTTGACAGTTGTCAAGGTCGTGATTCAAAAAAAAATTGCAATTATTTCAACTATGACAAATAGGACAAATTATATATCATTTTTTGTCTCCCGGCCAACCTGAATCCATCCATGAGGTATGTTTTGTCCCACGGGGCCAAATATGAAAACTCGCCCCCTAAAACCTCATTCAAAGCATTTTTCAATGATGCCCTAGATTGACCAAAATACTTCCAACCCCAAATCTGCAAACAGCCCATCATAACGTTAAACCCAAATAACATAGACCTGCAATAACAACCTACAAAACCATATATCTTGCCTTGTCTTTTCAGTCTTTCATGCATTCATGGATTCCGACTAGGGATATAAACACCATTAACCCAATAGCTCTGATACCACTTGAAAGGAAACTTGCAGCCAACTTTATGACAATTTCCACATAACCCATTATAGATTTCAATCAAATCAACATATCGAAGCCATAGGCAAAGAATAAATAACATACCCATGAAAAGTGACACAAGATATATCCTGGGAAAACCCTCATGAGGGAAAATCTCAGCCTCCAAAAGCATCATCCACCATGTATTATCAACAATGTGTCCATTACAATACAACTATGGAAAGCTTCTGAAACTCGGCCATAACAAGCCATCAGCAAGCACTTCATGTGAACAAGCATGAATCCACACATCTCATGCCATTCTTCCAACCTTCACAAATGCTAACCTGGCTAACTGACCAACCCAAACAACTACCCTTGTGGTTACTTTTATAAACACAAGCTCCCACAAAACCACCAAGTGGTATTACATAAAAACCATGTACACAAAACCATGTGACAATAAAATATAATATTTTTCCTACCTACCCTTGACCCACACTTAATATTGGGTACTTCATCACAATTACATTCCCCAGTATTAAATAAATATAATATAACAATACCAATGTATAAATACAACTCATCAAGTGGTTACAAGAATATTCCAAGGGAATCTCTACATGTTGCACGTCCATCTAGGTGCTCCTAGGTGCAACAATACAATATGATATTACAATATAATTATGTGTCCACCACACACAATAATAAAATAATACAACAATAATACATTATTATGCAAGGTGTACAACACCATTTTCCCAACAAATTAGGCTAAAACTTTCCTTTCTTCTCACGGTCTTGGAGATTCTTCTGATTTTCCATAAGAACAAGGTCACCAATGTCTAATTATCGAGTTCTAATTTCTTGTTATAACTCATTCATAGGCAATTCAAATATACCCTAAGATGATTCAAGGTCTTGAGATGCCTTTCATCCAATAGTTACAGCTCTTGCAATCTGGCCACTCTATACTGTTCATCAAGGAGGATGTTCTACAACGATGCCCGTAGTGAGGGGATCTCGATCTCAAGGGGGAGGATGGCTTTGGAACCAAAGAATAGGGAATATGGAGTGGCTCCTATGCGGTTGTGAATGCTTGTGCGGTAGGCCCAAAGGGCAAGATGGAGCTACAAGTGTCAATCACGACCAGCTTCATTGACAATTTTCTTGAGGATCTTAATGAGAGTTTTATTTGAAGCCTCGGTTTGACCATTACCTTGCGAGTAGTAGGGGTGGAAAAGAGATGTTGGATGGTGAATTTCTGACAAATTCTTTGACATCCTGATTTTTGAAGGGTTTTCCATTGTCTGTAATGATAACTTTAGGGATTCCATAATGACAGATTAGGTAATTCCATAGGGTCTATTGGAGAAAAAGTGATAGCAATCTTAGGTATATGTGAGTAACCCAAGCCCCTATTATTCTTGTCGAAAATTGGCGAGATGGGTGCTTTTCTTCCTTTCTCTTGTGGTCCAAGGCCATGTCCTTTATAGCCCATCTTGTCAACTATAGTAGATGTCTTAGGATACATCTATTTGGGGATGTCTGTTGGTGCTTCATCTTCTTCTCAGTATAAACAAGAAGTGACCTCCGTTTCCAAGCTTTCTTCATGGAGTGGGCCCTGTTTATGGTAAAAATGGAAACAACAATATTGAAAGACTAAATAGATTCAACCACGAAACCCTAGCCTAACAACAACAAAGATCCACCATAACATATTAAGATTATCTAAGATAATGCAAATCAAATGAAATCATAAATATTATACAATCACATGTCCAATAGGGTTTGGATCTCCATTCTTCCTATCTCCATTGATCTTGCTTGATATATTTGCTCTCAGATTTTATGTGTATACAAGATCTCAACAAAGAATGGAAATGTGGTTGATAGCTAGATCGCATATGAAAGTTTGAATGCTAGAATGCTTGAAGGATTTATTAGGGTTGGTAATGAAGCAAGCATTTCCTTATATAGAAGACACTATAAGAAATGGAGGGATAAGATTAAGAGCCGTAAAAGATAAATGATCGAGAAATGGAGGGATAAGATTAAGAGGTGTAAAAGATAAATGGTCGCCTAGGATTAGAGGGTAGGCAGTGGAAATAAGAAAATAATGAGAGGGTAGGTAATACAGGAATTACGAGATGAATGACATGTGTCATGGGTAGAAAAGGCTAATGAATTAATTAAATAAATAAAGATTTATTTAATTAATAGAGGAAGTGGGATCAATTAAATAAATACAAATATTTCTTAATTTAGAAAAAAAACTATTTAAATAAATAAATAAATTTATTTAAATGAGAAATAAGGCTAGAAGAGGGTAAATGAATTAATTAAATAAATAAAGATTTATTTAATTAATAGAAGACTTAGGATAAAATAATTAAATAAATAAAATATTTATTTAATTAGATAGGACAATTTTAGGTGTCTACATTTTGCCCCTCTTTGAGATAATGCAACTTGTTGTGTTGTTTCAAAGAAGATAAGATGTACTGATAAAAAGTTGCCCCAAGATGGGAATGATATGCCCCCTCGAGAGATTAGATGAAAATGTCTGAAAAGATCGCAGACAATCTCTCGATAAGAAAGAAAGGCTAGAAAGGATTGACAAGATAGGATAGAGTGACAGAGTCATGGGATAAACTGACTTGGGAGACTAGGGCTAGGGTAGTCCATAAGATAGACTACGAGGGAAAACATCCTCATTGTCATCCACACATCTAAAAGATCAGAGTATAGAAAGAGCATAGATCAGTCAACAGTCAACAATGATGGCATTGGTGCACAGATTAGATCGTGTTTGCTGATATCAGAGGCCAATAGATGCAGGAGAGCCAGTGACTACCACAAAACATCCGTATACCTTGGTGCATTAATTGTTGTCATAAATGCATGCTAGATAGTGCAATAAATGCACTTTAGGTAGGTCAAAAAAATGTCAAGCGAGGTAAAAAAATGTTAAGGCACGTCTACATTGGTGCCAGGCACATTTGAGTAGGCTAGGCGCGTTTGTGTTGGTGCCAGGTGCGTCTATGATTTCAGTAGCGTCTGTGTCAGATGCGAGCGCAGCTGTGTATTTTAGGCGCATTTGTGTAGGATAGGCACGTTTGTGCAGAGCAGAGGCACATCTGTGTGATTCAAGCGTGTCTGTGTAGAGCAGGCGCGTATGTGAAGTATGCAAGCGCATTTGTTTCATGAATGTGCGTTTTGATGAATACTAAGAGGGGGGGTGAATTAGTATGCCAAAAATCACTGTACTTAAACACTTTACAATACTACCAGTAAACCGGTAAAACAGTTTAGCAGACAAACCGGTTAGCACACATGCAAACCAAATAGAAAACAATGCATTCACCCACAGAAGCACAAACACCATAATGCAAGAGATTTTGACGACAAGTAACTATCTGCAGAATAGGAACCAGACCGGTTAAGGTCAAACTGGTTAAGGTCATACAATGTTCTTTACCAGAACAAATCCTATTAGGAATCTCAATCTCTGTTAGGAGATAAGTCCGGTTAAAGACTACCTTGCTAGAGGATTTTAGATCCACATATGTGAACCACCTTGTTAGAGGATTTACAAAAGGCTTTTGGGCCTACCCGGTTAAGGGCTTCAGACTTGTCAAAGATGTGAGTAATCAACAAGTGAGTGATCTAGTAAATAGCACACATTGCTTGGTTAGATCCTTGATAGCTCGTTCCTAATGCATTCCAGCATTACTTCAGTCTTCAACACATTCACTCTCTACAAATTCTCGCAAACCTGGACTTATCTTCTATATTTTTCCTTTACAAAAACTCATCAACCACCTTAAACCCTAGCAACAACATAAAACCCTAGACATGATGTCCTTATAAAAGAATACAATTTTATGTCAGTCCAATAGGATTACATTACAATTTCCTAGGTTCAATGCATCTAGACATATTCTATAACACGACACAAAAAGCACCGTTAAAGTGTCAGCACCGCCAAACAATCGGTGGATGGTAACTCATCACAAAGTATTCCAGTTCGTACAAAATATTGGTTAAAGCAAAATACCGGTTGCCGGTTTGACAAAATGAAGATTGGAAAATATGAGTTGTGCTGCTTCGTTCCTTCGTACCGCTTGAGATCCTCGAACTGCTTGGGGTCTTCATACCGCTTCAGATCGGTAAACACTTTCTGCAAAACACCGATAGTCTAAAGACTATAATACATCATACCGATTGGAACAAATACCGGTTGAGCTTTAACTTATACATATAAAAAATGATCTCTAATCAAGTGTGTGTCCATCAATGACAATCACAACATCAATCATCAAAAATGCCAACAATCTCCCCCTTTGGCATTGATGGCAACACTTGAGAAAATTTTGACATCTAAGTGTTTTACAACAAAAATATGCCATAATCAAAATTACTCCCCCTAAGCATATACACTATCCCTTTTGCAGAAAATACAATGTATACTACTTCTTAACAGAAATAACATGAAAGTATACATCAAAACATTCAAAATTTTATACTTCTCCCCCTTTGCCAACAATGACAAAAGTATTGCAGACTAACCCTTGTTTCATTTAAATAATAAGTGTTTATGACAACAGAGAGTAAAACTTGTCAAAAACTGATTTAAAGTCCCGCAAAAATTGCTTCATGGATAAGGACCATGAGTCAAGTAGGGAGGTAGCCACCTCTTTCTCTGTCTGCATCTGGGAGACCTATTCCTCCATGGCATCTATCGTGCTCATCTCTTGAGTGACCGTTAGGGCATCAAGATTTAGATAGCACTTCTGGAGAATTTGCAGTCTTGGTAGTAGGACCAATTGAAGTTCCTACAAATTTCATGTCCGATTACTTATCTCTGCCTCTAGTCTTGCAGACTACAGCTGAAGCCGATGAACAGTTTGACCATATGTGGAAAAGCAATCATATGGCATCTTGAAGGTGCTAATAAAAAACTGCATATCAGATTGCAGTTTGTTCTTCTGAATGAGCACATCATCACAGAATAAATGAGGTTGGCAAATCTTGCTGAGTAGAAGATTGCCCTCATTCATTGCATCTCTAATGGCCTTTTGTGCCTTCTGGAGATCAAACCGGAGCTTTGTTAGCTTTTTCACCAGGGCAGTGTCTAGAGCCTTTTGATGTGCTTTCTTGGCATTTGCTTATGCGACCTCTTCCAAGCTTTGTACCTAGTCTTCTACAACTGAGCATAGGAGCTTCAATTGTGCAAGTGAGGAATTGGTACTGGGAAGGTTTGTACCGGGCATCAAACTAGTAAGTGTTTCCATCGTAGTTTGGATAACATCTTCCTCCTTTTTCCTCCTTAGAGCATCCAATCGCTCTTGAGCGAGCTTAATGCTCTGCAATAGCTCCGATTCATTTGCAGACTGGATATCAATAGGACTGGTAATTGTAGCCGGTTTAGCCTGACTATCGGTTGCCATCGGAGTCTCCACCTATGTTCTCTTTTCCACTACTTCCTTCTCTTGGCTTTTTGTTGGTCTTCTTGAGTCTTCCTCTGCTCCTCTTCTTCTTTCTTTCTTTTCTCTTCTTCTTGTCTCTTCTCTTCATCTTTTCGCTTCTTCTCTTCTTCATCCTTCTTCTTCTCCTCTTCCTTCTTCCTCTTTTCCTCTTCCTGTTTCTTCTCTTCCTCTTTCGGCTTCTCCTCTTCTTTCTTTTCCTCTTCCTTCTTCTTCCTCTCTTCCTCTTGTTTCTTGTTTTCCTCTTCTTTTCTTTTATCCTCTTCCTCTTTCTTCTTTTTCTCCTCTTTTCTCTTATCCTCTTCCTCTTTCTTCTTTTTCTCCTCTTTTCTCTTATCCTCTTCATCTGCCTGTTTCTTCTTTTCAGCTTCCTGTTGCTTCTTTTCTTCTTCTGCCTTCTTTTCCTATCCTGTCCCTTCTGATGGTGCATCCTAAGTAACATTTTCACCATCTAAGGTGTCTACATCAATGGGGTCCATTTGTTTTGTGATCAGTTCTTCTTCACTATCATACACCTCACCCAGTTTGCCAGTTTCTGGTTCTCACTCAACTTTTCTATTGACTTCAGCCACTTGATGCATCTTAAGAGCTTCTTGAGCATGAGTATTTGTATCCTTGATCACTTCTTGACCCTTTCCTTCCAATAACAGGAGTCTTCTTCTTCTCATGAAGAAGAGGCCTTTGTATTTATTCATAACTTCAAAAAGTTCTAAATTTGATACATCAGGAAAATGTTGAGCAAATATTTTCTCCCTCATTTCCTGCTCCTTTTCTATGGCAATGCGCCATTTATTGTCTAAAGAATTATACAAAGAATCCAGTGTCTCAGATCTAATTTCTGAAGGCGACCGGTCACTAACACATAAATACTTAATGATTTCCTATTCAACTGATTCCTTTTCATCATTGAAATCATCAAAATAATTAATTAAATCATTTAACACTTTTCTCCTAATATTCTTTATAGTTCTTTGACAATGTGTCAAAGGTTTGTAAGAAGAAATGTCAATATTTACCGGTGCAGATGATGTCGGTTCATTCTTTTTCTTTTTCTTTGTTTGTCTAGTCTTCTTCTTAAGCGGTTCTTCTAACACAGTTTCTTCTGAGTCAGGTGTATTGCTTTTTGTCTTTCGCTTCCTCTCGAAGACTTTTGTAGGTGCCGCTTCTGGCTTCTTCTTAACTGGTGACCGCTTGGTCACTTTGGGACTGGCTGCAGTAATTGGTGTCGATGCTGAAGGCACTGCCTTTCCTTTCTTTTCAGAGGGTTCTACAACCGGTGCAACCCTTTCCAAATAAGTGTCAGTTCTCTTTGCCTTAGGATCAAGGGGTGAGGCAATTAGGGTAGAAGCATACCCGTCCAGCATATCATTCATTACCTCATAGCCCATAGGCTCTACTTCTTCCTGCTTAGGCTCAACGGCCTCCATTAAGCATTCATCCACTTTGATGGTGAAGTAGATGTCTTCCTCATACTTTTTGACTAAATCATCAGATATTCTTATCCTTTGGCTCATCTTGCATCTGAACTCATCAAAATATTTGTTCAGTGCTTCCAGATAGCCGGTTCCAACCGCTTGTAGACTTTCCTTGATTTGTTTTGTTACCAGTTGGTCGACAAACCACTGAATGTCACCTACTCCTAGAAAGTAGCCTGGGAAGTAAAAGAACAACCCAACCAGTAGTTGTCTGAACTTGAATCTCAGTGCATTGTCCTATTCGATCGACTTAAGATTCAACATAAGTTGTCTTTGCATACAAGTACACAGATCAAATGATGCATCATCCTTGATCATCTTGTAAGTGGCATTTACCGCTATAGCAGAGACAGAATTAATTTTGCTAGCAAAGAACGTCCAGTAACATATCACCATGCAGGCATACTTGACCAGATCATCCTTGATTGAGTTGACGGTCATGCCACGTGAGTCGCTCATTGAACCGGTGAGCTTGAACATTTTAGTCTTGCTGACCTTGCTTAGGGCTGGCACTTCCCCTGTATTGCAGAAACCGGTGACAGTATGAATCGCTTCCAGTGTGATATCATGCGTCCGCTCTAGGTAAATCTTGTCACCGTGTACCCTGCTTAGAATAATGCGAATGTGATCATCCAAAAATTCTTCAAGAAAGTTAACTGCATTTTGGAGTTTCTTCTTTTCCAGAATGTTGAATTCTGGTTTAATCTTCTTATCCTTTCTGCATAATAGGCTTAGCTGGGAATGGATCACAAGAGACCCTAGGTCTTCGATTTTGCAGTCTATGTAATCAGAAATCCCTTCTTCTACTATAACACCAGCCGGTACTTGAGACAAGGCATTATATTTTGACTTTCATTGTATGAAGTCCATAGAATCAACAGTTGCACTAGAACTATCATGAGATGTGGAAGCCATGATAAACGAAGAATTATGAGAAATACCTTCGCAAATTGAAATTTAGGGCTTCGCAATTTGAACTTTGCTTGACACTCCTTCGGTTGCAGAAATACCGCTTTGCGTTCTTCACTCTTTCAACAGATGATAGCTTTAGATTCTTCTCCAGAATTTTGATAAACTCTTTGAATCGCAGTGTAAATCGCTTTCCTTCGCTCTGCACTTGAAAAACTTCTTCGCTCGAAAAATGATAAGTGAGAAATGATTTCAAAGTTCCTTTTAAACAGGTTCTCCACCTATCATAATAAATGCTCCAATATTAGGGCGTAAACCCTAATTTGCCTTTTACCATTTTCGGTCTTCTGCCGACTGACAGGTATCTCATACCAGTTAAGGTCTTTTATTGGTGTAAACCGGGGGTTCGAAGTATTTCGTCATTTGCTCCCCCTACGCTTTTTTTATGCTTAGTTTGTCGGTTTCGTGATTTCCACACTAGGTGCAAAAATCGGTTCTTCTTGCAAAATCGCTGGTTTCTTTTTCCAAGTTTTGTTCATATCCGCTTGAACAGTTTCAATATCAATCTTTCCTTCCGGAGTGACTGGTATGTCATTCGATATGTTCTTTCTTGTTCTGCAGAATCTGGCAATGTAACCTGGTTTGTTGCAATGATAGCAGACCATTCCAAGTGCTCTCCAAGGTCCATTATTCATGTTACTGTTCTTCCTCCTGCATGTTGCAGCAGTGTGACCATGACAATGACAGATCAAACAGTTTGCTCTCCATCTGGTTGCCGCTTGATAGCCACCACTTCTTGATTAATGATTAAAGGCATTAAATCGGTTGTGATTCTGGTTCACAAAATGTTCCGGACCAGCTCCTTGAGTCCTCTGAGGATATCTTCCAGTGTTGTTCATAACAGACCTGCATTCAGATGCTCTATGCCCAAACTTGTTGCATGCATAGCAATTACCATTGAACTTATTGGATCTAGGTACATTGTTTATAAAGTAAGGAAAATTATTGTAGGCTTTGCTCCTACACACATTGGCAGTATGTCCTTCTTTAAGACAGTTAAAGCAAACAAGTTTAAACTTGTGCTTACCTTTATCTTTAAATACCAGTTGCTTATTTGATGCTTCAACACTTGTGCCAGAGGTCTCGCCTTCCTCATTACTAGAGTAACCAAGTCCATCAGTCTTCTTGACAGGTTTGGCAGATTTAAGCTTTTGCTCTAGCTTAACAGTACTCTTGTTGAACTTAGCAAGTATTTCCTTCGACTCAAAGAGTTCTTTGGAAATAGCAGTATTTGTTTCCATCAAGTTTGCATTCTTAGAGATGGCCATGTTTGGTTCTCCTTGCATGTCTTCCTTTTCCACTTTGCTCGCATGGAGTTGAGAAGTTAGGGCACTGATCTCTTGCTTTAGCTTGAAGATTTCATGATCTTTATCTTTTACCAGATCTTCAGCTTTCCTTCGGTTCTCAAGTTCTTGGCATATTCGAATAATCAGTCCTTTCAACTCTTTTCTCAGGTTGGAATTAGATTCATTCAGCTTTTCTACTTCTTGAATCAGGGCTTCCATGTCCGCTTCATCAGAAGAGCTATTTTCAGATAGCTCCATCAGTTTTTCAGCATGTTCTCTCCTTTTTTCCTAAGAGGCCTTATATTTTACCATAAGATCATCATAGGCTTGCTCAGACTGAGTGAGTCGATGAGTAAGTTCCCTCATAGTGTATTCCCCCATATCTCTTTCCATGTTGTTAGACTTATAGAAAGGTTGGCTCTGATACCAATTGATGAATACTAAGAGAGGGGGGTGAATTAGTATGCCAAAAATCACTGTACTTAAACACTTTACAATACTACTAGTAAACTGGTAAAATAGTTTAGCAGACAAATCGGTTAGCACACATGCAAACCAAATAGCAAATAATGCATTCACCCACAGAAGCACAAACACCATAACGCAAGAGATTTTGATGTGGAAACCCAAATGAGAAAAACCATGGTGAGATAGAACTCACAAGTAACTATTTGCAGAATAGGAACCAGACCGATTAAGGTCATACAATGTTCTTTACCAGAACAAATCATGTTAGGAATCTCAATCTCTATTAGGAGATAAGTTTGGTTAAAGACTACCTTGCTAGAGGATTTTAGATCCACAGATGTGAACCACCTTGTTAGAGGATTTACAAAAGGCTTTTGGGCCTACCCGGTTAAGGGCTTTAGACTTGTCGAAGATGTCAGTAATCAACGAGTGATTAATTTAGTAAATAGCACAGATTGCTTGGTTAGATCCTTGATAGCTCATTCCTAATGCATTCTAGCATTACTTCAATCTTCAACACATTCACTCTCTACCTCTTCTCGCAGACCTAAACTTATCTTCTGTATTTTTCCTTTACAAAAACTCATCAACCACCTTAAACCCTAGCAACAACATAAAACCCTAGACATGATGTCCTTATAAAGGAATTTGATTTCATGTCGGTCCAATAGGATTACATTATAATTTCCTAGGTTCAATGCATCTAGACATATTCTGTAACACACCACAAAAAGCACCGTTAAAGTCTCGGCATCGCCAAACAATCGATGGATGGTAACTCATCACAAAATGTCGGTTGGTAACTCATCACAGAGTATTACTGGTTCATACAAAATATCGGTTAAAGCAAAATACCAGTTGCCGATTTGACAAAATGAAGACTGGGAAATATGAGTTATGTCGCTTCGTTCCTTTGTACCACTTGAGATCCTCGAACCGCTTGGGGTCTTCATATCGCTTCATATCGGTAAACACTTTCTGCAAAACACCGATAGTCTAAAGACTATAATACATCATACCGGTTGGAACAAATATCGGTTGAGCTTTAACTTATACATACAAAAAGTGATCTCAAATCAAGTGTGTGTCCATCAATGACAATCACAACATCAATCATAAAAAATGCCAACACGTTTATGTCTTCGAGGTCAAATCGACAATTCTATGATAAACATATGTTGTCGATTGGATAAGCCGCCAAGAGGATACACTCAAGCAGGTCCTCTAGGGAAGACTAGGATAACAGATAGGGCTAGGATTGACAATTTTGTGATAGAACATACGTTGCCATTCAAGAAACTACTCAAGAGGATACACTCAAGAAGAGGCCCTAGAATAGGATAGATCTAGGCACTTTGTGTTGAACAAGGAGTACCAAAGAAATTGACAATTCTATGATAGAACATACGTTGTCAATTGGATTAGGCTGAAATTGACAATTTTGTGATAGAACATACATTGTCAATTGGATAAGCTACTCAAGAGGATACACTCAAGTAGGTGCCCTAAAAGATAAAAGCAACACTTTGTGATGAACAGGGAATGCTACTAGGATAGAGTGCCATATGATAGATATAAGCACCAGGATAAAAAGTGGCACTTTGTGATGACCAGGGAGTACCATTGGGATACAGTGCCATATGATAGATATAAGCACTAGGATAAAAAGAAGCACTTTGTGATGAACAAGGAGTACCACTAGAATTGACACAATTGATTTGCTTGATTGCAGGAGGACCTACCTATGTTGGAGTCACGGGAGAGATTCCCTTCGACTCAGAGTTTGCGAGCAGAGCTGACATTCGAGGATAGAGCAGCAGTGGAGGCTATGGGATTGTGATACATTATATATGTGCCTGAGTTTCAGGCGAACATGGGATTGCTAAATGCTTTAACTGAGAGATGACACTCAGAGACATGTACATTTCATTTGTCGATGGGTGAGATGACAGTCACCTCAGAGGATGTGTATAGGATACTGAGGATACTGATTATTAGGGATTTGGTTCCTTATGATTGAGATGGAGACAAGGATGCACTAAGATGAGTGTTTCAGGATTCAGGATTGGAGATGAGGGTTGGACATGTGGTGTGGGACACTATGACAGCTACAGGATTGGCGGTGCTGGCAGGAGTGATCAGTGGGTTCCTATGTTTGGACAGGGTGACACGAGGGTTGGTTGTGGGATGGGGGAGGACTCTGGAGACAGTGGTGTCTGAGCACACCAGGTTTTCATGGGGGTCGTGTCTGCTGGCACACGTGTACTATGAGCTACATCAGTTTGTGTATCATGGATCAGTAGGATTGGGGTGCAGAGTGACATTACTGTAGGTATGGGCATATGAGCATCTATTGGTTACATGACTAATATATTTTAGAGGCAGGGGCCATGGGTACAATTATGTGCATTTGTATGATATGATTGCTTATCAGCCACGGATTGGGAGGCTAGAGTATTGGCGTCGAGTTATCAATGAGGTAGACAGTGTGGTATGGAGGCCTTACCGATACTGTGAGGAGTGGGAGGACGACGCAGTGGAGCTGCCATATGTATTCCAAAGTAGGTATCTGATCGGTCGGACACCATATGTCATTGAGCGATAGTTGATTGATAGGGTATGCAGGCAGTTCGGCAGGATACAACGGATGCCATGTGGTTCAGGGATGTATGCACGGATAGTGAGGGATCAGGCTCATTTGGGTCCATTATTGTCTTATGATCAAGTAGTGACACAGATGCTATAGTTCGTTTTGATGCCTTGGGATATTTGGGCAGATGTGGATGATGCAGGGATGGATGCAGAGTATAGTGCATATTAGGCAGAGCATCCGTTTCCATGGCTGACGGATCCAGGGGAGCCGATAGAGGGTGATGGTGGAGATGGTGGAGATGATAGTGGAGATGGTGGAGGCAAAGAGGAGAGATAGGTGCATGTAGTTAGGGATAGAGGTGGATTGCCATTACAGGTGCCAGTAGCATAGGTTCCCAGACAAGTACAGGGACAAGGACAGGGACAGGAACAGCCACAGGGACAGGGTGAGGGGAGAGGGGATGAGGAGGATGAGCTACTATCATTGAGGGAGATCTGCCAGGGATAGGCATATGAGATCCAGGATGTGGAGAGGGATGCAGCCAGGCTTAGGAGATAGATGAGGGACACTGAGTGGGAGAGAGATCAGGCGATTCAACACTACACGGAGGCTGAGACAACACTGAGGGCAGGCAGGCAGGCAACAAAGGACACAGGGGCCGGATACACCTATGTTATGCGGGCAGGGGAGGAGATAGCCTACTGGAGAGACCTGTATTATGGAGTGGTGCCACCAGATCAGCGGGCTAGGAGCTTCCAGAGACCATCGTGGATGATGACGACCACTGTAGGGAAGACATGAGACAAGGGTCTAGCAATGGGGTTATGAGTCCTCCACCACCACCAGATAGAGGGGGCAGGAGAGATGATCCTGGGGTGGGTCCTTCCAGGGCTCAGACTCCATCGAGGCCAGCCGGCTCCGAGGGAGGGAGTTCATCATAGCCTTGGAGGACTCCCTATGTATCAGTTTTGTACCATTTTGTATGATGACACCTTCGAGTGATTGTAGCCATATGATTTTGACATCATTGTGTCATGACACTTATGATTTTGATATATATATGAGATAATTCATCCTTGTGGCAACTATATGCATGTGTACCTATGTGATGTTTCTATATGTGATGCATGTTTCTATGTGATGCTATCCGATATGGATGCAAATATGTACATGATGAAATGCAATATTTTTTTGGTCTTTTATGTTTTTAAATGTTATGCATATGTGAATGTGAATGTATGAATGAAGATGAATATGATAATGCATATAACTATTTACATGATGAGAATGTGAAACGTGCTAATGGTGTTGTGTGCATGATGTGATGTAATTGTGATATCTATATGTATGTATGAAAATGCTAACATGTGATAATGTAGGTGCAAGCTACATGAAATGTAGATATTTTTGGTTTGTCATTATACTCAGTCATGTGATAGCGGGTTACACGGACTCAAGAAGGACGATGGAATTCAATCAATAAAGGAGGATGGATGATAGAAGATATGGAAGTGAAAGAGCTTCTTGTGCTATGATCATCATTGAGCTTTATTATGAAAAATAGGTTATGACAATCGAGGTATATGTTTGACCTGAAAAGTCATTGTACCTGTTTGCACGGAGATCAGATAGTCGCAAACGAGGAATGCCCCAGTTCACACTAGACTCTCAGTGTCCTCATATCCTTGGACAATTCATAGCATTACTAAGAGACAATCCACAGACAGCAAAGAAAAATAGGTGACGATGCCTCATCCTTGCCTTTCTAGTCAAAGACATCCAAAAAAATCTAAAAGACATGTCACCAGAAAGATAAAATCAAAAGAAAACCAAGACTCGACACCAACATCCACCGTAGTCCTCAAGTTTAGTGTCTCTTGTCACTTGTATAAGTCTATTTGATTGTGGTCACAATGTTTACTTTCACAAAAAGATAGATAGCACTAAACCATAATGTTGTGTGAGTATGTTGAAAGGTTTGATTTGTTGAAGCCCATTGTTGTTGTTGTGTCTCATCTGAAACTGATTGAATCCATGAAACTGATACTTTATTGCGAAGAAGATGGAACTTTATTATGGATTGGCGATGCAAGTGTTTCTTTATTGCGGATTGTGCGTGGATAGACTGAAGAAAACTGAAAGAAATTGTACTTCTCAGAACGTGTGATGCTCTTAGTTCCACACCTATCACTAGACTTAGGATTTGCCTTAGCCACAGATAAGAGCTGATTTATTATGGATGGAAAGGGTGTAAACGGAGTTATTATGAATGGCTAACCAATCTTAGGTAGATCAATAACAAGTCATGATGAGAATGGGTAAGTTTATTATGGATGGACAGGTTGCGAGTGTGTGCAAAGTGAAGGATGAGATGGAATCCTGAAGGAGGGAGGAGCAATGTCTCTACACATAGCGCTAGTGACCCGGTTTTCACCATGGTACTTGCCTGGGGCATCACCGAAGTGGTTTTCACCATTGGATGAAATGTTTTTCTGTTTTCCTTTTTTTTTTTTTTTTTTTTTAAAAATTGTGTCACAAGGCGCCTGTTTGCTAGGTTTTCACCAAGTAACGATTTTTTTATTTTTATGATTTTTTTTGTATTTTTGAATTAGGATATTCTGAAGAGATATGTGTAAAACCTACGAAGGTGCATGTTGTTGATAGGATCCTCCAAAGGTTCACCCTCTTGGGTTGAGAGTTGATATGCACCAGATCCATAGGTTGTTATGCTGATGTAAGGACCAAGCCAGTTTGGTTCGAACTTTCCCTTCTCTCTGTCTTTCTGATTTTTAGGATTTTCTTTAAGAACTAAGTCACCTACCTCAAATGTGTGAGGTTTTACCTTGTGATTATAACTGCAACTCATTCGTTGTTGATAAGCCTTGAGATGATTGAAAGCAGTTTGTCTTCGTTCATCCAATAGTTATAGTTCTTGTAAGCGAGAGACCCTGTAGTCTTCATCATTGATAATGTTGTGCAAAGAGACTCATAAAGATGGTAACTCGACCTCAATAGGAAAGATAGCTTCAACACCATAGACAAGTGAATAAGGTGTGGCTCTTGTAGGTGTGTGAACACTTGTGCAATAAGCCCAAAGTGCGGGATTGAGTTGGATATGTCAATTTCGGCCAGCGTCATTGACTGTCTTTTTGAGGGTTTTAAGAATAGTTTTATTAGATGCCTCAGCTTGATCGTTACCTTGGGGGTAATAGGGAGTGGAGAAACGATAAGTAATATGGAAGTGATCACAAAGTTCATGAACATCTTGGTTTTTGAAGGGAAGTCTGTTGTTGGTGATGATGGAAAGAGGAATATTGTATCGACAAATGATATAATTGAGAATGAATGTAGCAATCTGTTTTCCAGTGACTTGTGTAAGAGGCATGGCTTCGATCAGTTTTGTGAAATACTTTGTGGTAGTGATAATGAATTTGTGGCCATTGGAAGGAGGGTGAATCTTGCCTATGAGATCGAGTCCCCACTGACAAAAGGTCTAAGGAGTCGCAATTGGTTGAAGTTTTGGTGTTGGTGCATGAATAAGGTCTCCATGAATTTGACATTGCTTACATTTCTTGACAAACTGATATGAATCTTTTTCCATACTGGGCTAGTAATATCCAGTTTTGATGAGTTTCTTGGCTAAGGTGGGATTAATAGAATGTGGACCACATATCCTTCATGAAATTCACATAACGTAATCTGAGCTTCGTCCCTTTATAAACATCCAAGGAGAGTGTCATCTAGACCTCGACGGTATAGGATATCAACTAAAATGACGTATCGGGATGATTGGCGAATGAAAGTGCAATGTTGGTTGTTGGATAAGTCAGGAGGAAGGGTGTTGTTATGAAGGTATGTGAAAATGGAACCATATAACTGGGAATTAGGACAAATGACACATATCATCTCAGTAGGAGTGATCTCATATGAGGGAACCAAAAAGTTATCCACCAAGAACTCATAACGGGTTTCATTCTATGATAGATCGATCAGTGAAGCAATAGTAGCCATGGCATCTACGGCTCAATTATGCTCTCATGGAATGTTTCTTGAATTCATCTACCATTTTATTGTAAGGCATTAATTTTTCATCCTTTTTTGGGTAGTCATCGGTTGCTTGACTAATTACTAGTTGAGAGTCCCCAAAAACATGAAGTTCCTGGATCTTCCACTGAATTGCAATCCGTAATCCTGTTGTTAATGCCTAGTATTCTACTATGTTATTAGTGCAAGGAAATGACAACCGGTATGATTTTGGAATGGAATCCCCTTAAGGTGTGATAAAGAGGATGTCAGCTCCTGCACCATGCTACGTGTATGAGCCGTCAAAGTACAATTGCCAAGGCTTTGTGTGTGATAGCGTCAAGATGGATTCATCTAGAAATTCTAAAATTAGAGGAGCATCATCTATCATGGGTGCATTTTCTAACTAATCTGCGATAGCTTGTCCCTTTATTCACCCATATGGCTAGTATGTCGGTAAGCGTCACCTTATTGAGAAGGTACTTTAATGGATTGATCCTTGCGACCAACTTAGTTTTATGAGTTAGCATGTAATGTTGTAATTTTTGCAAAGCAAAAACCACAGCGAGGTACGCATGCTCAATTGGTGTGTAGTTTATCTCATAACCAACCAAAGTACGACTTATGTAATATACTGCCTTATCTTTGTCCTCAACATCTTGTTGCGCTAAGAGTGCCCCCAGTGTTGTTGATGTAGCTGATATGTCGAGTAACAGGGGTTGTTTTGGGACTGGTGGATTCAGGAGATAATGTTTGAGTATCTGAAAATCCTGTTGACAGTTATCATTTCATTTGAATTTGATGTTTTTGTGTAGCAAGTGCTGAAAAGGGTGACATTTATCTGCAAGTTGTGCTATGAACCATCCTATGGACTAAAGTCTTCCTTGTAAAGATCAAAGTTGACTGATATTTTTTGGTGGTGGCATTTCTAGGATTGCTTTGACTTTTGCGGGATCGTCTTCAATTCCTCTTTTTGAAATAATGAATCCCAGGAGCTTCCCGGAGGTTACTCCAAAGACACATTTCTTGGGGTTTAGTCTTACTTTGTATTTTTCCAACCGATCAAAAATGACTAAAAGAATGTCTGAATGCGTATCTCTATCTATTGATTTTCCCAAGAGGTCATCAACATAATCTTCTATAGTTACGTGCATGAGATCATGAAAAATAGTAGTCATGGCTCGTTGGTATATAGCGCCTGCATTCTTTAGCCCGAAGGGTATGACATTCCAGTAGAAAGTTCACCAGGGACAAGTAAATGTTGTTTTGTGTTGATCCTTGGATGCGATTTATATTTGATTGTAGCTAGAGAATCTGTCCATCAAACATAACATTGCATGACCTACTGTGAGATCTATGATCGGGTCGATGTTTGGCAATGGAAAGTCATCCTTGGGACAAGCTTTGTTAATGTCTTTGAAATCTGTACATATTCTGATATTGCGATCGGGCTTATTGATTGGTACTAGGTTGGAGATCCATTCAAGATAACCAATTGGTCGTATGAATTCGACATCCAACAATTTTTCAAGCTCTGCTTTGACTAATAATGCCACTTGTTAATGCATCTTTCTTAATTTTTGTTTCACTGGCTTTGCCCCCGGTTTAACTGTCAAATGATGCATTACTAAATCCGGATCCAGTCCAGGCATATCGACATATGACCATGCAAAATTGATTTGTCGCTTTCTGAAGAAACTTATGAACTTTGGTCTTTCTCTCTCTGTCGGAGATTGTGCCAAGAATATGTTATGTGGAATCTCTTATGTACCAATGTTTGTTTTGATGGTCTCCTCTACTAACATAGATTATTTTTCTTCATATGATGTCGGGAGAATATCGAGCTTTCCATCTTCAGGTGCCTCAAAGAGGTTTTCACCCTCAGATACATCCTTTCTTTTTACTTTTTTGGAGTCAAACAATGCCACAATGTGGTTTTCACCGTAAAACCCATGATTTGTCTTTATTTTTACATTTTTGCGACTGGAAGTCCCAACACCCTCACCAAAATATGCCATGTTGTCGAGTTCTATAGTGTATCCTGCCTTATGGTCCCCAAGAGGAAGATCATATCATATGCCCAAATAGTCGATAAAGGCTTCATCATTTTGGAATGTGTCAAATTGTAGAGGTCCTTCATGGTCCCAATCAATAAGTTGGTGGTGAACAAGGGGAAGGCCTTCAATGTTTTCGAAGTCAGCAGGTGTTAGGGTGCAAATACAGTTATATTCAGGTATGTCAAGGTAGTTGTTAAGATCATCGTTGGCACTCTCCTCATCTATCTCGATTGTGAACGAGTCCAAATTGTCATTACTAAAAGCGCATTCTGGAACTGGTGTCCTCATCCTTCGTGATTTTGACCTAGAACCTAAATACAAAGACTGTGTGGGATCCTCAGGAGTTGTTTCTTGACCAACTCTGAATTTTCTATGGAATTTATCCTCTTTTGTGGTTTCACCTGGTTCTCAGAATGTCTCGGTGAGTTCATAATCACTGGAGGATTTGTGTGAACCCCATTCCCATCCATTAGAGTCAGTGGAATAGCAGCTCTCTTGTTGGTCATTGGAAATCATGATTTGTAATGCTTCTTCTGATTTGTGAGTGTTTACCCTGGAAGAGATGAAACCAAACCCTTTTGAGTGCTGATTTTTAAATGTCAATTATGGTTGCAAAGGTTGAGTGATACCTTCTTTTCTTAAGCCAAGAGGACTTTTACCATCATATCCAAACTTTTGTAGGATCTTGAATCCTTTGCCATATTTTTCACATGGTATCTTGATGTGATCTTGTGTATCATCTTCAGGGTCTTTGTAAAGCATTTTGTATAAGTCTTCTTCTTCCATTTCACCCCACTTTTGGAATATAGTAGGATCCCATTTTAGTGTAATGATAGATACCCATTTAGAAGGATGTGGTCATCCATATTCTTTTGGTGAACTCATAACTTGTCGTAAGCACATGGTTTGATTCAAAGTGTATTCACTCATGCCTTTGTCCTGATATTTCCCTTTAAGTTCACCTTGCTTTGATGTTGAGGTTTTTAATGATTTAGGGTCAATATATGCAGAAGATGGGATAGCTTCTCTATTAATTGGAATGATTGTCTCAGCTTTTGGCCTCAAATTATTGCAGTACATAAATGGATTAGGATCACCATTAAGTGTTACTTCAAATCCATTGTGAGGAAACTTAATGCATTGATGGTATGTAGACAGGTCTTCTCTCATCTCATGAATCCATGGACATCCTAGAAATATGTTGTATGTGAGATCCAGGTCTAGGACTTGACAAACCACATCCTTTGTAACTGGCCCAACCCTGAGAGGCAAGGTGACTGTTCCTTTGGATGAACGCTCTTCATCATCATATGCCTTGATGGTAATTTTGTTTGTAGCATTCACAACTTTATCTGAATATCCCAATTGTATTATTGTGTTCAAAGTACATATATTGAGACCAACTCCTCCATCTATCATGACTCATTTTATTCAATGTTTGTGTAGGAAGGCTTCAATGTGTAAAGGTGCATTATGTGGTTGGCTCACCGAGGCATCATCAACTTCTATGAATGTAAGAGAATGTGGAACAGAAAGGTATCCCACCATGGCTTGAAACTGGTCCACGTTCAGATCAGTGGGGACAAAAGTGTCTCTCAAAGTTTTCTCAAGAATGGCTTTATGTGCAGGGGATATGCATAAAAGCTCAAGAATGGAGATAAGCGTGGGTGTCCTCCCTAACTGTTCTACCAGGTCGTACTCAGGTTTGGTTGATGAGGAAGCAGTGGTTTTAGCTGGAGCACCCTACAAAGTGACCTTACCTCAACGAGTTGTGACATTACATTCAGAGGTAGATTCAAAAGAAGGTCCAATGCCTTTTAGGACAACTTTGGGTCTTTGGGTAGAATTTTTAGGCATTTTGTCCTTTATGATAATGGTAGAGACATAATTTTCCATTGAAATGTGATTAACAGTTGAATCATAGTTATAGGATGCTCTGGTATAGTTGGTTTTCTCATCTGTGGCTTTGGCTTTTCCCTTGTCATGTTTTGGGAATGGTTCCTTAAACATCTCATGTTCTTGATTGGATGAATGTCCTTCAATCTCAATGTCACCTCTATCAATAAGATCTTGTATAATGTTCTTTAGCAGATGACAATTTCCTATTTTGTGTCCCTTCCTCTTGTGATATTCACAGTATTCATCATCATTCCGCCAATTTGGTTTGACCTTTGGTTCATATGGAGGATTGTCAGGAATTGTTATTATCTTGTTTGCCACTAGCTTCTTGAAAGTTGATTCAAGTGGTTCTCCTAATGGGGTGTATTTCCTTCATGGTTTGGAAGTTGTTTGAGTATTCACTTGGTTGTTTGTAGAACTTGATCCAGGATGAATGATTTTGGGTCTTACTGTGTTAGCATCAACAACACCATCATTTACTGTGTTCTTGTTTTTGTTCCAAAATCGTGGCTTGTCCTTTCCTTTAAAGTCCTCTTTGTTTTCTTTTAATATCATAATTACTCCTTGTTCGATTAAGACCTTCTTTGTTGCTAAGCCTTTCTCAATGACGTCCTTGAAAGTGAACAAGCAAGCTTTCCTTAGATCATAACCAATTTCTCTGTGGACATTCTGTGTGAACATCTCTACCATTTTTTTTTGTGGAATTTCACAAGAGCACCTACTGGCCAAATTCCTCCATCTTTGTAAGAATGATGAAAATGACTCCCCATCCTTTTGCTTGGTGTTGCACAAAGTGGTGATTGATATGTCTGTCTCTATGTTGTATGAGAAATGTTGTATGAAAGCTTCTGCTAGATCACCCCAAGACTTAATTCTAGGTGGAAGTTGGGAGAACCATTCCATAACTTGATTACCTAAGCTTTGTGGGAATAGTCTCATCAAGTACGTTTCTTCTGATGCTACCTCAATGCAAGTTGTGAAATAATGTCTTATATGTGCCTTAGGGTCTCCTTTACCTCTGTACTTATTAAACTTAGGTGTCACGAAATGTGTAGGAAAAGAAGGCATTGGAATGCTTTTGTCAAATGGATAGGGACATATGTCTCTCATTGTGTAAGCTGGCTTCGATGTATTTGTGTCCTCCATTTTATTTTGTAAGTCCTTAATTTGTTGTTCCAAATTGTTCTTAAGTGGAGACCAACTTCTTGGACCATATCCCATGCCTGAGCCACCAGGTGGAGGGGGAGCATACTGCATGTATGGATGGTATTGATAGTACACGTGTTCATATGGAGGAGGTCTATAATGATGTTGCATATAGGAACCACTTGGTATAGAGTCATAATGAGGAATGGAATATCTGCTTTCTCCATGTATATCATATTCTACAGGCATGTCATGAGTTTTTTCTAGTGTGTTGCCCCCAAATTTGACGCAGGGTTTCCTTGTGTCCAATTTTTGAGCATGCCTTTGGATATCCAATTGTTTTGGAGGTTGGTCCTTAGCATTGGTATGCAATTGTGTGTACTTATTTGCATAAGACTTCTATAATGGTTTGCGTAGACAGAGTTGTTCATGAGATGCTCTTTCATGAGTATCATAAGCTTGACCATGGGTATTTGGGACCTCAAGTTTTTGAAACAAAGATGATGGAGACTCAGGCACGAAACGTGGTCCTCTAGTACCTCCACTATTAGGTCTCCTTTGATCCATGTTGAGTTGAGCTTCTTGCATAGGTCGATTTTCCATTATTTGAGACATGTCAAAATCATGAGGTATTTTAGTTCCACTTTGTGCCATCACTTGTAAGAAATTTTGTCTCTCTTCTCATGATTTCCTCAACCAATCTATTAAAATGGGGATCCATGATGGAGTCTTCCACTTCTGTTGAATGTACGGAAAAGTTGTTTGTATTATCATTGAGTGTATCATTGTTGTTTGTATTATCTATGTTCTCAACATTTTGAGTGTTTCTATAAGTGTCCATGTCAGGTAATGTGGTATGATCAGAATTGAAGAAGATATCATTATCATACTCATAGGCACTCATGTTTGTGGACTCTTAAGCCTCTTTAGCTTCTCTCCTAGATTTTTAGGAATGGGTTTCAATCATGAACTAGGTCTTGACCAAGATGTGTGAGACTAGATGAAAATGGAAAGAGTATGGAAGACCAAGAGTTGGATGGAATGTAAATGAATTTGAGGTGTAATTGCAATGTCCAAAGTGTAAGACCAAGTATGCATGTAGTAGAGTAGGTGTGGCTTCCAAAGAGATGATAGATCTCTTGATGAGGTAAGTTGACCTTGACTCTAAGTAAGACCAAATGAGAACCAAAGGTGATAGACCTTGATGAAGGACCACTTAGCAAAATGTTGTATGTAGTGTGTTGACAAACTAAGATGAAGATAAGCAAGTGACCTTTTGACTCAAGTTTAGACAAATGTGAATGTGATGCAAGATTTAAAGCAATGATGGACTTTGTGAGACCCAGAAATAGGTTGAATGCTAGATGAAAACCTGGAGAAATGACCTAGGAAGCTCAATGAGTCTGAAACTGACTGCTCTTGTTCGCTAGACTGTAAGTTTTTTTCAATTCTGAACACAGATGTGCCTGTATGTTTCACAGACGCGGTTTTTCGACACAGACATTTTTGAACACTGCACATATGCGTTTCCGAGATTTTGTAAATGCAATCTTGCTTGTGATAACATAGATGCATTTATGTCCTGCACAAACGTGGCTAAATGACATAGATGTTGTTGAACACTGCATAGACGCGTTTCCAGAAACTAAGTGCAATTTTTCCAATTTTGTAAAGTTGTTGTTGTGACCAAATCTGAATTTTTTACTGTTTTTCGTGATGAGAGGACACAATGTTGATGAGGAGTCAATGTTTGTAAGTGTTTAGACTCAAAATGACTCAAAATAAAGTGTGTTGTTTGATGTAAAAGTGTTTTGCATACACTTGAAGACACAATGTTTTGATGTTTGATCTTGAATGTTTGAATGTTCAAAAGAAGACAAACACAATTCTTATGGTTGGTCAGGACAATAGTTGTTGATCCCACATGGGGTTTCCCCCAAGGCTACGCTATTCAGAGCGGATACTTAGATGCTTGACCCCACTGGCTCCACCCTCGGCACTCACTTCTCTGGGGCAACCAAGCATCAATCCCTATGAAAACTCCTTGTGGCAAACTTTGTATCTCTACTAAGAACCGTATGTGTGTGGACTGCTCCAAAGGTCCGACCTCCTGCCCCAACAAATAGAAAGATTTTGGCTTTCTAAAACAAAAAGGTGCTAGTAAGGGCATCTGATCATGTGGCCATACATGCGACACTTTCAGCTCTGTAAATACAGAAGGCTCCTAGCCGGTAGGGGTTAGCCCTACTACTGATCAAATAAATTTGATCAAACGGGTTTATGGGAAAACATACTGTCGGTATGAACTAATCAACACATGTTACCTATGGCTTTCACCATGGATACAATTATTTATAGTGGTTCGGAAGAGGTGGGCTTTCCTCACTACCACTTGGGTCGTTCTCTCCTCACTAGTAGTCCTAATGACCATACGAGGAGACAAACCCTCTAGAAATTAAACAAAAAGAGCCTATTGCTCAAGACACAAAAGACACTGGTTCAATTGTAGTGCACCAATTGAAGTGTTTGGTAATCTATGAAAATAAGGCACATAATAAAGATAAAAAACCCTTGCCAAAAATTTTACAACAAAGATTTGTTGGTAGTTTTGCAATAATACCCCTCCTGCAAGCACACAAGTTAGGTAAATTTTAGATCCAAAAGACTTTGTGAAAAAGGGGCCTTCGAAAATGCGATTCGCTTCAAGGACAAGCTGCACCAATTTGTTAGCTAGATCACAAAGATGTTAGCCCCAAATAAACCAGATTTGAAATCCAAATGACGAAATGAAGCCTTAAAACTGGAACAAAAACTAAAAAATGTGAAATAAAAAACACACACATGATTAAACCTAACACAGACGCGGTTAAAGATCACAAACGCGCCTAAAACCCTCGTAGACACGCCTAGACAACACAGACGTGGTTCTAGAACACAGATGCAACTAAAAGATGCATAAACGCGATTCAGAAACACAGACGCGACCCTGCAATCTGCAAAAAAATAAAATAACATCGAACATAGGCGTGATTACAGAGGTCACAGACGCGGAAGAAAACAAAAAAACGTGATTCCAGAATGCGTAGATGCGGAAATGTCTAAATGTTGTCGGAAAATGTCAGATCTACAACTTCAAAAACACAAAATCTGTGACAAAAAATGTTAAATGCAAAAGGACAAGTGTCCCATCAGGTGTGCCAAAATGTTTATGGTAAAAATGGAAACAACAATATTGAAAGACTGAATAGATTCAACCGCAAAACCCTAGCCTAACAACAACAAAGATCCACCATAACATATGAAGATTACCTAAGACAATACAAATCAAATTAAATCACAAAGATTATACCATCACATGTCCAATAGGGTTTGGATCTCCATTCTTCCTATCTCCATTGATCTTGCTTGATATATTTGCTCTCAGATTTTATGTGTGCACAAGAGCTCAACAAAGAACGGAAATGTGGTTGATAGCTAGATCACATATGAAAGTTTGAATGCTAGAACGCTTGAAGGATTGATTAGTGTTGATAATGAAGGAATCATATCCTTGTATAGAAGACACTATAAGAAATGGAGGGATAAGATTAAGAGGTGTAAAAGATAAAAGGTTGGCTAGGATTAGAGGGTAGGTAATGGAAATAAGAAAATAATGAGAGGGTAGGTAATGTAAGAATTAAGAGATGAATGACATGCGTCATGGGTAGAAAAGGCTAGTGAATTAATTAAATAAATAAATATTTATTTAATTAATAGAGGAAGTGGGATCAATTAAATAAATAAATAAAATTATTTAATTTGGAAAAAGGACTATTTAAATAAATAAATGTATTTATTTAAATGAGAAATAAGGCTAGAAGAGGGCAAACGAATTAATTAAATAAATAAAGATTTATTTAATTAATAGAAGACTTAGGATAAAATAATTAAATAAATAAAATATTTATTTAATTAGATAGGACAATTTTAGGTGTATACAGGCCCCATTGTTGAAAAGTGGTCTTCTTACATTTCATGGTGGGTTTCTTGTGAATTTTGATTTCCTTCATTTTACCATATGACTTAGGAGAGGGTGGGAGTTGACCCACGCAGAGATCATTTTGAAGGGTGTACTCTCCACAACCATTGTCAATTATCTTAACCTTGATCTCAGGTTGGGATGAAGTGGAGGCAACATTGGATGGATCGGATGGAGGAAGCGGAACGGGTGAGTTAAGTGGGCGATGATAGAGTTACTTCCCTTCAAGAAACTTGCAATATTGAAAGGGTTGAGAATCATCTGAGATGGTAATCTCTCTACTGTTGTAAGGGAATTTAAGGCATTGGTGATAAGTGGAGGGGACGGTTTGAATGGAGTGAATCCATGGGCGGCCAAGGAGAATGTTGTAGGGGAGATCAAGGTCCAAGACTTGACATGTAGTTTCCACCATTATAGGGCCCACTTGAAGAGGTAGTGTTGTGGTGCCTTTAGAGACCCTTTTTGCATCATCATAGGATTTTATTGTGATCTTATCAGATGTATCGACCAAGTCTTCAGATATTCCCAGTTGTTTAATCAATTTATATGTACAAAGATTTAGGCCAGATCCACCGTCTATAAGGACCCTCTTGATTTTATGCTTTTGAATAATAGCCTCAATGTGAAGGGGTTTGTCGTGGGATGGGTCAATAGATGGGGCATCCTTGGATGTGAAAACAAGGTGGTGTTTCACAACAAGGTTGTCGATGAGGGCTTGGAATTGGGTTACGTTAATGTTATCTGGGACATGGGATTCTAGAAGGACTTGTTCAAGTATCTCTTTGTGAATGAGTGAAGTCTTTAGGAGTCCCAAGATGGAGATCTATGTAGGCGTCTTACCAAGGTGATAAAGGATATCATAGCGGTGGCTGGATGACATGGGGGCTTGCAGAGGAGGGGGAGGAGCTCCCTAAATGTTACTCTCCCTCTGTAGGTAGTGATGTTGCAGTCGTTCTGAGAATATGAAGTGTGTGGTGAGGCACCTTGAATGGCTATCTTGGCTTGGGAGAATTTTCTTGATGGTTGTGGGGAAGGGGCACCTTTAATGGTAACCCTAGGTCTATGAGAAACGGGAGGAGGATCAACTCCTTGGATTGTGATAGTGTTGACGTGGGTATCAGGGAGCTTTATGCAGCCTGCCAAGGAATCGAATCTATGGAAACACAATTGGTGTAGTCATAATGGACTTCGTGAGATGATGAGGCTTTGTCTTTAGAATTCTTAGGAAAGGGATCATAGTACATCTAAAGTTTGTCATTCAAATTACTAGGCTTAGGAATTGCAACCTCAATATCACCCTTGTCAATTAGGTCTTGGGTGTAGTTCTTAAGCTTCATAGACTTGTGTGTATCACGACCATTGACACGATGACAGTCATAGTATTTGTTCTGATTATACCACTGGGGTTTTGGTTGATTTGCATCAAAAGTTTGAGTCATCGAAAAGACAACAACACTAGCATTTACGAGCTTTTGTAAGATGACCTCTATGGGTTTGGCGAGCAGGGTGTACTCATGCTGGGATTAATTGTTGGAGTGGGGAGGTTGACCTAGGATGGAGAAATTATTGCAAGGTTGGGATTGATTACATGGGTTAGGTTGGGTGTTGAAATGGTTATTGGTGGTGGTAGGTTTGGAAGGGACACTCACATTTTGCACAGGCTCGATATTAGTGACCCCATCATTGGCAACATTTTTGTTTTTTAACCAATGCTTGGGCTTGTCATTATATGAGGAGGAACCTTGATTGGATTTTTGATAATGTTTTAATGTTCTTTCCTCTAAAAAAACATGCTCTAAAGCTATACCTTTCTTAGTGATTTGTTCAAATGTGTCCAAGCATTGAAAATTCAAGGGTTTAGACAGTTATGGTACAAGGTTGTGTTGGAATAACTTAGTTTGGTATGACTCTAGTACGTCCCAAGGAAACTTTTTGATGAGATGTCACCATCTTTGAAGAAAGTTGGCGAAAGTTTCTTTGGGCCTTTGCTTTGTGTTGCATAAGTTCATCATAGAAGCATCATTCTCAATGTCATAAGCATAATGAGACACAAACTTCTCTACTAGGTCTGGGAAGGACTTTATGGAGCCATAAGGTAGGGCGAAGAACCAAGCAAGGGCATCTCCACTAAATTTTTTAGGAAAAAGTCTTATAAGGTAGACATTAGTATAGGATACTTCCTGATAAACGATGAAGAATTCACAAACATGGTCTCTAGGGTCACCTTTTACTTTGTATTTCTCAAACTTAGGCATTTCAAAACATGGGTGGTAAGGTGTGACCAAAATGGAAGGGTCATACAAACAAGGACATATTTATTCAAAAGTACAAGGTCTCTTATTAGTCCTATCCTTGAAAGTTTTGATAGGGTCCTTCATGTCCTAAATTTCCTTCAAGAGATCAGGTTGTTGATTGTGGACAACAGGGATGTAATGACCCATTTTGGACCCTGGAGTTTGGTTAGACACAGAAGGGATACCACCACCACCACAAATATATTGGTAAGAGGAAATAGGAGGTTGTGAAGTGATTTGAGGACGCAACCAATGAATTGTGCTGACAGGGGGTAAACTAGTGTCATTGTTGGTCGAGTTGTGAAGAGATGTGGATGACCTTGGAGGGTTAGAAATTGGAGGCAAAGTGGTCACAGGAGTGAAAGTCGCAGGTGGCGGATGAGGGAGGGCATCAAGGACATAGTTGTCTATGAGTTCACCTTTTGGTGGTTTGTCAAGGATAGATTGATCAAAATTTGGGGGCAAACGTGCCCCTTGGGTGATGAGTTGAGCTACGATCCCATTGGGATTGGATTTGAAAAACTTGTCTATCATTTATTGGTTGTAAGGACCCTCCATGAAGGATTGTAAGCACGGGGGAGTGTTCAGGTTGATCAACAAATTGTTCGTCTTCTTTTTGCAGATCTTGGTCAAAGAGGTGACTAGTCTCAGGCATCTCATTGCCCTCGGCGTTCATCTTTGCTTTTTGTCAGCAAGTCAAGACCATACACGGGTAACCTCAAAAATGAAAAATGGAAAAGACTATGGAATAGGTTTGACTTGGAAAGAAAGAGTGATGAAAAGGGCTTATCAAGTTTTTGATTTGGTTTGATTGAGATTGGATGAAGATTGATTGGGATGGTCCTTAGATTAGGACGAACTGGATTGGATGGTATCTTAGCCCTTGGATTAGGACATAGATAGGATGGGCCACAAAGTGAGGTGACAACCAAACTAGGCCAAACTCAATCCTTGGATTAAGATTTGATCAAGCCTTCTTCTACTTAGGATAGACTTAGTTTCTAAGAAAAATGGGGCAAAGGATTAGGTTTTTTATCAACCCAAGTGATTAGGATCAATTAGGCAATATATTTGAGGTAGATTCTTTCTCAAGCACAATGGTAATTGTGGATTTGATTAATGATAAAGGTCTAATTCAGACTTTTGCAAAGTGCTAACCTTGAATTTGGGAGATTGATTGGTTGATTGACTGGATTAAGGTTGATGATTGATTGCACTGAGTCCTTAGAAAAAAGATGACAATGATTATGAAAGAAAAGGATGGATTGAAGAAAATAAATGTGAAGAAGATGAAGGTTACCTTAGATGGACATGTGACTCAATAAGTGATTTTGGGGTGGGGCAAGCTGGACAAAGGGATGTGACCACTCCTATTGATGCTCTAAGATAATCCTGATTTTTTATGGAAAGCTTGGGTTCTCAAAGGTTCCTCATCAAACTCATTGTTGTAACCATGAAGGTAATCATGGAAATGATGCAAAAAGGTGTGATGTTTCAACAAGAGCTTGCGGTTGATATACAAGAATTTGCAATGCTTGAGGATTTATTTATAACTAGGCTTCTTCTTCTTGACTTGGCGATAAATGGATGTTTTGGGATGCTTAAAGGGAATTTATTTTATGGTGCATGAGTGAAATTAGTCAAATGTTGGAAAGGTTTAAATGTGTCTACTCTTGGCAAGAGAATTCAAACAATGACAAGCACATTGGCCAAGGATAATGCTTTTATAGTAAGCGTGAAAGTGAGGTGGGCCTAGATTAACCCGATAACAAAAGAAGACACTTGAAAACATACAACTTAGACTAGAAATTGGAAATCATTCAATGGGGCCTCTCAATATATAGCAATACCTCAAACAAGCAGACATATAGAGATTCTGGTGGTACTGGCTCCCCTCCACAACACTCCTCAAGCATACCAGATTCTCTTACCCCAAATATCTGAAGATCCTTTAACAGAAGAATTCTTGTCTCGTCCTGAGTGGATACGTGAGAGGTGTCTACGGGGTACAATACAAACTCCCTGAACCATCAAATGTGGAATTTGGGCAACTACAACAAGGTTGTTAGTAATTTTTTGACGTGTCCATTCCAACAATGAATCTACAAAGCAAGCCACTTAAGGCTCTAACTGAGCTTATTAGTGTAGAGAAGGCCTCCACATATGTCAAGCTCACTCAACACTCTAACCATTTGACTAGATTTTTTATATAAAGACTTGAAAGACACTGCTCGAGATCGTGTTGGGAAAGACGATATCCTCGACGTGTCCCAATTCAAAGTACCCTTGTGGGGTGATGAAATACCCAATCAAAGATACACCTCAACTACTAAAAGAGAAGGTAGGTGTTGTCAATCACCTTTCTCTTCACCCAAGGTCCACAAAGGCGAGGGGAGAGGATAATAAATGTGACAGTGGGTCCACCCTATAAAAGTGCAAGCAGACAAGACATGGCAAACATTGATTCTTTTTACTCCCACATATACATGTTATCTAATCTAAAATTCAAAAAGCAAACTAAACTAGTGGAAAATGATAGTCTTAGACAAACGTGCTGCAAAAAACTAGTGTTAGTAGTCTAATAATTGGTCTTGGACAAACAAAAAATGGTTGCAAAATTTGAATATGATCAATAACACAAAATTTTTATCTACCTCAGTGTAGACGTTGAAGTACAGACACAAACACCAACGTTTGCACAAACGCTAATGTTTGCGCAGACGCTGATTTAAGGCCCAAACCTAGAAACTTAGAATAAAATGCAGAAAAATTTAAATTTGAAAAATTGAAAAATAGTGGGAAACGTATACCTGTGACGACGTCGAAGTCTTTAGTGCAAGTGATAATGTTTACGTAGATGTCGAATAAGGCGTTATGTGAAAAATGTTAGCTGGGAAAATTTGAAATTTAAATTTTGAAAAGAAGGAAAGAAATACAATCAGGCAGAGACGTCGTTGCAGCACAGACGTTGCCATCTGTCCAGATGTCGAAGCACTAAATTTCAAAAAAATATTATCTAATTAGTCTAAAAATACTAGATTATTGTTAAAATCATAATGTAATGCAAATAAAAACTATCAATCTATTTATTTTTGTGATTTTAAACCTTTGATTATGGAATTTTTTGTATTTTTAATTGATTAGAAAATAGAAAATATTGAAAATGATTAGAAACTAGAAGAAAGCCAAGACGTTGAAGTAGTCAAACATAGATGTCGATCTAAGAACATGCAGAAAACAGTTAGTGAGAAAATTTTAAATTTAAACGAAGACATCATTTTATCCCAGCGCAAACGCCAAAATAGTCTACGGAGATGCCGAAGTGCAGTTTTAGACGTCCCACCACTACACCTGTGAGAGAAATGCTAAAAATCCACAAAAAAATAGTAAAAAGGGACGTGGGTCCTACCGATCGTGCCAAAATGGAGACAAGGAAAAGGTGTTAGTTGATTCAAATGCATACAACAACATAAAACCACAAATAATCAAACAAAAACATGAAAGTGAAATTGTTATACCTTCTCTTCTCCTTTGGATTGAACATTTGGTGAAGCAAGGAATGCGCCCCTTCCCTACTTGATTAGATTGGTTCTTGGGTTGGGTGTGGATTGCTCTCCACTACAACAACAACAACAAGGTATTGTGATAGATGGATGGAAGGATGGATGAAATTGGCTAAGTATGGAGTGATTTTGGTAGGATAAGGGTGTTATGGATGATTCTAAAGCCTATTTGGACAACATAAACTTACACAAGAGATGAGATGAGTTGTGAAGGGAGGAGAATCCAATTTATAGATTGGAGGAGGTCCAAATGAAGGGTCGAGATTGATTTGAAATGGAGGGTGGAGATTGAAAGAAAGTGGGAGAGGATTGAGAGGACAAGGTTTGGGATCAAGAGATTTGTCATAAAGGCATTTTTGGTCTCCACGTCCCACAAGGTACATGGGGAAGAGATCTCCAAGTACATTGGGAAGGCAAAAAGAATTAAAAATTCCTTAGAGAATGGAGAGAAGAATTAAAAATACCAAGAATAAGGAATGTGTGGAAAGAATAAAGGAAAAAGGAATAAAAATTCCTTGGTAATAGAGGGCACGGGGATGTGCAAAGGATTTGAAATCCTTTGACATGACCAAAATGGGTGCATTTAAGGTTTGGAAGGTGAGAGGGGAAAGCCATTTATGGCAAAGAGTTGACTTGCTCCTAATCTTGGGGATTATGAATGTGCAAATGATTAGGAAAGGTGATTAGGTGGGTTAATGAGGGATTAAAATGCAAGTGGGAAAGTTAGGAGGATGTGACATGAGGAGAGAGAATGAGTGGAGGAATATAAAATTGAGGGATATTGTTGTCTGATTATAGAGGAATTAATTAGGCTAAGTGAAGATTAGAAAGTAGGAATCACTTTAGGTTAAGTTAATTAATTAAAATCAATTAACTAAGTGGGACTTAGAAGAATTAATGATTTGGGTGACTTTAGAAGAATAGAGAAATAATTAATTTATTGATAAATTAACTACTAGACTATAGTGATCAAATTAATTTTAATTTAATTTAATCAATTTTAAGAAGAATAAGGGTAAACATAATTTAATTAATTAATTCTATAGAAAGGGTCAAATTGATTAAATATTTGATTTAATTAATTTTAGACATCTACACCTTCTACAAATGTTAATGATTATTAATACTCAACTCATCTTGACCCACTTCTCTATCTTCATAATTTTAGTACATAATAGAGACAACTAGCAAAGATAAATGTAATTAAATTTATATTAAGAGCGATCAGATACACACTATACCTAGATAGTCTGATCAGATGTACATCCAACAAAAATATATGCACTATGTAAGAAAAAGCAGTTCTTCTTTGTTTGCAAATAAATCTCTACAGGGTGCGTGATAAAGTTGTTTTTTAATTTAATGTTTTCATCTTTCAGTCATTTTCGGTGTGAGACTTTCCTGCCACCAATTTTCCAGTGTGAAACTGGTGGACAAAAATTCAGGCATTAGACATTTTTCCGATGGGAGGTTTCCCACCTAAAAATAGCCTATCGACTAATTACCAAAGAAAACATCTTAGGAGAAAGATGACTATTTTGGGTTTTGTAGTAGAGTCTTAGATAGTCATTAAAAATGGGGAAAGTGATACAAAATATAAGTTCATAGCATTTTAAGGAGAAGTGGATCACAAATTGTGTATATATCTTAATTGTGTGGTCTTAGAGATATGTGTAATTGTAATTGTATTGAGATATACAACAATAGAAAAAATGGTAATCTTTTAAGCTAGAGAGAGGAGCATATTGTTAATGGAGGCAAAAATAAGTAGCGTATGAATTTTGAGTGTGTAGATTTTGAAGTTTGGAAATCATGACATCTTCCTATTTTGGGCATTGAACTTGAATGAGTTGTGGCTTTACATTTGAGCCGATGTTAATTTATTTGTAGTTTCTAAACTATTTGATTTTATATTGTAAGTTGTTATTTTCCAATCTTTCTCAATGGACTATTTAATATTTATGTCTTGTTAGTGTTGATATTCTTTGATTGCTCCTTCTGTATAGTACACACCAAGTTGGCATTTGCTAAAATCTTGCAAAATAAATCCTTTTGAGAAAATAAATAGTGTTAATTATTTGGATTTATGAGATATATGAAGATATCAATTTTGTTTGAATGTGATTGATCTCTCCCATTCAACAACTTTTACATGTTTAATGCACAACAATGCATGGTGAAACAACACATTTGTTAGGGTTGAGATAAAAAATTCACTCTTTTAAAAATGGACATCTCTCGACGTATGCTACATAATTTTAAAAAAAACATAGGAATGCTAGTTGAACTCATTTCTTTTATTTAAATAAATTAAATATAACAATAATAAAAATACTATACATATTTATCCATATTTATTTAGTTATTTTAAAATTAAATTAATAATTTTTTATATTTGAGAATTAGCACTTTCTCACACACTTCGACTAAAAAATGAAATACTTCGTTCTCAAAACTTAGTTCACCTTCTCCATTACCTCTATTTTTTGCATGACACATCTCGCCACATAAAATCTTACTACCATTTATTAGTTACAACATATGTATAAAATAATCTTAAGTGAACATTTGATAATTACTTATATCATTACCATATATGAAATACAAGCACGATAAAAAATGAATACACCACTGTTCCACATAACATTAACCAATAAAGTTGATAACATACAATGAAATATAACACAAGCATACCATGGAGACATCCAAAAGAAATCGAGTAAGGGATGTTACAAGTTGGATGTCAAGATGTGGAGGGGAAACAAAAGAAGCCCCTTAGGAACTTGCAAGTCTACAAAATATCAAAATAAAAACTTACGAAAAAAATGGCCAAAATTGGGAGTGACAATGGAACACAAAATAAGTTTGCCAAAACTCTACAAGTTTATAAATGGGAATTAAAGCATGACAATGAACAATGGTACTTGACAGGAGGTTGTGGGATGGACAAGTATAAGAAGTCTGGATGTTCCTTAGAAGTCTACGTGAGAAAAAATAGGGAAGGTAGCGAAGATTGTGGGAATTGGAAATTGGGAATGACTAGAAGTGTGAAAGAGTAAGGAAAAGAGAATGAATCTTATAATTCCCAAAGCACATGAAACTTGATCAAAAGTTGCGAATTGAAAAATATAGGAATGCATAAGAGGATGATTGGTCAAGACATAGAAAAGAAACGAAAGAAGGCCAAATGAATTCTACAACTTTGCAAAGGGAAAAAGGGAAAGGAGCAAAATAATGCAAGAGAATATACAGATGCAAAAGATTATTAGAGCTTGGGAGGGGAGGACAAGGAATTTGAAGTTTGGATGTTTGTAGAAAACCCACAAATTGGTGGAATGAAGAAATGAAGAAAAGAAGGGACCCAATATAGGAATTTTTTTATGAAGAACTAACAATCTGTTAGGGTTTAGGCAAACCAAAGCAATAAAAAATGTTAAATATAATACAAAATAAAAGAGGCAAAAATAACAATTCATAATAACACATGAATTTAACATAGATCACTCAATATGGGCTACATCCAAAGAGAAACAACCATTCACTTTCTTTTTATTGTCCAATGAAGAGAAAATTACAATATGATAATATTTCACATTATACAATTACTTATTTATCAAGCCTTTTTGGTAGTTTACAAAGGTCGGTTTACATGCCAAAACAATAACCGAATCCTTGATTAAATAAGGACAATTTTTGCTTCAGGGGCACTACCCCTAACAACTCCTATTAGGAGTGTTTCCCCCAAACCCATACCATGGGCTCCACCCTTGGGACCCCACTAGGAGTATGAGCCCCCTAGGCCCCGTAGGAGGGGCTTTGTCCCTCTGCGCTCCCTTTCTAAATTAATTTGGGGAGAAATTACAATTGACAAAGTCACCAAAATTTAAGTCCGACCACATGATCAATCGCCACATACCAACACAATCAAGATAGGATATTGGACGAGTAGATATTCAATACTCCATTAAAACTCCACAACTTAATAGAAATTAAGGAAAATGACCAAAACTTTCAAAGACTTAAAATAAATTTTTAGTTTTTTGTAACTTTTAGTATTTGATAAGAACATGATAGATGATGAACAACAACCTTATGGAAAAATTGACCAAGGGATATCCATACAAAGATTTCTCAAATCAATTATAGGTATTGGGAGAAATAAAGCCTAATGTACAAGGGGTATTGGCCTCAAGAATTTTTTTGGATTGCTAGATTGAATCCTTATAGGTCATACAATAATGATTGAAATAATACCTCAAGTGTATTTGTTCCTTAAAAATTTTGTAAACTAGAGAGGTTTACAAAATGTGGGTTCCAACCATAGTGGATGGGATTAAATCTCTCCTCACGGAGGGGAGGAAACTTTCTCATTGCCTTTCCACTAAGGAACTAGTATCTATTCTTTAATCAACTATTCTATTCTATCTAAGGGGGTTACAATCATTTAGTTCTCTCTTTTAGAATGAAATTTATGTTATTCACTTTTTTCATAATAAGGCGTTTTACTTCTTTCAAATACTTGGAACTTTCAAGACATTGGTATGAGGAATAATAAACGATAAAGAGTTAAGTTGAACGAAAGAACAACTAAACAATGTACCAATGCAATTAATATAATTAAGAAACCAATGTAGTATAAAGACTTCCACAGTTTCTTATCTAAGTTTAACAATAAAGATAACAACATATTGAAGCACCGAGTCTTTCGAATATAATATTACCTAAAACATATGAGAGAGAAAATTTGCAGCTCAAAGACTTATCAGAAGTTTCTATCTCCTGACTTTGAATTTTAACTTCTAAACTTGATAATGTAGCTCAAGGACTTTCAAATATCAAATTCAAGCTTCTTTTGAAACTCACAATGATAACACTATACTTCATATAAATTCAAGGTCATATAATTGCATTGACATAAGAACGTGTTGCACTCATATGAAACAATGCTTCAACACAAAGTTTGAAGGCACAACTGCTCCTTTATTCAATTGAAAAATGTTTCATAAAATAATCTCAAATTCTCAAAATGTTACATAATTCAACATAGTTTTGTTGTAATGATAAAAAGATTCTTATTTACAATGAGCACCCTCGCATATATAGGTGAGGGTCTATGAGAAAAAATAGGAAGAAGTTCAACTAAGTACGACTAAGTAAAAATTATCTAGTTCTATTTGACTCGAGACTCGTGCAATCCTACATGAAAAAATATATATACAAAATGACACTTGAAGTGTCGATCGTCAACTACAAAAATGCACCTACAACTAATAAGCATAAAATTGATTGTGTCATTAGACACTTCATTTTGATCTTTCTTTAAAAACTCTACAAATTTCTATAGAGCAATCTTCATCTGGGACTAATCGAGACCTTGGGTGTGACTAGTGATAACCTTGACTCGAGTAATAGAATCTTCCAAACCAATGTAATATTTCTTGTGTTTCTTTAGGAGAGATACTAAATTATTTAGAATAACCTGAAGGTCTATTAGTTTGTCAATTGAGGATGTGTAATAATCCTCCTTATCAGCTTATGTGTTAACTAGCAAACTGAATTCCTTGATGATTGCTTCCACATGAAGATTCTTTTGGTTTTCATCTAGGAATGTGCACAAAAACTTTGATAATTTCTTTACAACTTCTTTTCCCTTGTCTACACATTCCTTTTGTGTTTTTTGCATATCTTTGATGAGTCTTTCTAGGGTATTCATTTGATATTCTAGCGCCTCCTATTGCTCAATGTGCATATCCTGGGTGGGTAGAATTCCATTGCCAACCAAGACTTGCAATTCAAAATCTTCTAACTTCAACCAAGTGTCAAAGTCCTTTTCTTGTATTTTTAGTTCCCGAGAGAGAAGATATTGTGTTTTGTCCATTTTGGACTTTACACTTTCCATATTGTTAATCAATGTATCGACAAATCTCAGAAGATGTGTTCCTTGACTTAGCATTCTATCCATCCCTTCACCAACTACCTTGTCTTGTAAAGTGACCCTCTCAACTTGCTTTATCACTTGCTCATCAATTGATGAAGTTATTGGCTCAATTATTTCTCAAGATTTTGTTATTTTTATCAACGCAATGATGAGTTGTTCCACTTGTGCCTTAAGCTTATCCTTCTCAATCTTATCTTCATTATATCTCACCACAAAGGCATCAAAAATTTCCTAAGTGTCTTCCTTAGTACCATCATGAGTCTATTTTACCACTTCAATTTTATTGATAGCATAATCTGTGGTTTTAACTTTATCAATGCTCGTGTCTAGAGGAGGCACAAGCATCTCAACATACTTGTTCTTGGACTTGTCCACCTTGACTCTAGAAAGGGTCTTAACCTTCTTTGTAGTCTTAGGCTTAACAAGAACAAACTGATTGAAGTCGAAGTCATCTAGGGAGATGGCTCGTTTCTTCCTCTTAGGAGGATTTGAGAGCAACCAAGGTGGTAAGGAAGAATCATCTGCAACCCCTGTAACCAAATATCTGAGAAGGAGCTTCATGTCTCCATACAACAATGGTCGCAATAGGTGGAGTGGAAGTCACAACAATAGGTGGAATCTTTGTGGAGGAAACATTTGAATTGTGTACCATCTCTGACATGAACTTATCAAGTCATCAAGCATGATAGTAGATACTTCATAAAAGTTTGGGAAGGAAGAAAATACATTTTCAATATTGTCCTGAGGAGTATCTAAGGCTGACTCAAAGGTGGTAGAAGAAGGAATAGTATGGACAACAACCACACTAGAAGACACTAGAGTATATGATATAGTAGATCCAAAAGGCAAAAACTTAGAAGTAGAAACTTGTGGAGGAGCAGTAGTTGGGACAAGGTTCATTACCTAAGGAATAGACCCCTGTATATCTTCATGTTGAGAAACTTCGAGTGTTTCTGATAATCTTTCCTCATCATATTCCTCTTCCCATTCCTCATCTGGTAGTCCTTCTTCCTCTGATTATTCTTCATCAATAGGTTCATCTTCAAATTCTCCTTCATCTAGCTCTTTTTCTTGTTGAATATCTTGAGTAGAAGGCTCATCTTGATCTTTACCTCTACTATTTCCCACTATAAACTTGTATTTTTTAGCCTTTTGTGGAGCTGTAGGATCTTGCCTATTCTTAGTTGTAAGCTCTAATTTCTTTCCAATAGGTCCAACAGTGTCATCTTCTGATCTAGTGTCGAATGGTTTAAATTGGATTCCCTTCCGTTGTAGCCAAACATTGGTGTTTGCAAGGATACTCTATAATTTGGCTCTTATTGAAGTAGCTTCCTTACGAGACCATTGGATTAGTGGAAGCAGTGTATCTACAATCTTCTAGCTCACATATGCTAGATCTAGAACATTTCCATTATCCTTTAGTCCTTAAAGAATATCTGCCTGATTGAGATTTTCAATCTGCTCTAGAGTGAGATGGTAGAAGTCAAGTCTCATGATATCTTATTTAGTCACGTACTCTATCCAAATATCCTCCATACAATGCACATGAGTGTAGCTCCTTTTCAACTTATTCTTCATTCCCCTATAATCAAAATCTCTTTTGGCTTTGAAAATTTTCATTATGACTCTTCTCATTTCTTCATCCATTGCCTTGACTTTGTAGATGAAAGAAATAGAATACCTCCCAATGGTCAAAGTGAATTTGAAGCCAAGTTTATGGGAACCTGATTGTTGTTCATGAACCACAACCATCTATCGAGCTAACTCCATGAGAACAATTTTATTAGATGGATATCTAGGAAGTATGAAGGGTTGATCACCAAACATCCTAGCTTGAGGTGGGTGAAAGTTGGAAATTGTAGGAACGTACACCCACATTGGTTGACCACATCCCAGACTTCATTAGATACTCTCTTATTTTGAAGATATTTGTCAAGCATACATATGTAATGATAGAAGAAAGCATTGTTGACTCTCCTGAAATGATGCATGTCATTCTTTAGAACTAACTGAGAGTTGTACTCATGAACTGGAACCTGTCTCCTATCTCCCTCTATGGACAAACTTGGAAAGTGCCTCATTGATGTTGCAACATACACCAAGTAAGAAGTCATATAAAAATTCAAAGTGGTTTGTACCTTGATGAGTTGATCACATGGTGCATCACTTATCTTTTTGCCCCGATATATATTTCCTTGTTATGCCTGATGACATGGAAAAATTGATACATCCACTAATGGTATGTGTCGGAGATAAGAATACCTTTTACTCTATTGAGAAGAGTAACTAAATAATTCACCTCCTCAGTGAAGTCACTACATTGAAAAGGTTTTACTAGGCCATCTAGCAATGGTGGGCCTTGGGGTCTTCAACCAGTTATCATTCATATTTCTTCAACACTTATTCAAGTGTTTCTTATAAAAGGCTTGGGCTGTTTGCATGTCAATGTCAGCATACATGCATATGCTTGAAAATTTGAAGATAGTATCAAAAAATTCCTCATCCAACCTAATGATCTTTTTACCATCTGAAATTTTAACACTTCTGCTCTCAAGATCAATACAGTTGGCCATTTCAAGCACAAATTTTGGATTTTGTGCAAACATAGAAGAGGCTAAAACCAAGTGGATACCACTATTGATGGTTGACTCCATTTTATAGTACTGAGGGGGCTCTTTGACCCTTTTGAGAAACTCTTCCAGGTCCACATGACATATTTTAGTGTCTCTAATATTATCAATGATGGATGACACTGAAGAAAGTAGAAAAGTGGGATGAGGATCTTGCTTCTTGAATTTCATGTTTCTTTTGCTAGGAGATGACTCCATCATCTATTAGGAGGTTGAAATTACAACATTTTTTGGAACGAGTCTTCTAGAGTTAGACGGAAATCACCATCATGTCTTGAAAATAAGCTCATGAGAAACATTCTTCACTTGAAACAACTGGTTCAAGGAGGATCATTTATGACAAAAAATGGGTTCAAAGCCCCAATTTCGCTTCGGAAGTGCAACAGTGTAAATCAAGTGTACAACCTTGATTTACACTTAGCACATATTGTAATTATAAGATGTAAAGGTGCAGTTCGGGTTTATAACCTCGAACTATACTTGGGATTATGGATGACAAGTTTTGGTGTAGTTTAGGCTTGTAACCTCGAACTTCACTTATTTACAAGTAGAAATCGACATTGTGTAGTTTGGGGTTATAAATATGAATTATACATTGTGAAGTATTTTTGGTGTGGTTTGAGGTTATAACCCAAAACTACACAAAGGTGAATCATTTGGTGTATTTTGAAGACTTGGTGTAGTTAAAAGTTACAACTTTGAACTACACATTATGAAAGTTCAATGGTAATTTGGTGTGGTTCAGAGTTGTAACTTTGAACTACACCGTGGTATTTTGCAATGAAAATATTTTGATGTAGTTTGTATATACAACTCCAAACTACACCATGGTGTTTGGAAAATAATTTGGTTTGGTGGTGTAGTGGATTTGCAACTCCAAACCACACCATTTGTAAGTTAAATAGGAATCAAAATGAAAAGCATGTAGTTTGGTATTACAAATTTGAACTACATGCTAATCATTATCGTTCAGGTTCGTAATACCGAACTACATGCTAGCATGGGAAATGCAAAGAATAACAGTGTTGTTTGGGCTTATAAGTCCAAACAACATCGTCACATAAAATCGTTCAAACAAAAATCAAAACATAATTATGTAGTGTTGTAAATTGTACACCCTTGCTAGGGTGGTACAATTTCACACTTAGGTTAGCACCCGCCTTAGTGTGTCTTGCATCTTGCATTTCTACTTTCTCTTTAAGATTTCAATTAATTAATTAAATTAAATCTAAAGTCCTATTTCATCACTTCATACATCATAAAATTGGGCCCTTTACCCTAAGTGTGCCCCTTTTTATTTTATTCCTCCAATAAATCATTTAATCATAAACCTTGATTATGTCTTATTTCGACCTTTAAGGCCCAATTTCACATATCAAAACACCTCAAAATCAGCTGTAACTTTGGGATTCACTTTGATATCATCATATCTAACGACCCTAAAAATTTGGTGAAAATTTGGTCGGACCGTGGCAGGAGTGCACATGGTCCTCGGCTTTTTCCCCGAAATTTCGGGAGCACAATTCTATGATATTATAATGCTTAACAGATTGGTGGGAAATTCAATTCCTAGGTCGGCCTAAAGGCGAAATTAAGTCAAAATTAAGATCTAGGGTTTCATACATAAGAGCTCTCTTTCTTCATTTTGAAGACAACTAAGATCTATCTACCTAATCGAATAGAGGAAAGAGCAGGTTTTTGGAGCACAAGGAGCCTTCTATGTAGTCAAAGAGAAGCCTATGTGGATTATTCAACAATATTCAACAAAATTTCATCAAGCATTCATCATCAATTAGGAGCCTTGAAGACATTGAAGAGTAATAAGAGATCTAGTGGCAATATCTCTCCCTTGGGGATTGGTATGATTTCATGTTATTTTCATGTCTTTGTATGAGCTTCTTTACATCAAATTGCACATTTACCTTCATTCTTTAGATCATTTAGCATATTTGGTTTGAGGCATTGTCATTTACATTCACATTTACATTTAGGGTTTACTCTCATGCCTATGGTAGCTCTAGTTTCTTATCATTTAGGAACTTGCATACACACAAGGTTCTAGCACACACATTTTTCAGTACATTATTGGATATTTGTGGAGGTGGAAATCACCAACATAGGGGTTTGACTAAGGAAAAACACTATATAGCCACCCAAACCTTCCCTTTTCAGTTGCAGGTACAGAAATAGGTACCCGAAAGTGGTTTCAAATCAGGAAAAAGCATCAACGCCACCCATAAGTCTCAAAAGTGCAGAAAACTGTCAAGAATAGGGGCATGGAGCCTTGGTCCTACCCAAGACAGTGGCGTGACGCCATGGTCCCTCCACTTTTAGGTGAATTTTGATAGGTTGCAGCCTTAGGGCCTTCAATTTTTTGCCTTTTAGTTGCAGCTCTCTGTCAGATTCTTGGGACAGTGTTGTGACACCCTGGTCCTGGTCAATTTGGCTTAATTTTAAACATCAGGTACACATCCAAAATCCTCCCTCTTTCATGCTTTCAGTATCTCAGTTTCAGATCTGCAAGTTTGTGCAATTTCAAGTTCATTTATGCTTCATTCTTCATCTCCTAGTCTAGTTGATCAATCAAACCCTAGTTTTTCTCATCATTTGCAACAAGAGGTATATAAACCCTAAGATATAATCCTTGGCTCTCTATTTTTCACAATAAGTAGCCAAAGTGATATATCTCCCTAGGCTCTTTCATATTCCCAATGTGTTGGCAAATGTGGGATTAGGTCCTAGTCACTCGATCTCACTTTTCCTGCCTACACAGATTCAATGACACAAAAAGTGCAGAAAAACCTAATCATATTCAAATCAAAATTAGGGCACAAATATCATCTTAAAAAACGTGAATGAAAAATAGTGAGAGAAGAAGACGACTCACTCAAACAAAAATGCCAAAATTTTGAGCTTTGAAGAGTGAATAAACAATCTCCAATCGACACACATGAGGCAAGTGTAAGTTTATCAACAAGAACACATAGAGAATAGCACAAAAATGATGAAAATAAAATGAAAGGAAGAGATTAAAATGGAAAAAGAAACCTATTAACATACAAACACTTAGCATTAAATGCCAAACCTAAACAAGTGTATTTCAGGTTTGTAACTCCGAAATGTAGCTTAGACATAAGATAGGTGTAAAATCAGAGTTTTAACTTTGAAAACACATATAAAAAGAAAAAAACTATCTCTTTTTAAAAGAGCACTTAGTCAAGCTTTCAAAATGACAACTTGGACTCAAATCAAGGTGTTTTCACGAGGATTAAAATGTGGACAAGGGGAGTGAAAATTCACCTCGATTTATGTGCTTAGAGCACATGGGCTGCAAATTTGGACAAAAATTTGTAGGGGTTATCCCATGTTTGCGCCATAGCTGAAAATGGGGATAACAGTATTGAAATTTGAAATCAAAATAATGTATTAAAAAATATATATGGACATGGAAAACAATAAACATACTCTTTATATTGCTCTTTAATTTGTCTGTATTCTTTAGATTATTGTTCGACAAATGATCTTCTATAGTTGCTTTTGTCTATAAATATTTTTTTTGCATAATAATAATTATATTCAAGTGTGTTTATACATAAATTGAGTGGTGATCTATGATAGCGACATTAAAGGCATAAATGCATAGAAATGCATGCTAGCAACAAAGAAACTCCATTTACACATTCCAGTTCTCCCACCCAACAATGGATTAGTTTTGGTGAGATTGATATTCTACATTTACTCGAAAGAAATATTTGAACTACCCTAGCTACTCACTTGATAATGATGGATGGCTTCTTATTTATCCCAACTATTGGATTTTATTTTTAAATGCTCTATTTATCTACATTGTGTGCTACCAAGTATGCTTGCCATCAATGAACGAGATCTAGTGAGATTAATATTATGCATTCACTCCAATGGCATTATATGTAATCTCTAAATGCATAGATCCATTTTGAATGCTTGAATTATCTTCATATATATGACATTTTTCAATTTTTTGATATACGACACTTCTCCCACTAAAAGCTATTGCAAATATAACCTATAAACTAAACCATTGTAATGTAATCTATCGACTAATTAAAATTTGCTTTCCCACTATAAACTAATTATTTTGACTAAGACATTTATGTGAAGAGGGCTTTATTTTCATCTTACCCTTGAAGTGGAAGCCAGATTTATATACGTTTGCAATGACATTAGGCAAGTGAGAGCTAAGATAAGATGTTTCCCAACCCAACCCAAAAATGTATTGATAAGAATGTAGGTAGCTTTAATTATGGTGTAGTTCAGAGTTACAACTTTGAACTACACATTGTGAAAGTTCAATGGTAATTTGGTGTGGTTCAGAGTTGTGACTTCGAACTACACCGTGGTATTTTGCAATGAAAATATTTTGATGTAGTTTGAAGATACAACTCCAAACTACACCATGGTGTTTGGAAAATACTTTGGTTTGGTGGCGTAGTGGAGTTGCAACTCCAAACCACACCGCTTGTAAGTTCAATGGGCATCAAAATGAAAAGCATGTAGTTTGGTATTACAAATCCGAACTACATGCTAATCATTGTCATTCGGGTTCGTAACACCGAACTACATGCTAGCATGGGAAATGCAAAGAATAACGGTGTTGTTTGGGCTTATAAGTCCAAACAACATCGTTTCGACAAATCATTCAAACAAAAATCAAAACATGATTCGATGACACAAAAAACACAAAAAACCCTAATCATATTACCGAAATTAGGGCATGAATTTCATCTTCAAAAACATGAATGAAAACTAGTGAGAGAAGAAGATGACTCGAACAAAAATGTCAAATTTTTGAGCTTTGAAGAGTGAATACACAATCTCCAATCGACACACATAAGGCAAGAGTAAGCTTATTAGCAAGAACACATAGAGAATAGCATGAAAATGATGAAAATGAAATGAAAGGAAGAGATTAAAATGGAAAAAGAAACTAATTAACATACAAACACTTAGCATTAAATGCCACACATACCAAACCTAAACAAGTGTATTTCGGGTTTGTAACTCCGAAATGTAGCCTAAACATAAGAGTAAAATCAAAGTTTAAACTTTGAAAATACATATAAAAGAAAAAACTCTCTCTTTTTAAAAGAGCACTTAGTCAAGCTTTCAAAATGACAACTTGGACTCAAATCAAGGCATTTTCATGAGGATTAAAATATTGACAAGGGGAGTGAAAATTCACCTCGATTTTCATGCTTAGAGCACATGGGCTACAAATTTGGACAAATCTTTTTAGGGGTTATCCCATGTTTGTGCCATAGCTGAAAATGGGGATAACATTATTGAAATTTGAAATCAAAATAATGTACTAGAAAAATATATGGACATGGAAAACAATAAACACACTCTTTATATTGCTCTTTAATTTGCCTATATTCTTTAGATTACTATTCGACAAATGATCTTATGTAGCTGCTTTTGTCTATAAATATTTTTTTGCATAGTAATCATTATATTCAAGTGTGCTTATACACAATTTTGGTGGTGATCTAGGATAGCGACATTAAAAGCATAAATGCATAGGCATGCCTACTAGCAACAAAGAAACTCCATTCACACAGTCCAATTTTCCCACCCAACAATGGATTAGTTTTGGTGAGATTGATATTCTACATTTACTCCAAAGATAAATATTTGAACTACCCTAGCTACTCACTTGATAATGATGGATTGCTTCTTATTTATCCCAACTATAAGATTTCATTTTTAAATGCTCCATTTATCTACATTGTGTGCTATTAAGTATGCTTGCCATCAATAAACGAGATCTAGTGAGATTGACATTATGCATTCACTCCAATGACATTATATGTAATCTTTAAATGCGTAGATCCATTTTGAATGCTTGAATTGTCTTCATATATCAATTCGATGACATTTTTCAATTTCTTGATATATGACACTTCTCCCACTAAAAGCTATTGCAAATATAACCTATCAACTAAACCATTGTAATGTAATCCATCAACTAATTAAAATTTGTTTACCCATTATAATTTAATTATTTTGACTAAGACATTTATGTGAGGAGGGCTTTATTTTCATCATACTCTTGAAGTGGAAGCCAGATTTATATACGTTTGCAATGACATTAGGCAGGGGAGAGCTAAGATAAGATGCTCTCTGACCCAACCCCAAAATGTATTGATAAGAACGTAGGTAGCTTTAATTATGGTTGCAAAAGCAATGGTTCCCTCCTACCACATTTCCTTAGGAAGAAAGCAAACAACATATACCTACAGTGAATAGTCAATGTCAAAAAATAAAATGCTCTCTTAGGGGTGGTCCCCCAAAAGGCGATGAAAATGATGACAGCACTATTTGGTTGAAGAACAATTTTCCACAGCACGAGAAAAAGTTGATGCCTCACCAACCAGGGGCCACCACGTTTGGAAAAAGGAAAATATTATTCCCAAAGTACAAAACCTCCAAAACGGCCTCCAAATTTGTCGCGATCTCCACCAAAACCCCATAAATCTACTACTCTCAGTCCGCCAATTAATAGACCAGGACAGCCAGTATTGAGTATGATTTTGATTATGAGTAGGAGTATGAGTAAGGGTATCCGTTCTCCATTTCTGCTAATTTTCACTGTTGAATTCCATCATGCTCACAAAATTATAATGCTCACCTCATATTGCGCTCTTTATAATGCTCACAAAACGCGAAGGAAGGAAAGATTCCAAATCCTTGCGTCTAGGACAAAGTGTTTCTGTATCCGCATTCTCTGGAATTTGAACACCTCGGAAGATTTCAAACCCTAACCAAGAAAACCCTAAAAGGATCTCACAGCCCTTTAATGGATTCCCGTGTTTGGCAGTTCAAGAAGAGATGAACAGGGGCGTTTTGTTCAATTGCAGGTTTGGGGGTTAAATGAGGGCCAAGGGGTTTAGGAATTGTGATGCAGAATAAGGTCGTTGAGCATCAATGGGGCAATGCTATGCTAGAAATGTTATAGTACAGGGGGAGGAGCCCGCTGTTTCGACATCGTCGCAGGATCGAGCCTCGGCCACTCCATTGCATTATGTAAATAACACGTATTCTTATGCTTGCACTCCTCAACCGAGCCCGCTTCCGGCTGGAGTTTCTCCTTCCCCTGGGAGGGCTACTCCGCGGAGGTTTTTTCGCAGGCCTTTTCCACCTCCTTCTCCTGCCAAACATATTCAGGCTTTTCTTTTGAGAAGGCAAGGAGCTCCCAAGGTTAAAGAGGTTCCCCTGCCTGAAGGGGATGTCTTGGAGGAGGATAAGCCGCTTGATAAGAGCTTTGGTTACGCTAAGAATTTTAGTGCGAGGTATGAGCTCGGTCAGGAGGTTGGTCGCGGCCATTTCGGACATACCTGTCAAGCAAAAGTCAAGAAGGGAGAGCTCAAGGGGCAGTCTGTGGCTGTTAAGATCATTACAAAGGACAAGGTAGTTTTCTTTTTTGTTTTTTGTTCTTTTCTGTTATAGGTTTCAGGGATGATCTCAATTTCGCGCTTATAAAATATGGAAAGAATTGACACGGACGTGCATTTTCCCTCACACTATTTTGCAAAGACACTTATTTATGCACGTGTCTGACACACGATCATGAAGAATGAGATTGTTTATATAGTCACAGAGATCGTGTTACCGTACAATTTTTTTAGAATTAAAAAAGAAATAACTAGTATCTTTTCCAATTATATCACTTACTTAAATCAGATTATTGTGTACCCAGACCTTTTTTTGTTTTTTTGCCAGGGATTTGCCTTACAGTCTATTGATTTTTTCTTTTCCTTTTTTAAAATGAAGAGATATTGAAAAGGATAATGCACTCAATTCATTTTTGTTCTACACACTCTTGTAGGTGCCATCATGCTAGATTGTATTATTATGGACCGCTTTGTGGAATCACTAGTTTCTTAAAACGATTTCAATTGCATTGCTCGCGTTGATGCATTTAAGACTTATCATGATATCTGCCAGTATTTTTTTTCGTTATTGGTTTGCACCATTTAGTATCAGATTAGGAGAGTTTTGCAAATCATTTTCAGTCCACAAGTGTTTTTTTTAAAAAAATTGTTAGTGTTTTTTAAACAATTCTTGATTGCAAAAATAATGGAGATGCGCATATGCCAGATCCTTCATTGATTTTTACTATTGCTATGGACCAATTGGTGCAAGATTTCCATGCTTTTTGAAACCATTTTCAAATTATCTAAATCATATTGACTCACTTATGCTAGCCAGATCCACTGTTTTTTTTGTTATAGCTGTGCACTACTAAATGAGAGCTTAGTTTGTATTTTCAAATAATTTCAGTTAATATAATATGGCACTTGTTTTGGTTTGCCTGTAACTTAAGGTACATTAAATGGAAGAACTACTGTAATCTGCAATGGCATTGAATCATTTTCTAATTATGTGTAATTTGGGTGTGTTATTGCTAGATTACTACAGCCATAGGTGTTGAAGATGTACGCAGAGAGGTTAAAATCTTGAAGGCACTCTCGGGACATCACAATTTGATTAGATATCATGATGCATGCGAGGACAACAATAATGTCTATATTGTAACAGAGTAATTGACTTTAACCCAAGATAATACTTTATTTTATATTTACATCTCCAAATTTATAAATTTAGTTAGATATATGCAGATTATATGTTGAATTTTGAAAAGTGTTATTAGATTTTTACTTATCAGAAACTTATATATTGTTGTGTGCAATTCAATTTTAAAGTCCCAAATGTACATTTTAAGAGAATTTTATGTTCTTTGCTGTTTAGTATGCATTTGGGTATGTTCTACAAACCTTGTTCCATTGTAAGATAGGTGAGTCTTATTAGCTATCTAAATTTAATTTTGTGGTGTAAAACCAGGAAGTGAATGTCATGCACAGTTTCATAAATCAAGTATTTAATTGCAATTGCAGTACTTCCTTAACTAAACCTTTCAATGGACATTTTCCCCTCTTCCATTATTTTTAATTACCAATGAGAATCACATGTAAATCGCAATTGATAAATATCAAGCATATTAGATGGCTCATGCTCACCATACTTGTGATATTGGCAGTCTCAATGTATAGTCTATTAGAAGTCCAGATTATATTGTGTATTACGTCTAATTTAAGACTCAATGTTTTTATTGCCAACTAATTATTAAGGTAACCATTCATACTATGCATGTCTCTTTGTTTCTGCTTTGTATATGCATAGCTTGCCGTGAGACAAGAATTCTGAATAAATAATGAATATCGCAGTGTCTGTTTGTTCATTACAAGTATTCTCTAATACCGGAAATAAATTGTGTTATTCACACACACATATTGTTGTATCTTTGCATGTATGTATTTATAATATGTAGGTTTGTGTGTGTTCACATATACATGTGTATTTGTTTATGTATAACCATATATTGAATATCTTATTTTGTGATAAACAATTAGAGTTATGTGAAATCTATTATTTAAATTTTTTATTCATACACCAATTGCATGCTAATTGAAGTTTACATGTTGTCAACCTCTTAGTTTCACAACTATAATGCCAGTAACATTGACCTATGCAGTACTAGAGTGCAAGGTTGTTTTAATACAACTAAATTTGGATATAATCCTATGTTGTAGGCTATGTGAAGGTGGGGAACTATTGGACAGGATATTGTCCAGGTCAGAGTATTTCGTTTCTTGTCAGTGTTTTTCATTTCAGAATTTTGATAAAGAAGTGATTTTGGAAACAGGTCCATTATATGTAGATAGAAGCTTACCTGTCAATTGTAACTAATTTTCTTTATAATATTTGAATTTTAGATATTGAAATATTGTTAAGTTTTTGATGCAGGGGTGGGAGGTATCCAGAGGAAGATGCAAAGGTTATTGTTGTACAGATTTTGAGTGTAGTTGCCTTTTGTCATCTTCAAGGTGTTGTGCACCGTGATTTGAAGCCAGAGGTAATTTAGCAGGTTGATTTATCACATTGATGTTAATCTCTATAGTGGAACTTGATTATTCGCAAGGTTCAGTTGTATTATTTTGAATGTGAAATTTAATGAAACCATATGAAATTTGACATCATTTTGGAAGGTAAATCATGATATACAATTTGCTAGTTCACATCTGAATAAACATGTTCTATATCTATGATTTGGTTATTTAACGTTTCTTTTAGTCATTTTTATCTAGAGGTTACTGCAGTTTTGTCTCTGAATGGTTTTTCATTTTTTAATAGAATTATGTTGGAGCTAATTGGAAGGGGTGCACAATCTATTCAGTGTCTCTCATATCTAGAGACAATGGTTTCTTTCCTCCTTAGGTATATTTGTTAGGTTTCCACACCATAAGTTGGAGTTTTTCCAATGTTCATTCCTGTGGGCTCTGGTTATGGAACATGGACTCTGGTTTGGTTACATAACATGTAAAAAAATTACTGATAAAAGTATAAAAAAATCAATCAAGGTACAAGAAATTACTGGTAAAAATATAAAAAATGACATCTTTTTGTTTCCATGGAACTGCCACGATGCATCTAATGTACAATGAGGACCAAATGAGGGACAAGCTAGGGGTAGCCAAATGCTATCTTTCTTGGAAAGATGCCATGCACAAATAGAAGTCAAAGACAGACACATTCTCTAACCGATACGCATCCATCAAACTTGATCACGATGATATAATATCTCAAATAGCCTAGTGTCCCTAAAATTCCCATGACCCTGCCATCAAGAGCCCTAAACTAGATCAGAAAATTGGCTTATGAAATAAGACTTCACGATTTTTTTGTGGTTTAGATTAAAGGATTAATTTATCAAGCAGCACTTTGTATGACTCATACAAATACTAATTGCCCATGTCAGCATCTTAATATTTATCAAGCAGTAGTTATCTTCATAAAAGCAGAGATTGAAGCATACACTTGTGTACATACAGTGATCTTTATAAGGCACATGTTAGAGATTTGTATGATTTGAATGATTAAAAGGCACATGTTAGAGATTTGTATGATTTGAATGATTAAAAGGCACATGTTAGACAACAATACATCAATAAGGCACATGTTAGAGATTTGTATGATTAAAAGAGCATCAAATTGTGCTTATATTAACATGTGTTATTTATCATTGATATGGAGCAATTACACTTAGTCAACAAACTCAATAAGATTAACAACATCGATTTATTAGCAAAGGGGGGAGGGATATAACTCTTTCAAACTGCCTTAATACATTATAAGTGCCCTTAATTGTTGCGATTCCTTTTCACTCTTCAGTATCCTTTTGTTTTCTTATGCCAGGACAAAAGGCTGTGACTGACTTGTCTTTTGTTTTTATTGCTGATTTGGTTTGTCTAATTCAGCACTTTTGATCTCCTTTGGTGGCTACAAAAATCAGCGGTGGTTAAAAACTAATTCTTCTTGTCCTCTAATGGCTGCATACAGCTGCATCCCCTTTCAAACTACCTCAATAAATTATAGATATTTTAGAATATTTTAATTAGTTTAATTTTGAAGTGGGGACATTACTCTTTACTTAATTTTGATCTTAAGATTTACACATTCAAATGCTCATTTAAAGAGAGCTTTGTTTACTCCAATTATCATCTTTTATCTGCATTTCCAATATATGTTTCTTGGAAACCAACTTCAATTTGTTGCAAATATGTTTACTTTTGGTTTTCTTTGGACAATTAAAATATTCTTGTGATAACTATTTAGCTTGATTGCTTCTTTATAAGGTTTGGGTTTCCTTTGGAGGGTTTCTAGGCCTGCAACTTTTAGAATGCATCTGCGAGAAAAAGGATAATATTTGTCCATTATTCCAAATTTATCCATGTGCCTTTTTTGACTGAGTTTTGTACATAACCTTTGATAGATGCTAATGAATGGTGTGTGCTATCCAATATTAAACTTAATATATATATATGTTTGATCAGACGAATAACAATATTAGATTGTAAATCAGAAAGATCTCTTAAATAAACATTAAAGAGAATATGTATATACTATTCATTCTTGCTACTTCTGTCACTATTTAAGAAGATGGGATTGAGTTGTTTCCAAGAGGGGCAGTCTAAATCCAGCCAATAGGATGATTCCCAAGATAGGGTAAGGGCTTGGATCCGTAAACTTTGAGGGAGCCTATTGAGTTTGGTATCTAAGCGCATGGCAACATAGTCATCTCCTTCCTTAAAACTGGAGTAGTAACAAGGATTGAACTTTGCATTAAGAATTATGGATGATAAAATTAATTATCTAATATGTTAGAATTAATTTTCTAGTATGGTGGATTGAGAATTTATTCATTGAAGATTTGATTTATGTTAAGGAAAGAGCTAAAGCCTAAGAATAGAGTTGTCTCCTAATCAATCTAGTTTAAGTCATAAGTATATTGAAATAGATTAATTATGGTTAAAACAGACCTAAACTCAGTATGGGACATTACAGTTTCTATTTTCTTCGTTTCATTCTTACTGTTTCTCTTGCTTGTAGAACTATGCTATAGGCTTTTGCTCATTGGGAAAAAAGCACAGTAGATCATCTTCTTTTTTATTAATCTGAGCCTAGGGAGACATTAAGTGAACTGATCCAAATTAATTTATAAGTTCCAATTTGTCATGCATGCCTTTATTTTTGCTAGAATATTGTCATACAAGTTATCTGTCATTTACCTTATCATAGCTGTTTCTATTTAGTCATTGTTGGTTTTCTCCTCTATTAGTAAGCATTCTATGCAGTTTGCAGAGAAATATTTCTTTTATCTAAGGTATAATATATTTTTGATCTGTACTTCAAGAAACGTAGATCTTAAATTTTTTTGGACTATTGGTATCCTGTTCGAAAGGCATTTGAATCCAATTGTCGTATATGAAACCATAAAAATTGAATGTAGAGCAACTTTCTATGTCTTGTACTAAATGTCCAGCTTCTTTTTGCACATGCTTCATTCCAGTAACAAAAAATCCTTTTCTATGCATTTTGAAAGTGTGGCCGTTTGTTTCTTTATGGTTTGTTTGTCAACATCTATCACAAGGTCCACACTCCAACTCTATTTAGCTTTTCATTAAGTGGTCCTGACATGTTTCCTTTGTTTAGAACGTAGACTTTGTATTCTTTATTTTCAGTTTTTCTTTTATGCACTGTAGATCATTGCAATGGTCAAAACAGGTAGTTCATTTACAGATTTTATTCTGAGAATTAATTTTTGTTGGAAGCAGTTATGCACATCGCACACAGTGTAGTGTTTTTGGAAAAATGTTGTAGTATGGCTTAATGCCATAGGCTTAGGGATAGCTTTCAAATTTCTGGAGGAGAAAGGATGTGTTTGTGATATGCATTGTTTGAAGTAAAGTTTGGAACCTATATTTGTCTTGTCTCTCTTTTATTTGATGATCATATTTAGTATTTTGGATCTTTTCTTTTCAATTTTTCAGTTTCATAACATGATTTTGTCTTGTGTCATTTTCATGAATTGATGATTTTTTCTTTTATGCACTGTTGATCATTGCAAGGGTTAAAACAGGTAGTTCATTTACAATTTTCATTCTGAGAATTATTTTTTGTTGGAAGCAGTTATGCATACAGTGTAGTGTTCTGGGAAAAATGTTTGAGGATGGTTCAATGCCTGAGGCTTAGGGATAGCTCTCAAAATTCTTGAGGATAAAGGATGTGTTTTTGATATCAAGGGTATTATTTGAAGTAAAGTTTGGAAACTGTATTTGTCTTGTCTTTCATTCATGTGATGATTATATTTAGTTCTGATTTAGTCTATTTTTTCTTTTATGCACTGTAGATCACTGCAAGGGTTAAAACAGGTAGTTCATTTACAATTTCCATTCTGAGAATCATTTTTTGTTGAAAGCAGTTATGCACAGTGTATTCTTCTGGGAAAAATGTTTTAGGATGGTTCAATGCCATAGGCTTAGGGAAGCTCCCAAAACCCTTGAGGATGAAGGATGTGTTTGTGATATCAATGGCATTATTTGAAGTAAAGTTTGGAAACTATATTTGTCTCGTCTCTCTTTTATTTGATGATTATATTTAGTATTTTGGGTTATTTCTTTTTAAATTTTTAGTTTCATAATATGGTTTAGTTTTTTTGTATATTTTCATGAGTTGACGAGATTTGCGTACTTCACAATGATGACATAATTTTCTAATACTTTACAATGATGACAGAATTTTCTCTTCACTACAAAGGATGAAAATGCACCTTTAAAGGCTATTGATTTTGGGCTGTCAGATTTTGTCAGACCAGGTTTCTCCTTTCTTTGAGCTGTTCATTATTGTGAAATAGATGCTTGTTATATCCAGCAATAAAATGGAGTTCTTTTTGTTATCCTTTTTCTTTAACCTTTTAATATCATTTTCTCAATGCTAGTTGACTATTTGACAACCAGAATAATAAAGATTTATATTTCATGATCATTTCTTTGCGTGGACCTTGCAGATGAAAGGTTGAATGATATTGTAGGTAGTGCATATTATGTGGCACCAGAAGTACTTCATCGATCATATAGCACAGAAGCGGATGTATGGAGCATTGGAGTGATAACATATATCCTCTTATGTGGCTGTAGGCCTTTTTGGGCACGCACTGAATCAGGAATATTTCGTGCTGTTTTGAAAACTGCACCTAATTTTGAGGACACACCATGGCTTTCAGTCTCTGCTGAAGCTAAGGATTTTGTGAAAAAGCTTCTTAATAAGGATCTGCGTAAAAGAATGAGTGCGGCTCAGGCCCTTTGTAAGGATTTCCTACTTTCATACAAATGTTTTTTTTATTTTCAGTGGATTTTAGTTGGTGTAGAAAGGAAATACCATAATGTTGTAACTTCCCAAAAATTTCTATTTTGACAGCACATCCCTGGCTTCGTGGACGGCATGTTATTCCATTGGATATTTTGATGTACAAACTAGTCAAAGCATATCTCCGGTACTCGCCACTAAAGCGTGCAGCTCTTAAGGTATTTTTGAGAAATTGATTCTTCGGTTTATTAAAGAAGCAAAGGGATGCAATCTAATGATGTGAATCTTACTCTGATGCTCATTTGGTCGTTGAAGCTTCTAAACCTCGGCAATCCATGTGTATTATCTTATGTACATTGTAAACCATTTAGCTGCTTTCACTTGAGAAATGGAAAGATAGGATGCAATTGTTCAACAGTATAAGCTACATACACATATGACAGTGGCTGGCTGAGCCGAGCCATGGAAAATCTCTTTATGATTTTGAGAATAAAGAGTTATTATAAAGTTGTTAAAATCTGCATAACTTGAAATTCACCCAAAGTTAACTTTCCGAATCCATAAAGAAGTAGGCATCCTTTTAGCTGTTCTGCATCCTACAAAGAAGCCTCAAAGGATAGTTTTAAGTACATTTATTTTAACTGTTACAACTTTACAAGCAAGCCAGAAGTAAATCTTAAGCGAATAATGGCATATCATATAATTACTATACACAACTGTACTTTGTAAGTCAGGAAAATAACTATGCAATGCTCTGTATATTCTATTTTACTAATATGCTGTAGGTTCAAACATAATTTATAGCACTGGTATATGTAGACAAGCATGTTCCTTTGTTGGCTAAAGCTATAACCGTAGATTACCATACACATAATGGCATTTCATATAATTACCTTACACAACTGTACTTTGTAAGTCAGGAAAATAACTATATAATGCTCTGTAGATTCTATTTTACTATCATGCTGTATTTTCAAACATGATTTACAGTACTGGCATATGTACACAAGCATGTTTCTTTGTTGGCTAAAGCTATAACCATTTTAAGATGAATTACTTCTGTTGCTCAGTGATGCTCTTGAGGTTCGGAATTGCAATCTAATTTGGGACTTGCTTCTAATTTGTAGTCGTTATTATGTTGGGAAGTTGCAGTGATTTTATTGATAATTCACTTACTGCAAGTGGATGTGTAAGAACTATGTTTTTAGGACAAGGCTATCAATGGGAACTTAGAAGACAGTTTATAAATTGCCAAAATAAAAGAACAGATTATATTTTTGGAGATAAAAATGGCTTGTGTTAATTATTCATTTTGAATGTTAACTATTAAGGGGAATAAGCTAGGATTTTGTGCGTATTTGGGCTCTTTTTATTGAGTATCAAATGAAAAAAGTTTTTAGTTGGCTGGTGATGGATTTGCTTTAGGTTTTAAGTTTTATATGCTCTAAATTTCTTAGGAGGATAAAAATAGACATCTAACCTAAGCATGGATATTATGAAGGTTTATTTCTGTGTCCAGGTGTCATATACTTGTATATCACAGATTTGCACTTTACGCTTCAAAACTAGTTTAACTCCTATTAATAGGGCTGATGAACTCTTGTCTAGTAAAATCTAAATTTCATTTTCCAGAGCTTTCCACATATCACCATTCACTATAATTTGTTGAACTTTTGACAAGCACTCTTCTTTATGTTATTTACAAAGGTTTGGAATTTTGGTTTATTAGTAATTTTTTAAGCATCAAATTTGTAAGACCAAGGGATTGATATGTTAGCAACATTTTCAGGCATTGGTAAAAGCATTAACAGAAGATGATCTGGTGTATCTTAAAGCTCAGTTTAAGCTCCTTGAACCTGATAAAGATGGCAGAATTTCTATAGAGAATTTTAAATTGGTTAGTGAAATTTATCTTTTCACTTTGTCTGGTCCCTGGAGTTTTTATGATATAAGCTGGGAAATTGTCTGGTTGTGTGTAGTTTGATTTGTATAAATTTTAATGTTGCTAATATGCATTCGTCACCAATGTTTCTAATCTAAGTTTTGCATTCTTTTGCACATTTCTGCTGATTTTTCCTCTGTTTTTGCATATCAGGCATTGAAGAAGAATGAAACAGAGGCCATGAAAGAATCTAAGGTTCTTGATATACTAAATGCGGTATGCATGATGTTATTTTGGTAATTGATCATTTCTCTTGTATGTCATTATTTAATTTATTAGTTTATTACCATATGCTGCTTGCCTGATGAATAAGGCAAGTTTTTGAAATCTTAACTGTCTTGGTTTTTCTTTCAATAACAGCTAATGCCAAGTATATGAAAAATGCCATCAAGATGAATTAGAGTTGAGTCTATATTCAACACTACTAGAAACTGCATAAGATAACTGATTACAGAAATGATTCAACAATCAAGAGTAGCGACTTACACCCTTTTTGTAAACTAGGCTTTACATTCTCAACATGCAAATGAGCTGGATCAATAGTTATCAAGATCAACCTCATTATCATACATTTCAAATTTGGATCCAGATTGATGGGTAACCAAGTCTGTTGTCAGTGTTGCCAAGGCAAATGTCACTGAAGCAAAATGACTTTACTTCTCCAAAATGTAGAAGAGAGATTTGATAATTCAATATCTTCAAAAGCAGTTCCTTATAGGTTAAGGCAACTTATATTTCATCAAAGGCTATTTAGGTGCGTGTACCTGTCCAAAATTGGATCACACCTATTCATGTGCTGGGTAATGTCACAAGGTTTGTGTTTGAGTCGGTGAAGAAAAAAATTTGAAACAAGTTTGTCAACTAATAGAACTCTGAAAAAAAAATGCAATTAAATTTTAATAATATAAATATACACTTTTTAATTTAAGTAAAATATTAACATTAAAAATCTAAAATTAAACTTTAACCTAAATAAATTAAATATTAAAGTAGTAGTTTATAAAACTATCATTTATAAATAATGCCCAAGGAATTACTAGAGAAAACTCAGATAAAGACTGACATATTTTTTCTTTTTCTTTTTGTTGAAACTATAAGTAGCTTCGGTAAGATAAATGATTGAATGAGAGACTTTATTTATCTCTCATTCAATCATCTACCTTATCGATGTAACTACAAGCTAATGGTACACTTCATGATTGAGTGAATAAACTTGTTATAATCATCTTTATATGCATATTCCAAGCATCGGATTGCACATTGCGACACTTGGACATCATTACAAATCTGTCATCGATCGTGCTATGACCATATTTCTTATGCTGTGGTGTGATTATAATTAAGCAGATCGGATTTATGTTATCATAATTATCATATGATAACACCGATTGATGTTATCATATGATAACTATTATAGTTATCGTATTAAACTTGCTCTTGCTTTAATAAAATAGCATTCGAAACATACCGATTTGTTATCGGTTAATATAACAATTAAATAGCATTTTATTTGAACCAATAGTTATTGGTTAATATAACAATTAAATAGCATTTGATTTGAACCGATAGTTATCGGTAAACACCTTAATGAATCGGCGCTTGTGAACCGATCAAGACGTGTCTTGATCGGGCATGTCAAGAGACATGCCTGGTCAAGGCATGCCTTGATCGTTGGGCATCACACACACACACACACACATATATGCCGTGAGGAATGCTGCAGATATCATTGAGATCAATACATGTGATCTACAACAATCTGCAACATAAGAAGGAACAGTCAATACAAACAGTAAAAGATTATATATATTCCTTAAGCATTGAAGTAATTCAATAAGAAAGTAAAAGAATATCTAAATTCTTACAACTTCAGATTTTGAACATAAATTTGAATTACATTTACATGGTACCGAGCCAGGTCGATTGAACCTAAGGCATTCAAATTTGAGAAGTTCAAATCGAGGATATAAACATCACATTTTCCATGGCTAATGCTATTCAATTTGAGGATAGACTTGAAGGAGGCGATAATTTCTCAGCATGGAAATTCAGAATTAAGATGATTCTAAAAGAGAATAAAGTTGAATCATCTGTAAGAGTTGAATCTAAAGAACCAGAGAATGAACCCGACAAATCGACATGGATTGAGGGAAATGAAAAAGCCATGATCATCATAGTCGATGGAGTGAGAAATCATATTATGCCAATAATAATAAAGCATGAGATTGCCTACCATATGTTCAAAGCACTCGAAAGTGCATTCGAGATAAATAATGCAAGTAGAACCTTGGCTCTAAAAAGGGAAATAAATCATATAAGTATGAACAAAGGAGAGTCAATCAATGCATACTTTATGCGGATATCAGCCCTAAGGGATGAATTGGCAACGCTTGGATATGAGATCCAAAGCAAAGAGCTAACGCTCATTGCTCTAGATGGGTTGCCTAGTACATGAGAAACATTCGTCCAAGGCATTAGTGCAAGGGCTAAATATCTGAAATTTGAAAGGCTAAGAGCAGATTGTCTTCAAGAGAAGTCAAGGTTAAATAAGAAGGGGATCAAGCAAAAGAACATAGATGAAGACCTCCATGTTCTAAATACAAACTCCAACAAGAAAAGCAAGAAGAAACATTTCAAGAAGAGAAAGAACCGACGTGAGAAAGGGTCAACTAAGAAAGACATCTCTCACATTCAGTGCTTTAGGTGTGATCAATATGGACATTATGCAGCAAAATGTTCTGATAGAATCAAAGAACAAGCTACATTTGCAAAAGTGAAAAGGGAAGAACATGACTCCGAGAAGCATGTATTTTACTCTGCCCTCTCTAGCCAAGTATCCAATAAATCTAACACTTGAATCATTGACAGTGGGTCTTCAAGACACATCACTGGGTATAGAGAATTATTGGATTCCATGTTAGAAGAAATTGATGAAGAAGTAACCATTGGTGATGACTTTGCACATCCAGTGAAAGGTGTCGGTACCTGCACCATTAAGCCGAAGACATGCATGTCCCACCAACTCATCGGAGTCCTATTCGTTCCCGGCATCAAGAGGAACTTAATCTCCGTATCTGCACTTGAAGATGATGGGTACAAAATAACCTTCATGAATGGTAAAGTTCTAGCATGGCCCCAAAACTCTTCCATTAAGAAGGGTATAACCATAGGGCATAGAAAAGGCTATTTGTACGAGGTATGTACTGAATCTAACCTAGCCCTACTTCATGAGATTGCAGATTCTAATGAAATTTGGCATAGAAGATTACGTCATTTAAACTTTCGTGCTTTATGTTCAATGGACAAATTAGTAATTGGTTTGCCTAAGTTAAAACAATACCATTTTGGTACATGTAAGGGGTGTGCCCTAGGCAAAAATACTAAGAGTTCCTTTCAGAATAGTTCTAGGAAAACAAGCAATGTTTTAGAACTAGTTCACTCTTACCTATGTGGGCCAATGTTTGTACCATCATTAGGAGGGTTCCTTTATTATGTAATATTCATTGATGACTCCAGGAAGACCCGAATCTATTTTCTTAAACGTAAAGAATCTGAAGAGATCCTCAAGAGATTTAAGGAATTCAAATCTCTCTCTGGAAACTCTTCTGGAAAGAAAATAAAATTCCTAAGGACTGATAATGGGAGGGAATATGCCTCAGACATTTTTAGGGAATTTTGTAAAGAAGCTGGGATTAAGAGGGAGTTCACTGTTCCTTACAACCCCCAACAAAATGGGGTTGCTGAGAGGAAAAATAGAACCATTGTAGAAGCAGCCAAAGCCATGCTGCTTGATCAAAACTTAGAAACTCATCTTTGGGCAGAAGCCTCCAACACTGCTGTATGCATACAAAATAGATGTCCTCACTCCCACATTGAAGACAAAACTCTTGAAGAAGTTTTCAATGGGATAAAGCCCGATATCACTCACTTTAGGATATTTGGATGCCCTGTTTACTTTCATATACCTAAAGAGAAAAGAACAAAACTAGAACCCTCTGGAAGAAAAGGAATCTTTGTTGGATATAGCGAAACCTCTAAAGCCTACAAAATATTTGTGCCTAGACATAGCAATATTGAACTTAGTAGAGATGTAATAATTGAGAAGACATAGCCTTCAAAAGGGCTAAATACTCTATTGAGTCAGAAATCTATGCTCCATCTTTAGACCTAGAAGAGGATCCCACTCCTGAGATTCAAAGGGAGTGTTCAAAAGAAAATGAAGTACAGATTCCTCCCCAAGAAATCCCTAAAAGACCTCTATGGGCTCACAAAACAATGGAAGATGCAAGGGACTTTGCAGCTCCTTCAGGGACTTTTAGAGAAAGTAAGAGGCCCCGAAGATTTACTAGTTATGTAGCCTTAATGAATGATCTCTCCAAATCAGAACCCGCTAATGTATCAGAAGCTCTTAAACATCAAGTTTGGAAAGATACCATGTCTTAGGAATATAAATCCATCTTAAACAATGATGTTTGGGAAATTGTTCCTAGGCCAAAAGGAAAATCTGTTGTTTCATCCAAGTGGCTATTCAAAATCAAACATGGTGCAGATGGTAGCATAGAGAAACATAAAGCCAGATTTGTAGCCAGGGGGTTCTCACAGAAAGAGGGAATAGACTATGATGAGACATTTGCTCCAGTTGCTAGATACACCTCAGTCAGAGCAGTACTGGCCATTGCAGCAGCTAAAGGTTGGAAAGTCCATCAGATGGATGTAAAAACTGCTTTTTTGAATGGGAAAATTGAGGAGGAAGTCTACTTAGAACAGCCAGAAGGGTTTGAGATCCACAATGCAGAATCACGTGTGCAGATTAAAGAAAGCCCTATATGGACTAAAACAAGCCCCCGGGGCCTGGTATGAAAGAATTGACAGCCATCTCATGGGATTGGGATTCTCAAAGAATGATGCAGATCCAAATCTATACTTCAAGGAAGTCAAAGGTGATATGTTGATATTGATCTTGTATGTTGATGATCTTTTAATTACAGGAGAAGATCACCTTATTGGCCAATGTAAGAAAGACCTTGAGAAGGAGTTTGATATGAAGGATTTAGGCCTTCTACATTACTTCCTTGGATTGGAAGTTTGGCATAACTCTGACAGTATTGTACTTAATCAAGGAAAGTACACCTTAGACATATTGAAGAGATTTGGTATGATGAGCTGCAGACCCATGACTTCTCCTATGGAAACAAATCTTCACAAACTAAAGGAGGCAGCAACAGACTCCCCATTGGTAGATCCTACTCTCTACAGACAGATGATTGGATTGTTGATGTACCTGGTCAATACTAGACCTGATATCTGTTATTCAGTAAATGCCTTGAGCCAGTTCATGTGTGAACCTAAGGAGATACATCTTATGGCTGTGAAATATATTATGAGATACCTTCAAGGTACTCTTAACTATGGACTCAAGTATGAGAAAGTTGATTTGGATCTTCATGGGTTCACTGATTCGGATTGGGCTGGAAGTGTGATTGACAGGAAAAGTATCTCAGGGTGCTGCTTTAGTTTGGGTTGAGCCATGATATCTTGGATTAACAAGAAACAATCATCAGTAGCTCAGAGTTCTACAAGGGCTGAATATATCGCAGCCTCCATGGCTGCAAGAGAAGCAGTATGGCTTCGGAAAGTGCTTGTGGGATTATTCAGTGAGCCACTAAAACCTACTATAATTCATTGTGATAATCAGAGTTGTATAAAACTCTCTGTGAATCTTGTATTTCATGATAGATCCAAACACATCGAGATTCCTTATCACTATGTGAGAGATATGGTGGATAGGAATGCAATTCAGTTACAATATATCAGTACAGGAGACCAGACAACAAACATACTTACCAAACCTCTATCCAGAGTGAAAGTTGAACACTTCAGGAAAGGTCTTGGTATGATTGAGTTGTAGTTTGTTTTGTAATCTGTACTAATATATGAGATGTTTAATGTGTAAACTTCTTTTGTCGTGTTGTGACTTTATGGGCTCCACCCCCTGTGTACATTTCTAAAAGGTGACGATCTTTTAGACAATGAACACTAGTATTAAACATTATAAGGTGACGATCTTGTAATGTTGATATCATGCTAACTTGATATCATCTTGGTTCATGGATGTGCCATGATATGTTATGGTAGACATTATGTGACTTAATGTCAGTGCACATACCATAACTTGGATATAAGGGAATTCAACATTCTCAAGTATTTTATAGCCAAGGTATCGCGTGTTATGCGATACTGATATCACGTGTTATGTGATATCTATATCATGAGATGTTGTGATATATTCGTGTGTCACTTGTTATGTGATACATTATGTCATGAGCATATGTGATATGATCCTTTGTATTACGAGGTCATGTAATACATTCTATAATGAGAAATGTGATGCTTATTTCAATGTTTACATAGGTCTCCATTTATCTTCCCTAGCTAAGAGGGAGTGTTGAAACTAAGTAGCTTCGGTAAGATAAATGATTGAATGAGAGACTTCATTTATTTCTCATTCAATCATCTACCTTATCGATGTAACTACAAGCTAATGGTAGACTTCATGATTGAGTGAATAAACTTGTTATAATCATCTTTATATGCATTTCATATTCCAAGCATTGGATTGCACATTTCGACACTTGGACATCATTACAAATTTGTCATCGATTGTGCTATGACCATATTTCTTATGCTGTGGTGTGATTATAATTAAGCAGATCGGATTTATGTTATCTATCATAATTATCATATGATAACACCGATTGATGTTATCATATGATAACTATGATAGTTATCGTATTAAACTTGCTCTTGCTTTAATACCGATCTGTTATCGATCTACATTATAATCGTATTGCACTTGCATCATACCGATTTGTTATCGGTTAATATAACAATTAAATAGCATTTGATTTGAACCGATATTTATCGGTAAACACCTTAATGAATCAGCGCTTGTGAACCGATTAAGACGTGTCTTGATCGGGCATGTCAAGAGACATGCCTGGTCAAGGCATGCCTTGATCGTTGGGCATCACATATATATATATATATGCCGTGAGGAATGCTGCAGATATCATCGAAATCAATAAATGTGATCTACAGCAATCTGCAATATAAGAAGGAACAGTCAATACAAACAGTAAAAGATTATATATATTCATTAAGCACTGAAGTAATTCAATAAGAAAGTAAAAGAATATCTAAATTCTTACAACTTCAGATTTTGAACATAAATTTGAATTACATTTACAAAACTATCATTTATAAATAATGCCCAAGGAATTACTAGAGAAAACTCAGATAAAGACTGACATATTTTTTCTTTTTCTTTTTGCAAAACTATGTCACATCATTGAATGCAATAAACATACTTGAGCAATATCTACTCATGTGATATGAGATGCAGATAACAAATGGAAAGGGTATGCTCACAAATGCAGGGAATAAGTGAGGAGTAGTAGCTAGAAGGAACAAGAATTACTTGAAGTCCCCAAATCTGATGAGTTATTTGTATTTTAAAAACACAAAAAAATTATAAATCTATAACTAGTACATAGATTTATTATAAAAAGATTAAAACGCTAACGCTAAACTAAAACTAAAAAGGCTTTTAAGGAGTCTTCCTTCCCACTGATTTCCTTGCTGCCTGATTTGTTTGGGCCATCTCTTTCAATCATAATCAAAGCAATTGGTCAAGGGTGCAAGGCTGGATGTCTCCAGCTGGACTGTGCATGGCATGACTAAATGAGCGTGGGATGCTTTTGCGAGTGAAGAAAGCATTCATCTCTTTGACCATTTTTTGCATTTCCTAGTGTGAATAGCGATTGCAAATGGAATTTAAGGAATGGATTTGATGAATCACTACCATTCTGGTCTTTATAAATGTGAATGAAAAATTTGTTGCTCTCATTGATTTCAAATTGTGTCAGTGTTTGAGGATGGAAGACATCTCACCCCTTTGATCCTCATCGTTATCAGGGGCTCCAAGTGTTTCCTCTCCTAATGATCTAAGATTGCAATGGACAAGAAAGTGTGGATTTTTTGTAAGGTTCTTTCCCATTAAACCAAAGTTTTAAAACTTGGACTCGCCATGGACTCCGCAAACCAAAAAATTGGATTCGGACTCTGACTCGTGAAAGATTCATGAAAGACTTGGCAAGGACTCAGTAAAAAAAAAACGTAGTTTTACAAAAAAACATAAAGAAATTAGTGCATTTAGAGAACATAAGAGCCATAATTGAAACATTACACATGTCATATGATCTACAAACACTCAATATTTGAAATTTTATCATTCATGCTCCTAGTTTCAAACTTTAAAATGTATAATAGCTGCATAAGTTTATAAATGTTTACAAAATTACATATAATGATATGTCCAAATGTGAAAAACAACAATGAACAAACTAAAGAGAAGACTACATCTTCCTCTTTCCAACTCTAGTGAAAACCAAGGAAGAGATAGAACTAGAGGGTCTAGTTCTAGGAGTCCGATGTGGGTTCTCTAGCTCTCCAAAATTAGGTTGAGGGTAGCACCACTTACTGGGGTTTGAGGGTGAGAGAGAGAGGGGTAGAGAGATAGGTCTAGATCTTGGGGGAGAGAGGAGAGAGTAAGATAGAGAGTGGTAGAGAGAGGGGATAGAGGAAGAGTGATAGGGAGATAGATAGGTCTAAAATTCGGGGCAGATAAAGTGAGTGAGATAGAGAGAGCGAGAGAATGCTAATAGGAGCCTACTGATTATTGAAATTTGACTGTGTTTGAAAATTTAAAAGATCTTCTAAAACCTAGAATTTGCATTATATCTCCTAGAGATCTGAAACCACTCTCAAGCATCCTGCCAATATATACATGAAATATAACTTGAAGTATAAGATTTCCTTTCTTATACTTAAATGTTATATTTCATGTATATATTCTGATGAAGAGAATGAAGCTGTTTTAATGTGTTTTGCTCTCCTCCTCCAAACCCTACAAACCTGTTTTTTAGCAAGCGAGAATGCCAAATGAGTGAAAAAAGTGAAAAAAAAAACACTTAAAATCGTGGTTGGGTGTGTTCAATGAATGGCCTGAGTCCAAGTGAAAGACTCGCGAGTTCAAGTGAGACTCGCGCGAGTCCACTCAAAAAACTCGCGAGTCCTTGGGAAGGACTCTCCAGGACTCGGCTCGTGAGTCCTTGGCAAGTCGACTCGGCCCGCCAATGGACTCGCGATAAAATGCTCAAATTTGTATTAATATAAAATGAAATATAATATCTCACTATTTACATCAAATGTCATACATCTCAAATGAAATAGTGCTTAATCCAGGTATTAGCACATGAGAATGAGATAAATAATAGTACATGCATTTATTCCTATTTTCTTGCATGTGTGATGGGTTTACCTTCCAGGATGGGTGTTGTATATGGGCTAACAAAGACAATTGATCCTCTTTTCAAGAAAAACCAAATATTTTAAAGTGTTTTGGTCAAAGCCATGTTTTCATTGAAATAGATGAATGTAGCCTAGCAAAATTATATTGATGTGTTTCTTTGCCATTTCTTGATAGTAGGACATTGCATGTTCATGTTAGAAATGCATGTTGATATGTCAGGCTGCATTGGGGTTCCCTCCAGCCTATTGTTTCCAGGTAGCGAAGCATTTCACACAAGGTCAAGTATTCTTCATGTCATGAAGAATTTCGGGGAAGTATAAGCTTCATGGTTGGGCGGAAAAGCACTTGAGCCATGTTCTTGTCTCCAAGACTTGCAGATGATTGTTGGTGCCAATGGCGTTCAGAGACTCATTGATTATATTTCATATATCATATCTTGTATATCACCTGTACATCATTATTTGTAGTGAGTTGATTTCATGGCATGAGAGCCTAAGTTGTACAATCATAAGATAATTAAACAATCATAAGATAATTAACCAAAGTCCAATCCAGTTTATTATATTAATAATGCAAGTAAAAGAATGAGATGTGACATTTTTTTAGTCTTTCTTATCGTATATGCAGCATTTGTTTCCTCATCTTTTAGTTAGGAAGAAACCTAAAATATCCATTTTTATTTGTATCAATGATTTTCAAGGTTAGTTTTAAGTTTTTTGGTTTATGCATTAATGTCTTGTAATTGTTTTTTGTTGGAATCACCAATTTCTGAGACATAGGTGATAGGCATGTAGGTGCAAGTGTGAAACACACCTCTTTGTGCACCCTAGATGTGTGTGCCAATAGATAGGTTGCTTTACCTAGTTAGGAAAACTGCTCCATTTAAACATATAAAAAAGCAAAAAACTTGTGTTGTAAGATTTGGTGAACCCGCCTTGCACTCGTATGCTTTTGGTTTGGGGATAGTTCTGTTGAATGTTTTGGAAAACCGAGAGGGGAGGGGGGGGGGGGTGGTTGAATCAGTTATCAATTAAACTTATTAAATTTTTCACAAAAAACGATTTGACAAATTAAATTTTAGATTGCATAACCATGAATCATGAAAATAGCACACACAATAGATACTAGATATGACGTGGAAAACCCAAGGAGGTAAAAACCACGAAGATTGTTAGGTCTCATAATAAAAGCACTTGTTAGGGTGACACCGGTTAAGGTGATTTTTACAAGATGGCTCACTGCCATAATTGCTTATTGCATGTGAGCTCACTGCCTAGAGGAAGAAAGAAAGAATCCAGCACAAAAAGGCACAACTGCCACTCTGCTGCAATGCTGGAAGAAACCTTAGGCTCATTGCCATCAGTACCAAACAACATCAACAAACAACCATACTGATCAACCACTTCGCATCACAAAAGATAGATTTTCCTTTTACAATCAACTTCCTTTTACAAACCTTCTTGATTTATTTTTCATTACAAGTGATCTTTATATATATTGATCTCTAGAATAGATTTTTCAAGTTGGCCAAGGAGATAATAAAACATAATTCAAAAAATAGGTCTTCACTTAAGCTTTCTTGCGGTGGAGAGGAATGAAAAAGTGGACCACACCACAATGCAACAACACTTTATCCAAATACCGCAATCATCGGACCAAAAGATAGAACATTTGGGGTAACCGGACCAAATAAGAATACTTCCGGAGCACAACAATATGTGCCGAAACAGAATAACAAAGATACATGCACTAGAAGCACAAAACCAAACATGCAACAAAAGAATTGAAGATGCGGAGCTTTGCAGACAAGCATTATCAGCACAACATAGACTTCTAGAAAACACTTTCCGGACCACCAAAACAAGAGAAAAGAATCTCAAAGCAACATCCAACAATGAGCCAACATATTGTGAATTTATTTTTCATAAGTTTGCACATCCGGAGCAAAAACCAAGCATAGAACCAGAATCAGTATGTTGACATCAATGACAACCACACTGAAACATCGATCATCACATTTGCAACAGGTTCTGGGTCCGAGATGGTTTGGGATTCGACTAGGGTTAGCCTTGAGGTGGATCTAGGTTGCCCAAAAGAAAAAATAAAAATTTATTTTTTGAAATAAAAAGAGTGCCAAACACCTAATTTCACCCTAAAGTGATAAAATTGAGAAAATGGTGTTGCCCCTAGACCCTTGTGAGGGGTGCTGGTCCTCAATCCCATTGTGGTCTCCACTCGCAAATGTTTAATAGTTATTGGGATCTCTTGTCACAAAGAAACCTGATTACAATGAAGGGGGTGGCAAGGAACTGGGATCTAACTCTTGAAATGTGCCAACTTACATGTTATTGTTACACAACTTGCCAAAATCCCTTTAGATGAGGCAGCTTCTACATATGACATAGCTAGTGGAAGTGGCATTGTAATTCATTTTGGGCCAAATGAAATTGAACCATATATATACATATATGAACCTGTAGCCATTGCCTGCGCTCAAATAAAAAATAATAATGCCCTATTGCTGTACCCAAAGCTTGAACGTGTACTAGGACCAGTAACTTAGCAGAGAACAAAGCAAGAATATTCCTTTTTAGTAATAAATGTTTCTCTCAGAAGATACAAGCTGTTGTACTGTTTTTGGTATGAATCGATTTTGAACAGGTCTAATGGCAAGTGTGTCATTATGGTTAATTTGTTGATAATGTATAACTTGGTTTGTAAGGAAAACTACAAATATAGAGATCTTGTGGGATTTTTAAAATCAATTTGTAGAAGTAGAGAAAGTATTTGACAAGATATGTAAGTATTAGACAACCCAAAAAAGTAGTGACAATACTCTGCAATGCTGAATTCTGATGTGGTGTTGGGATTTGGTTGTGGGTTGTGCCAAATTTTGACAGAGTTTGGCACAAATACTGAGATGGATGCCTTGTCAAAGATCAATGTGTTCAAATTTTTGCTTTAATAACCAGCAAGTTTGGCATTAATATTCATTTCATAAAATGCTATGGAAGGTTGCAATTGTGATGGTTATGCAAACTGATTTTGCACTGCATGAATATATTTTGGATGGTGTAATGGTGAAAAATTAGGGTTTCCACCATAGAAGAAAGAAACCACTAATTTATGACTTGGGCACTATTCCATTAGGGAAAGATAGGAATTAGATCTAGATTCTGATCTAATTCCAAGGGGTTTTGAATGTGCCCTCTTCTTTCCACTTAAGTTGAATTGATTTATTGAAGATGTTGAAATTGGGGTAAATGGGTTGAAATTGATGTAAAAGTGCATGAATAGTGAGCTATAGTCGTCAAATCGAGCCACAAACTTGGATATGAGGATTGTAAGAAGATTCAGATTTGTTCCCAAAAGGAGCTCCTGATTTGTTGGGACCGGTGTGATGGTCGCTCTGGTCCTCTGAACTTTTCACACTCTAATGGGGGATTGATTCGTCTCTGTAAATAAAGTTTATTCTAAAGATCGCAGCTCTGTACCTACTTCCTAGACACAGAAAGAAGGGGAAATATGTTGGGAATAGGGGTTTGCTTAAGTCAAACCTTGATTTAGGAATTTACCTTGAATGAAATGTTGCAAATACTGAAAAAAATGATGGAAGGATGTACCTCAGATCTGCAATGACTGATAATGATGCTTTGCTTCTTGAATGTAATCACATATGTTATATGAAATGGCATGACAAAACCCTAATCACATACATGCTTGCATATGAATGTTGTGATTTGCTCCACAATGGTTGAATGAAGAATATGTAGCCTTGAATGTTAATTTTAGGATCAGACTGATAAATATAGATAGCAAAATCAGAGAATCAAATCATTGAACACAAAGAACACCAAAATACCCTAGGAAAACCTCCCTCTTGGAGATGAAAAACCCAGCCAACTAAATCCAGATCTTTATTAGACAAACCAGTATGAGACTTTACAATTGTACTTCAACACTTGAAGTATTCAGAACAGCAGGGTATGCACAGTAGCATAACACAATAAGAACTTATTTGGAACACAACTTGCAGATCAAGGAGAATAATCGCTGTCTTTCAAGTTCGCTGACCCTAGAATGAAGTCGCTGTCATTAGGAATGACTTCGCTATTCTTGATAGTATCTTTGCTGTCCTTAATTATATCTTCGCTGACCTTGGAGTGGTGTTCGCTGACCTTAGGAGAAGGTTGCTGCTGAATGAAGACTGTATTCGCTAAGTGTATATGTTGATTGATTAATTATGTCATGCAAATGACTTGCTTATATACTTGACTTGTGGTGTCAAGTCTCAAGTCGGCCTGCCTTGTTAATTTAATAATAATATTATGTATATCGTCCAAATAGGTCTTGATCTATTAAGATGTTATTGCTTGATTGCCTTTACCACACGCTACATGAGTTTGGGCCCAACTCAATTACATAATCGCTCAAAATACATATTTGATTTTACCGCCCAAATTGGGCCTACCCTATCTACACGTGACATTATACATAGGTCTTGTCCTATCCATAGCAAGATATAATTACAAGTTACATGTATTTGATCCTAACCCTAAGTTACATCATTTGCCTTCACGTTACATGTGTTTGGGCCCAGCCCTAAGTGGTTCGGATTGCATGAGATAATACATAGGAATTTTAATTGTCATTGACAACATTAAAATCTAATAGTCAGGTATCCGAGCTAGCTACAATTTTCAACATTGAAGACCTCTGAAAATGCTTGATGATGAACACTTCAATGCTTGAATGCTTTAGGTCAAATACTTGGAGTCTTAGATATGAAATGAATTGATTAAATGCCTTTATATATGAGGATCTAGGTCAATTTTCTGATTAGGCCGATTTCCAACGGCCATATTGAGCCACCAATTTATTTTCTCGCTGGAGAGATGGGTCTCACCCCCTCCTTGAAAATTGGCCCCCAAAGATAGGGACTAGGGTGCTCGGGTCCAAGACCAGTGCGCTGCTGGTGCCTTGGTCCTCAATCAGGGATCAAATTTAAGGGCCAGGGAGGACACATCTCCAGAGAGTCATTTGGTAGGTGTTTGAGATATAAAAGTTGGAGTTAGGAACTTAACGAACCTAGATAAGAGATGAGGGGGAGATGTGCTAAAGTAGGGGCACAAACATGAGGTGTAAATTGGCCCCGGTGACAATTTATAATGCTACATTTAGCCCCCACTTTAACGAGAGTATGAGCATATGCAAATACTTGCGGGAAACTAGACGAAAAAGAGATTAAAGAAAGGAGGAATGAGGAGCACAATCACAAGGAGTATAAGACATCACTAATTTTGAGGAACTAAGCCCCCAATCTTAGGATCTTAACTCACTCAAACGCATGCAAGGGCACACAAAACAAGACAAAAACAAAAAAGGCCAACAAAAACAAACAAAGACAAGAAGGCAAAAAGACACACGACACAAAAGCTAAAGACCAAAAAGAAGACCTCAAATCAACTAGCCAAAGAGACCTTGATATCAAAATGCCTCAACAATATCATTCTTGAAAAATGCCATCTCAAGAACACAAGTGATCACATAGAAGAGCAAAGCACACATCGTCCATGAACCGCCAATAGTAAAGCTATGAGCTCATGAGAAGAAGGAAAGAGAGAGCATGGATACACGCTAGATGTGTTTTTCTATGTGATTCATGAGAAGAATGATGAAAAGGGCATGGCCCCTAGATATGTTTTTCTAGGTATCCATGTTGGGGAGGAGAGTAGGAATAGTCTAGCCGTGTTTTGCTAGTTCCACTCATTCTCGTGCGTGTGTGAAAGTGATGTCTGGTTTCAAGTGTATAGCACCTCATATAAGAGTTTGTTTCCTCTAGTTTTGAGTGTGCTTCAACTTGTTTAAGACAATGCAAATGCAAATGCCAAGGGGCGAATGTGTAAATGCCAAGGGCCGAACGTCTGGTTTCGGGAACATCTCGTTTAAGAGTTTGTTTTCTTTGGTTTCAAAAATGTGTAAACTTGTTAAGGTAGATACATGCCTAGTTTTGAGGACATCCCGTGTAAGAGTGTCTTCTTTGGTTTTGGGAATGCGCACCTTGTCTAAGACATATATCAAATGCTGCGTTTGGTTTCGGGAATGAAGCATCTCGTATAAAAGTTTGTTTTCTTTGGTTTCGCGAATGAACACCCCGTTTAAGAGATGCAAAAATATGATACAATATAGTACAAAGAGGTTGATATGGGTGCCCCACCTTAAGATGTCAACATAGCCCTATGTTGATGTCTTAAGGAAGCTAAGAACAAGGATATCCAACCTTCGACACCAAGGAGATATACTTTTAGGCAACAATTTCATAAATCCAAGCTAAAGAGGAAATACTCTTCAAGCAAAGATAAGATAGTTGAAAAAGAGATATCTTGCAACAAGTGTAAAGAGGATCCTTGGAGGAGAAGAGATCTTTACTCAAAAGACATCTACCTCCAAGAGGAGTTCTTGAACAAACATAGCATCTTCTACCAAAGGAAAGGAAGGAGAACACAAATGCATTCCTCCTATTGCTAGGTGAAAGGGATTTTTGATGAAGGATGACACACTTTTGACCCAATTTGAGGGGTAAGTTCATAATAGGATATACATTGCTAGGTGAGGAAGAGGTTGTAGCCAAGGACATACACCTCTTGCATAAGAGAGAAACCTTGAGCAAACAACTTATTCACACAAGGAATGACATCAAATTTTAAGCCAACATTGTTCAACAAAGGAAATGTAGATCCTTAGAAAGGAGAGAAAGAAAGAGAAAGAAATCATTGCCCCCCAAGTGTAAGGACAATGAGAAGAATTACACAACCTCTAAAGAGAGATTAGACATAAGCAAATGCATGATATAGTCACACGAATAAATATCCAATGCAAGAAAAGACATTAATATATGTGAAATGCTACTCTAAAGAAGAGGTAATCTTCAAAAAGAGAGAATATTAGAAGGAAGGATGACATATTTTGCTAAAGAGAAAGATTAATCATAGAAAGACATACCACTTTATGCAAGAAAGGATATGAATACATGAAAAATGCAACCTCTAAAGGGAATAGTGACACTTTAAAAAGAAAGAAAAGGATAAAGTTCTTGCCCTCCAAAGTATAGAGGCAAGAATGAACCATGTTGCTGCCTCGAGATGTTTTATATTGAAAAAGCATCACCTCTTATGACAAAGAGCCCCCAATTATGTTAACTACAAGTGTCATAGGGCGAGGAGCAACATGTAGTGTAAGAAGAGTGCTAAGGCACTACTTTCTCACCAAGAAAGAGAGCAAGGTCAGTGGAAAGATTTATTTGAGCCTTATCAAATTGTTCTTGAACAAATTCTTTAAATGCTTTACAATTTCCAAGAGAATGAGATTAACTATTATGAAAAAGACAATGCTTATTATCTTCCTTATGCTTATAATTGTAGTTAAGTCTAATGAAAGGAAAGACAACATTCTTATTATACTTAGATTTCTAAAAGATTCTAGTGGCTAGCCTTTCTTGATCATCAATAGGATTAGGTTTTATCTCTGGTGATGTAGAACAAGGATTGTTAGAAGAAGAATTATCATCAATGACTTTAACTATGCCTCTATCAATGAGTCCTTGCATTCCATTTTGAAAATTGGGACAATGATTGGTAGTGTGATCATTTGTTTGGTGATATGAGCAAAAAGAAGTTTTTGAAGAAGAAGCATTTTTAGATGAATGATAGGTTTTTTGTCTTGCAAGATGATCTTTGAAGTCTTGAATCATAAGGAGATCATCCATAGGAGACTTATGATAATGTCCTAGGCCTTTTGTGCTATCTTGTGTAGGAGGGTTTATAGGGACTCAAATTCCTTGTTCAAATTTTCCAAGTCCTTGTCATCGAAAACCTTGTTTTGATATTATGTTAAAGCCACTCTTATAAGAATCTTTTAATTGAAAACGAGGAGGAACGTTATAATAAATTTCCATGAAATTTGTAGTGTAAGTGTGTTTAGAAGGGACAAAGGGACAAGTAGATGAAGAAGGCATATCTTGTGGAGGAGGATTTTCCTATGTCATCATGCATATCGTCTTTGGTAGATAGGAAAGGAAGATCCTTATCATCTAAGGCCTCATCTTTACTTAATGTTATTCTGGGAGATAGATCATGAATAAAATGCATAACATCATTTTTTCTACAAATGTTTTGATGACTAAGGTAGGCTCTAGGGGAATAAGGAGGATCTAGAGAGATAGAAACACCAATATTTTGATTTTGTGCCCCTTGTGCTAGCCCCTTGTGCCCCTTGTGCTAGTGTATGTGTGAGAAGAATATGGTGCCATGTTGCTCTTCAATGCTTGCTCTCCATTAGAGAGATCATTGATAGGAGTATTAGCTTGTTCTTTATTCACATTAGATACCCTAGGAGAGGTACAAGTATTTGGTTTTCCATGATCATCTCTAGGATTGGGATCTACAAAAGCTTTAATGTGATCTATATATGCAATGCATTTTTGTAGAAATATAATAATGAAACAACATGCACTATAAATGAAAGCTTTGAGATCTAATTGATTGAAAGGAAGAAATTTAGAAATTCCAAAAATGCAATATACCAAAGAGCTATGGATGAAAAGAAGCAATGTGAAATGAAAGAAGCCATTATCCAACTCATGATTATGATAAATATAAGTGAAAAGCAAAGTGGTCATCTGTGAAATTGCAAATAAATCAGATCTCTATTAAGTGCCATTATTAATTTTTAAAATCAGATCTGAAAATTAAAGTGATGAATTTTTACAAATCCAATTAACCAAAATAAATTAGGGTTTTGATGAATAAACCTCTAAATTTATGCAACTTGATTAAAATGAGCTCTATGAATTTGAATTTGGATTCTGAAATTTTTCTAAATCAGATCTGAAACAATTAATCCAAATTAAACAATCCGCAAGCTCAATTTTAGAAAAAAAAAATTAGGGTTTTTGTGAATTAAACCTCTAAATTTTTGAAATTCAATTGGAAATTAAACTTGTAAATGTAAATTTGAATTTTAAATTGCATAAACACTTAGATTTGAGAACATAAATTAGAATTAAGGGTGTAAGGAGTCGGGTTCACCAAAATGTAATGGTGAAAAATTAGTGTTTCCACCGTAGAAGGAAGAAACCACTAATTTATAACTTGGGCGCCATTACAGTAGGGAAAGATAGGAATTAGATAGATCTAAGCCTAATTGATCTAAATTCTGATCTAATTCCAAGGGGTTTTGAATGTGCCCTCTTCTTTCCCTTGAGTTGAATTGATTTATTAAAAATGCTGAAATTAGGGTAAATGGGCTGAAATTGATGTAAAAATGCGTGAACAGTGAGCTATAGCCATTGGATCAAGCCACGAATTTGGATATGAGGATCGTGAGAGGATTCAGACCTGTTCCCACAAGGAGCTTTTGATTTGTCGGGACCGGTGTGATAGTCGCTCTGGTCCTCCGAACTCTTCGCACTCCAATGGGGGATCAATTCCTCTTTGTAAATAAAGTTTATTCTGAAGATTGCAGTTCCGTACTTGCTTCGTACACACAAAAAGAAGGGGAAATGGGATGGGAATAGGGGTTTGCCTAAGTCAAACCTCGGTTTAGGAATTAATCTTGAATGAATGTTGCAAATACTGAAATAAATGATGGAAAGATATACCTTAGATCTGCAATGACTGATAATGATGCTTTGCTTCTTGAATGTAATCACATATGTTATATGAAATGGCATGAAAAGACCCTAACCACACACACATGCTTGCATATGAATGTTGTAATTTTCTCCACAATGATTGAATGAAGTATATGCAGCCTTGAAGATCTTTGGAAATGCTTGATGATGAACACTTCAATGCTTGAATGCTTTAGGTCGAATACTTGTAGTCTTAGATATGAAATGAATTGATTAAATGCCTTTATATATGAGGATCTAGTTCAATTTACCGATTAGGCCGACCTCCAACGGTCATATTGGGCCACCAATTTATTTTCCCGTCGGAGAGATGGGTCTTACCCCCTCCTTGAAAATTGGGCCCCAAAGAGGGGGACCAGGGCACTGAGCACTCTGGTTTAGGACGAGAGCGCTGGTCTCCTCAATCAAGGACCAAATTTAAGGTCCAGGGAGGAGGACACACCTCCAGAGAGTCATTTGGTAGGCGTTTGAGATATAAAAGTTGGAGTTAAGCCACTGAATGGACCCAGATAGGAAATGAGGGAGAGATGCACCAAAGTAGGGGCACGAACATGAGGTGTAAATTGGTCCGGTGACGATTTACGATGCTATAGATGGATGTAAATTGTTAGTACTGAAGGACCGTTGGGATTATCTTTTGAGCTTGAATCAGATCTTACATGATGTGGTACAATGATTCTTATCATTGAAATGAAGTTATTTTTTTGTTATCCTTCAATGTGCGTGTAATGGATGGTCAATAGTGTATTGAATGGATGCTCACTATAATTTTAATAAGTGAATGCAGGGATCTACTCCAAAATTTGCTGACATTTGTTATGACGTTCTTCATTTCTGTTCTCATTCACATTTGGGGATCTCTTGGGTTGAGGGTCAAATTTATGGACATATGGATTCTGTTGGTAATTTGGTAAACGATATGGATGGAATATTTTGTTCAGTTAAAATTTTGTTCTATTGCCAGGGCCAAAAAGGAAGAATGCCTGAAATAGTTGTGTTGCATTGATATTAGACAAAGGCTAGTATGAAGGATTGGTGAAAGGAGTGGACAACTTATACAATTAGTGCATTACTGGTTTCCTAAACAAGACCCAACTTTCAACACATTCAGTGGTCTCTTGGGTGTAGAATTTTGGGTAGTGATTGACATATAGGATCATAAAGTTTTGTTTTTCACCAAGTTTCTGTCAGAAACTGCCAGAAAATTAAAGCTGATTGATATCTCTGATACTGTGCAGGCGGTAATTTCAAAACTGCCTTGGTGGGCTCGCAACTGGTGGTCTGCAGAAAGTGGTAGTTCTGCCTGACATGTTTATGTGAGAATTTCAAATGAATCATCGTCTTTTTGTCTCGAGTTCTTCCTTGTCTTGGTGACCTTTTTAGTGCATCTTTGTATACACTTGTAGAAGGTGATTCAAGGGATGGGAGGAGGATTTGAGTACCATAGACTTGGAGAAATAAGATTCCAACAATGTATGTAAGGCATAATCTTGGCAGTGAGTTTGTATGAGTGGAGCAAGGGGCAGATTTTATTCCATATTCATTTGCAATTTATTGTACTTGTCCAATTTTTAATAGTTGCCACTACGAACTGGTTTTTGCCTCTGATAGAAGGATTTCAAGGACAAAATCTGAGTTTTTCATTTCTCTTTGTCCCGGGATTCTATCCCCTTTTTACTTGTCATTTCATTTTAATTAAGTAGTGCAGTCCATTGCTTGTGATTCATGGTTTCTACAAACATTAATTTGATGAGATTAGGGATCATTTTGGTATCATAGTAATTACCTATTCCTTTGTATTTGTGGAAAGCATAGTTGTGGCTCTATGCCTATGACCAGGTCTATGGAGAATCTAATATATTGGACCAAGCGTGTAGCCCTTCTTGAAAGTATTATGGATATTGTCCTGAAGAATTAGAATTGATTGAGCAGCAAATAGAACAACTCAGCCAACAGGAGTTTATTAACCAGGATTAGTCAGCTATGGGCCTTGTAATCTGTGCATCTGCACACTTGCTAAAAGTTTTGGTATTGGAGAATATGGTTCGGACATCGAGGGCCAAGATCCTACACAAGATGAAAGACCATCAAAGATGGTAAGTATACACAAACTCTATTTAGAGTTGAAGCAAAAGTAGAAACACAAGCTTTTGATGGGCGAATGGATGATAAACTTTTAAATACATGGATTAAACAGTTAGAGCTATATTTTAGTATGGATAATAATACTGGGATGCAAAAGATCTCCCTTGCATGTCTCAAGATGACTGTGTTTGCTTTTGTATGGTGGGAGATCTATGTAATACCTTTCGAAAAGAAACTAAAGCCAATTGTGACTAGTTGGGAAAGACATAAGGAATTGCTCCAACACTTTTTCTATCCCATTTTCCACAAGACTAATAAAAAAATTAAGGAAAGATTTGAGGAATGGTTACAACAGGATTTCTACCCCATTGGCCATAAGACTAACCAAAAAATTAAGTGGTTGATTCTCAAACATGAACTGGGCAAATTGTACAAATGGAACTGAATTTAGAAAGACAGGTCATGTTCCTGTGCATGGACTTGGATGAATCTGACTTATTCATCAAGTATGCTGGATGTTTTCTCACCTCCATCACAGGAAGGTTGAAGAATTGCTATCCTTAATAGAAGATCGTGGGGATCGAGAAAAAATTCCGGAGGATGCGGCAATGTAGAAGAAAACCACAGAAGACTACGAGTTTTGGCAAATTGTAATCAAAGGGAAAATGGAAGGCAAGCAAAATGGTCTCAAAAGTCTAGAGAAGACGTGGGGAATTTGGCTCCTCCTTAAGGTGTCATTAAGCTCTTGTGGAACCTAAAGCGTCCTCTGATAAGGAAGTTGTGATCCATATTGGATAATAAATATTGTTTTTTTCATCAAGGGTCACTTGAGCAAGTTACTGTCCTCAAATATTACCACAAAACCTGATAGATTAAAACTGCTGATGCTATGTAGATAGCAATATCAAAAGTTCAAAACTGCTATGCTGAAATCAAAAGTGCTCCAATGGTTTTACAACCACTGGTCTGTAGAAAGTGACAGTTTTGCCTGACGTGGTTATGCAAGAATTTCAAATGAACTAACACCTTTGTCTTTTAGGTTTATTGGATTGGCAATCTTTTAGTGTGCAAGGACTCTCCAACATCTTTATATACACGTAGATGGTAATTGAAAAGATAGGGATGAAGATTTGAGTACTGGAGACTTAGAGAAGCAAGATTCCAGCAATATTTGTTGAAGCATAAGATTGACAATGACTTTTCTTATATCAGTACAGTTTAAATTGTAATCCACGTTCATTTGCAATTTCTTTGTACTTCTTTTTCTAAATAATACTTGATAGCAGTGCAATTGCTGCTACGAGCTGGTTTTATCTTCATTAATAGGAGGATTTCTAGGATAAAATCTGACTGTTTTATTTCTTTCTCCTAGATTGTTATCCACATTCATTTGCAATTTCATTGTAGTTGTCTGTTTCTTAATAATATTTCATAACAGTGCAATTGTCACTACCAGCTGGTTTTACCTCCACGAATAGGAGGATTTCTAGTATAAATCCGGGTGTTTTATTTCGTTCTCCTAAGACTACCCTTTTTTGGTTGTCATTTGTTCTTATTAGCTTTTATAAACAATGAACTTTAATTTGGTGAGAATCGAGATTACAGATAATCTGTATATTTCAAATTTGTGGTAGATTTTGATCGGGTGTAAGAAGCCATTCATGTAGGTTGCTTAGGGAAGAAATATTAAGAATATTCTTCTGTTGATAAGAAATTTGATTGGAAGGGTGTGGCATGGGTTGTTGATTCTCGGGGGCAAATGTTGGTATGGTCAAGCAGGTCAGTGCCAGTGATTGGTAGTGAGGAAGCGACATTGCCAAGAGAGTTGGCATAGGAATGGAGAGTGATCCAACTGTGAGATGGATAAATAATAATACTAGGATGAATATCAAGTTAATTGACACATTGATAAGAGGTTTATGTTAATTGAAGAATAGATGAAGAATCAACATCAATAGTGGAAAGAGAAACTTGAGAAGACCATGGAATATATTGGAAAGAGGCCAGGGCCACTACCAGCAGAGTGAGAAGAAAATGTTGTCGTTGGAAGGAAAAGAGATAGGGCCTATACCTTTGGTGAGATGAAAAAGATTGCATGATAAAACAGAGGGGTAGAGCTTAAAGAAGCTACTGGAATAGAGGAAGACAGGTTTTAGGATAGCGACCGTATTGCTAGTAGCTGTGAAGGGGGTTCTTTAATGTTTGGAGGATAATGCTAGGGCAAAGAGCTGCAAGTTGTGGTTAGCAGAAGAAAAAGATAAACTATGAATTGATTTCCTTTACCATGTTGTAGTTCCTTTTGCTGGATGAACCCAAGTATTATTAAAAGGAAGCAACTTGGTATTATAGAATTCGAGCAGATCAAATATAATTCATAAAGATTGACAACATTGTGAAGTAATATAAGGCCTAAATATGCAACATTTTAAAGTATATTGGAGAACTTAAGGACCCGGGAGTGAATTGAATTGCAAGATTACGTTAGAAGAGATTGGAACTTTATCATTTACATCCTTGTTATATGTGGAGATAACCAGTCACATTGATGGATTCCATCAGGTTGCTAGACTCATCAGGTTAATTGATGTTTTGTGCAAAAAATGATAGTAGTACAGATGCTAAGATGAGAGTTAAAGGAGGAACTGATGCAAATGTGAGTATTTTTATTTTATGTAGATTTCTAGGATGTGTAACCATAGTAGCAAAAATATTTCTTGACAACAATTTTTTTTTCGTTTTTTAGGTAAGGGGCACTTTTGATCTGGAGCTATGAACTGGTGAGGTCACAAATGGTGGATCTCATACCCATTCAAACATTCAACAATACCACCCCCGTGGGGTTTGAACTTTGATGGCAAGAACATCAACACAACAACTTAACCATCACACACACCATGCCACTACTGGCAATAATTTCTTGACTATAAATTGGCTTAAAGATGAAATATTTTTTCAACCTTGATTTTATTTTTGTGGGTTAGGATCATGGTTGGTTAAAAAGTTCTGGTTAGTGTTAGGGAAAATCAGAAAACAAATGCCACAGAAATAAAAGAAGCCCAAAAACCCTAATTTTTAAACCCCAAAAAGTGCCAGAAATTGTGGAAAACTGCTAGTCCCTAATTTTCCTGATTTTATAATGATTCATGATTTAAGTTCAACTTTCTCGGTATTTTGCTGCCAGAAAATTGTGATCTGTCGGATATTTTTAGGGAATAAATCTTCTGGCATGATTCTTTGCCAGACATTTTGAGTTTATGGGTGAAAAAACTATTTTCTGGTTCCATTTCTGGTAATTTTCTGGTGAGATTGACTATTGGCCAAACTACCTGCTATTTATGATCTGCTTTTTTATTTTTATTGGTAATTTCTCCTCATGGTGTGTTCTCTGGCTTAGATTTTATGACAGAATCACGTATGATTTGAACCTGAGCTCATCGCATTCGATGATACAAGATCTGCTTATAAAAATTTGGGCAATGTAGATATATTTGTGGATAGAAACCCTGATTAGCAGACATCTATTTATCAGAATATTGTGAGATTAATAGTGCTTACTGCTTATACTCTCAGAAAGGATTTGCATTGTGTCTCAAATGTATAGATAATTTATGTAAATCTCAAACTTGATAATGATTCTTTTAATTTTTGTTCGTATTTTTCAAGCTTATTGTTTTGGTTTTGTGTACTTAAATTCAGCATCAAACTCTGCAATTTAGGTAAATAGTTTCTCACGTGAGCTACATAAATGAAGTGAAAAATGGTTCATTGAGGATCTAGTGAATAATAAGCTAGAATCATTCCTCCAGGCACCTTTTATCATTGCAGATTTTCTGTTGCTTATTATCAAGGGCTAGGGAACTCTTTTCTTTACAGTTGTTACAGCTTTTCTTGATAATGTAGAGAGGATATAGACTTATGTGAATGGACCTTGGAAGATATGATGCAGGGGAACCCAATTTCTCTCCGGTTTGAAGACATTAGGATTGCTTCCTATTAATGAAAAACTGCTTTGAGATGGATGCTTCACTTATGTGTGCTATTTGAAGCACTTAACGGCATGATGAATAAAACGTTATTGATCTATACTATGCAGGAATATATCCCAATGCCCTCACTGGTTAAAAGACCCTGTTTTGTTTCACATTAATAAAAATTTGTTTTTAGATGGCTGCCTCTCATATATTCTATTCAAAGCGCACTTACTATGAAGTAAGAACTTTTAATTGGTATCTGCTTGTAAAACTGATTCTTGTGCATTTATATTTGCTTTTTTTTAATTCAATCTGCAGGAGTTTTCTGTTGTTTATCTAACGGTAGTAGTGTTCTATTGTATGAGCTTTAGGAAAGAATTGTTTTTTCCTATTCTTGTTTTATTTAGGATAGAGGACTGTACATAATTTGGGTGGGTCCTTTTCCATACAGCTGCCATTTGTTCTTTTAAGTCATAGATGTCCCTTTTCTCTTTCATTCTCTGAACTTTCTATTTACTTGTACTGCTACTGTTCTCCTAGAGATTTCTCTTTTCAGTTTTCTCACACCTGATATTGTCTACCAACCAGATGAATCAACTTGCTTTCAGAAAACTTGACTTTGAGGAATTCTGTGCTGCTGCAACAAGTGTTTATCAGCTTGAAGCTCTTGATCACTGGGATCAAATCGTACATTCTGCTTACGAATTCTTTGAACATGAAGGAAATAGAGTCATTTCAGTTGAAGAGCTAGCACGGGTATGCTCTTGTCTGAACCGTTACTGTTGAAGTAATTATCTAGCATCTCAAATACAAATTTTTTATTATTCAACTTGTTCCCCTTGCAGGAGTTGAATATAGGGGCAAATTTTTATACAGCTTTGCACGATTGGATCAGACACACGGATGGGAAACTGAGTTTTGTTGGATTTGCAAAGTTTCTACATGGAGTTACACTGCGAACAAACATGAGGCCTCGGTAGTTGTATTTAACAGTTATTAATTAATGATAATTTTATAGTTTTGGACTTTCTGATTGTTGCTTTCCCCATATCTGATCATATTTTTCATTGGATTTTGTAGGAATTAGAAATCATTTTCAACATAATTGTATTGGCCTTCCACTGGGACTCTTTGCAGAGCAACTTCTATGATTGATGTGATTTCCTTGTCCTGTTGGAAGGATGCTTGATTTATCCCATTTTCTTCTTTTTTGGTGTACTTTATGTGGAGTGTGTATAGGACAGTCTTAGTGCTAACGAGAGGCACTGTACAGCCTAAGACAATACATTGAAGCAACTTATTTCAAATGTTTCTGAATGTGGTAAAACCGTAAAGTTCAATGGTTGATCTTTGTTTCCGTCAGCCAACTATATGGAAAGCATTCATGTTACCTCTCATGAGGCCTTGCTGCATAGAACAGGCTTAATTAGGCCTTGCTGCATAGAACAGGCTTGATATTGCCTAGTGTATTGGTATGCCTGAAGAGCTTTATTGTTAACTCAATGGTTTTTTCAACAACCCAAAATTTTTACAAGTTGGGTTCTGTATCACGAAAAAACACTGCAGTAAGTTATCTTTAGCACTATCTTTCAATAATCCATTGATTAGCTTTTAAGAACTTTCTCACTAAAGTTATTTATAGTGTTGTTTGTAACTTATGGTTAGGGAATGAATTTTAGAAAATAATGCAAACTAAAAATTATGGATCACCATCACATACATGCCCATTTGACGATTTTTCTTGCTTGCCATATATTAAGTTTAAACAAAATTATGAAGTAAAAAAAATAAATGCAAAAAAACATTTAAACTTGAAAGAGTGGCAGTAGCAGAACAGCAACCAATAATACTTGCAAAAAAGTGCGTCAATTAGTTACTTATCCTACATATGACTTTGAAACGAATCTAGATGTGGGATTTACATGTATGTTCAGATTTTGTGTATGTCAGTAGCCTGATCGTAAGGTCTTTTGTGGCAAGAGCAACGAATGTATGTGATGGGTCATAAATCTGGAGCTAGCAAGGTACAATGTCTACTTGTAGCCAATACTTTTTTCATGTGATGGGTCATTAATCTGGAGCTAGCAAGGTACAATGTCTACTTGTAGCCAATACTTTTTTCATTTTAAGAGTGCTTGAAATCTTACTTTTTAGCTAGTATAATGGTAATCTTGCATATCATAATCAAAAGGGCATATGAAGGTCAGAGAATTTTCAAGTTTGGATTCAAGATGACAGTTGCTTCTTAGTGCTTTTGCTTTGATGGGTTGTGATGATTCTGCTTGCAATGAAATTGATGGGGGAGTATCAGAGTTATGTAAATGGGAATTTAAGCAATATGGTAGTAATCTCATAACATGATAGAGAATATGGACTGAATTTCTTGTAAGATCTTTCTTATATTGGGTTACTGATGACATCATCATAAGGATAAAAAAAATGGATCAAAAACTTCAATCCGTTGTTATTATTGTCAATGCATAGTTGTAAAACTCAAGTTTTACTATATTAGGACTTTTAGGTTTTGCTATCAATAAGTTTTTTTTTTCATTGAAAGTATTGGACTAAAATGACACTAAAAATAACAAAAAAAATTCCATTGGACACATGCACATTATTTTGGAATATGTATCAATATGGCAACTTAATGAATTGGAGTTTGATGGGAAATACACCCATATTTTGAAAGTTCATGACTACTCACTAACAAATATATGGCCCTTAAATGAAGGTTGGGAAGAATATGTGCTTTGAGAAAGAATAGTTAAGTAGTGAGAGGAACTAGGTCAGGCCTAATCTCTTAAAAAGTGAAGGAATGGTCGAAGGCCATGAAGAATATGACATTTGAGAAAGATTAGTTATGTAGTGAAAGGAACTAGGTCAGGCCTAATCTCTAACGAGTGAAGGAATGGTCAAAGTAGGCTGAGAAGAATATGTGGCCTTCAAGAAAGAATGCTTAAGTAGTGAAAGGAACTAGGTCAGGCCTAATAAATTAAAGAGTGAAGGAATGGTCAAAGTAAGGCCGTGAAGAATATGGCCTTTGAGAAAGAATAGTTAAGTAGCGAAAGGAATTAGGCTGGGCCTCATCTTTTAAAGAGTGAAGGAATGGTCAAAGTAAGATAAAACACTTGGAACAAATGGAAAATTTAAATTTTAGTTTAGACCTTGACACTTGTTTCTATGATGTAAAGCCATCATTAATCTCTTAAAAAGTGAAGGAATGGTCGAGGGCCATGAAGAATATGACATTTGAGAAAGATTAGTTATGTAGTGAAAGGAACTAGGTCAGGCCTAATCTCTAACGAGTGAAAGAATGGTCAAAGTAGGCCGAGAAGAATATGTGGCCTTCAAGAAAGAATACTTAAGTAGTGAAAGGAACTAGGTCAGGCCTAATAAATTAAAGAGTGAAGGAATGGTCGAAGTAAGGCCATGAAGAATATGGCCTTTGAGAAAGAATAGTTAAGTAGCGAAAGGAATTAGGTTGGGCCTCATCTTTTAAAGAGTGAAGGAATGGTCAAAGTAAGATAAAACACTTGGAACAAATGGAAAATTTAAATTTTAGTTTAGACCTTGACACTTGTTTCTATGATATAAAGCCATCATGTTGGTATCTATGTTTGTCCTGAAGAGTGATCTCAAGAACTAATAAAGATTGATCTTGTAAATGAAAAGGGAGATTTGCTCATGTGCCAAGAGCTCTACAACCTTGAATAATCTAGTGGCTCCTAATTGGAAGTTGTTTGGGTTGAATCAAGAAAATTTAATATTTAGGTGCAAAAACAAAACAAACTGTTTATAGTATTAGATAAACAACTTTAATATTTAGGTCCAAAAACAAAACGAAGAAATTATAGTATTTACATAAACAAGTATTATCATCACATTGCATAGACATGAATGAAGTGCACCAAGGAAGTACACACATATAAAATAGCCAAAAGAAAATAAGAAAATAACAACTATAAAATGTCATCAATTTCATCTTCACTAGAGTAAGAATAAGGTGGAGAAAAGGCTTGGACGACATGCACATAAAAGTTGAAGTCAACCTAATACAATAGAAAACAAATGTACAAATGATAAAATGTACATTAATATTTTAACCTCACAATAAACAACAATTTTATAGATTCAAATATCATGATTCACTCTTTAAAATATTTATATTCATCAAAGACCTTGGAGTGTGGATTAGTGTAGATTATTTATATAACAAGTTCCATCAAACCAGACTTATTTGTTAGAGAGCATTTTAGAACAAATTCATCATTACACCTCCATTCTATCTTGAAGAGAAGACATGGTTGTAAAAAAATTGACAACTCAATAAGATTGGGGTGGACTTCTTGATCATGCATATGTTTTGATCTTTTATTAAGCTATTAAGCTATTCTCACAACTTTGATCTTGACCTTATGTTTGTCTATATCTTAATCTTTATTTGATAGTTCATTATAATGAGTCTTTGTTAGCTAATAAATTATTTTCATTTCACTTTGTACAATGCGTTGTTTATTATATAGGTAAAGTAGTTTTTGAAGGGGTCTTGGAACCTTTTACAACAAATGTCCAACTAATAGCCAATCAAAATTCCAACAAAACCACATATTAGTATGTTTTGAAAGGACCTAATATCTTGAACACTGTTGTAGCCAAGTTTTTGACACAAAGATGGTTTTGAGGGGATCATAAACTCTGTATAATGAGGTTGTAACTTAGCTAACAAACAAAACATATATGATAGGCCACCTACATAATCCAAAGCCTCAACGTAGCATTTTGAGCAGCCATGTCTTGCATATGGTAAACACAAGCTTGTTTGGGAGGACATCTCTCTCTTCTTTGAACAATCGTCTATGACACATCATCCTCCAAAGTTTTGAAATAACTGGAGGGGGAAGGGCTAACCATTGTTCAAGACTTGAACAAAGTTCTCATAGGTGCAAAAAGAGAAGTTAAATGCTACATTAAAACCTCCAATAGAGTAGTATCAATGGACTCAACACCTAGTGGTAGGAGGTCCAAAGGAGGAGGAGCCAATATTGGGCCTTAAGATGACCCATCAAGAGAAATATTTGAAGTCTTGGCACCTCTAGGGAGAACCAATTTGTAGTAGGTCCCCATCAAGGACTCATAATCCTCAATATCAGAATAATTGACAATCAAATGACCATGGAGGTCTTTCTTCCACCAAATCACTTGACCCTTCTTTGGTGGGAATAAGGGCATTTTGAAGCAAGATATCGAATAGCGAGGCATCTCCTACAATGAAATTGAGGAACCTCATAGTAGTGTTTGAGTCCACAATATATCCCAACAAACATGACAATATCCTTAGGTAGCTCCTTAGCGATGCCAAATCTCCATGAGAATGTGGACGCATGTATATGGCCAAAGTTTGATGAGAGAACATCCTCTTATAAAAAGTGAGCTAGAGCATTGTAATGGTTTGAGTGAGAGGGAGTCTTGTCCCCATATCCAAGCCCTACCCTCCAACATCTACTCCCTATCATCTTTCATTTGGAAGGAAGCATTGAAAAATCCTTGATATAATTCAATCTTGACACTAGTCCTCTAAGACTTCAAAACCCATTTGTTCAATTTCCCAAAAGAAGGCAAAAAATAATTGATTTTGCGAATGAGGGCTAGATGTTTAAAACTTTCTTCATTATCCAACACCTCCTTGTCGTAGATGATGACATGGGAGGAAAGAGAATAAACAATAGGTAGAGGTTTACCCCATAAAGATTGGTGAGCAAATCCTATGAAATGGCATGACTTAAGAGAATTGATAGACACCCTACCCTAGTGTAAGTCTGAAAATAGGGTTCACAAGTTTAGCTATATAAACTAGGAATTAGGCCTATTTCACACACATTACTTTAAAAGGGGAATGAACTCAATAGATTCAACCTCAATTTTGTGTGGAAGAGGATTGACTACTGATTGGATTCTATTCCTTTTTGATTGAGTTAAGGATGCAATTGAAAGGATGTAATTTGAACACAAGATCTAGGGTAAATGATGTGAATTTGACATAAAATAACGCGAACAACGATCTACAAACACAATATAGAGACATAGAGCTAAGTATGAGCAAAAGGAACATAGAGGAACTCGTGTTTGAAAATTTGGCTCGAAAGTGTGGGATCAGAATGGGAAAACCGACTTGGTCCCAAAATATTAGGTGCGAACAAACAAGGTATTTTTGGGATCAGGAGGTTGCTCAGGATTTGTTTCCAGAAGCTCGTTTGAAGTTTACTTCTCAAGACCATGGCGCTCAGGGCATCCTAGTCCTCTGCTTTTCACTCTTGCAAAAGTTAGATCTGGTCGTCTTTGTTTGCTCTACCTAATTTTGTAATTGTGGCTCTTGAACCCGTCACCTACACACAAAAATAGAGGGAAGGGTGTTGTTGATAGGGGTTTGCCTAGGTCAAACCTCGGGTTTGGAATTAACCCTTGAATTGAATTGAAATGATTGACTGAATTGATTTTATAGTAATGTTTCTTAAAATAAGTCCTCCATGTGTTGATGCAATAACATGATAAATCACATAAAATCCATCATGAAATCATAAGTGAAACATAATTGAAGATGTCTTGATATAGCTTGCTGCTACTTGAATAAGAATTGCTTTTAAAGAAAAATAGTTGTTCTTGAATTGGAATGATAGCATAATGATGAGATGCAATAATGAGCTCCCGATAGCCTAATGAAATGAATTGACAATGATGCCTTATATAGGGATGTCATAATAAAATAACTTTCTTGTATTATTTTTGCATTTTATTTTTAATATTGACCCCTTATAAATATTTAGGATTTTTTTGTTGTAATTTATACAACTTCGTTTGAAGGATATACTTCCTCTTAAAAGGGGTTTAAATCCATTAATATTTTGATTACTTGGTCTAGACAAGTTGGATTTATTGAAATCTAATATTTGGGAGTCCCATAATATGGTACTATTATTTATAGTCTAATTTGGACATACACAAGTTCTAACTAGTTTTCTCTCAATATTATCTCCAATTAAAAAAATTAAGCTTCATTATATTAAAGAGTAATTATTTAGCAAACATAAGCTTGTAATGATATTGAAATAATTCTAATCTAATTTGACTCTATTTTAATTCTAATATAAATTCTAATCTAACCTACTCCATCTATTTATAAAAACAATCAAAATAAATGGAGAGAGAAGAAAAAGGGGTAAAAAGTGAGCATGCTTATCCATATTTACACTATTGGTTTTTGACTCTCCCAAGCAAGTGTATGAGAGCCATTCAGTTGGCAATCAAACAATCATAACTTGAACACTAAGATGAATACATTCAATAATATTATGACCATAAAAATGCACAAATCAATAAGGGCATGCACCACACACAACATATATATGATAAATCATTTAATTTATTAGAGAGATTAACTCACATTGTATCAATAAATAAAAAATTCATAGGTCTTAGTTTGGAAACAAGCAAAATAATATTAATATTAGGAAAATAAGATAAGTATAGAAGTCGCATAGATGCCTCTAGTGGGTTACAATGCAAATCATCTTGGAATATATAGAATTCCCATGTTGAAGAGGTTTCGAGGGGCTTTTACAACATGCAAATTTAAGGAGAGAAGCTTAGCATGATGCATAAAGGAGACTCTAAGGGATGACACATACTTCCCAACGTTTTTAATAGTTTGTAAGAGGTACGCTCTGTATAGTTGCAATCATACTAATGCCAATTTATGGAAACATTTGGATCCATTTTGCTTATAACTATCATAATTTTCAAGCAAAGGAAAATAAATTTCATTTTACACCATCTTTTTGAATGGTTTCTCTTGGTTCTTTAGGTTTTGAAAGTTTAACAGATTTCCTATGTACATAGGGGAAGAACACCAGTTACCACCCATGTTCCAATTACTATTCACTCCTTGCTCACCAAACCCCCAATTAATAACTTTAAAGAAACAAAAAAAATGATAACTAAAAGCCCAATAATAAATTTCACAAACTATTGATGCCATGCAAACAACTCACCTCATCTACATGAGTGAGTAAGACTATCGAAGGAGAGTCAGGATCACAATGAGAAAACTGATATAATTTAGATTGATTATATGCTTTTCCCACAACAATAGTAAACCCATTATGCACTTCACTAATTACCACTGTATCTAGTGTGAACTCAACTCGCTTGCTAAAACTAGTGTGAGTGATCTGCTAAACAACTAAGAGATTAATTGATAAAGATGGAACACAAAGGACATCCTCAAATGTTCCTTCACCCACATCAATAAATCCTCTTCTATGCACTTCAACAAGTGTCATCACCCATTGGTATATTAGGCATAAAATGTGACTTTAAAGAGGCGAAATCATCTTTAGAAGAAGTCATTTGGTCGAAAGCACCCGAGTCAATGATCTGAGAATATGGTTGTGAAGTAACAATAACTAGGGCCTTACCCTTTCCTCTCCCTTTACTCTTATCCGTGTCCTTGGAAGATCCTTCTAATGAACTCTATTTGACTGAATTAGGTACCTTGATATTATTTTTTTCTGTAAGATTTGAAAGGTGATAAATTTGTTTATTTATGCACTTATGTTCATCACAACCAAGCCTCTTATAGTAAGATGACCTTCTCCTTCTTAGGTTGTTCACCTTTTGATGAAGAGGTCAGATTATCTGCTCTTGAATTAGTAGATTTCTGATCTTTCTTCTTCTCTCCTTGGTACTTTTATTTCTTATCTTTCTTACTAGACCCTTTCTATTAGTTTGTGCCTTGATTTACAGCTAAGGCATGTGACTTTGATGGTTTGATTGTACCCAATTAAACCAATTTGTCCTTCTCCCTAGTGAGTTTTGCTATAAATTCATCTAGAGAATGCATTTTGAATATGGTACCTAGGGCACGTTTTGTAGTATAGAATGTAGAAACAAACACTGAATAGTTAGGACCAAGCTTAGAAAGAATACTCAAGATCAATTGCTTATCATCCTTATTGACTCCACTCTATTCCAACTATAATCTTACAGATTTGAGTTTTGTGAAGAAGCATTATATAGTGTCAAAATTGGTTGGACTTAACCCTATGGGTTCATTATCCAACTGATGACCTCTTAACTCATCCTACTTTTTCAAAGTGGTCCACACTCTATTTGGTGTAGTGGAAAATTTTATGTGAAAAAAGAAGGTCAGGAGAGACTGACATACACAGAGTACTAAAGGCTTCATCACAAACCATTTTATCTTTCCTACATCATCCTCAGGTTCAATTTCAAGTCCCAAAGTAACAAGATGATATCCATGCCTTTTTAGATATATTATCATCTTAGATTCCATTTAAAATAATTATATTGTGTTTAAAAAAGAGAATTGCAGATGCATCCATGATAGCAAAAAAGAAGGTTGTACAAAATGAGGAAAAGTGCAAGAAAGAAGACACACGAGACACCCCCCTTTTCACTAGTCTAAAAAATGACCCCCCAAATATTACAAGGTTGACACTTTATAATTAATGCATTTAAAGGGTCTTTTATCAAATTACAATTCTTTCTAGGCCTCCAAGGGCCAAAATTTAAAATTTTGATAAAAATTAAGCTTATACAAACTATGATATTATTAGCCTTATAGTTGTGTAATACTCTTTAATACCTTTCCAATGCCTATTTTTTTTTGAAAAATGGAGTCTTGAGGTGAAATATATGACCAGTTGGAGAGAAAAAGATATAGTTGATTCAACTTGCAATATCAGATGAAAAATGACATTTTTTTTTATAAAAACTGTGGATAGAAAATGCTCATTTCTATCTTTTTGTCATGTACTTGTTTGCGTAAATCCAACACCTGAGGCAAACGTTATTCAATTTTTCAAAAAAGTTAATGAATCTTCAAGCCAAAAATGACATGCCCAATTCAAACTCAATTTTTGCAAAATTTATTTTCTTTATGAAAAAAGTAAGAGATAACTAGATGGTTTTTTGAAGTTGAGAAGTAAACCCAAAAATTGATTTTCTTGCAAGGTAGTAGAAGCTAGATTTCTGAACCCAAAATGAAATCAACTCCAATTAAATTTTAAAATTTTCACTCTGATTTTTCAAGCCTTTTGGACACTTTGGAAATGTTGAAAAAGCCTCCAATATTGCCAAAAATCTCTTATCACTTAGATCTCATAGGAACACATGTATATATTAACCATATCAATTAGAAGCTTATTTATCTTTAAACTATCCTGATTCTCTAGGTCACATGAGAATGCAGGAGAAGAGCATACGTGGTGTTTGAGGAAAATATTAGTTATCTAATAGTCTCAAATCTCTCTAAAAGTTAGAAAAACAATGAACTGTACTAGAGAACATGACTTTTATACCATGTTAGATTTTGCGAGAAGCGGGAACCCAACCAAGATCTAATGTCGATTGTAGATCACATGCAACTCCAAGCAACAGATGATCGAAGATCAAAATAGTTGAATGAAGATAAATCTAAATAAGAGAAAAATAGAGAAAAAGAAAGAGAATTTTGAGAAGGCTCTCAATACTCTCACCAAGCTATCACTAAACTAGTGAAGGTGAGAGTAGAGTGCTAATTATATAGAAAAATAATAGCACATACATCTAAGAGGTGCATTAACTCACACTCTCCATAAGAGGTGGTAGGTTTTACCTACTTGGAAAAATGCCAAAACATGTGCCATAGCCTCCTTACATGAAGACATGAATCGATCAACATTGAACCAATGTGCTTTGTTGTCATTGATGTCAAACAACATGGTTTGGATATGTTCTGGTCTCGACATCTGCTATGTGGGATTCAACATTCATTGTGTAGGATTTGGTGTTGAAGTGTTTTGTTGAAGTATCTAAAGTTATGCTTTTGTACCAACATCTATGTTTATGCTTTTGTACCAGAGGTTGTTATGATTGGTTTTTGTGGATTGGACATAGATTGATTGCATTGGCAGTTGTTCTAGTTGATATTAGCTTGTTTTTTATGGTGAGGATAGTCAAAAGCTTTATTTGTATGGTCAGGGTGTTGTCAATTTTGGTCCGAACTCTTTCAGCGCTTGTGTTGAGATATGTTATCAAAGTTCGATGTATATTCCTTGGTTCGATGATTTCGTGTGATGTATTCTATTGGTTCGGTGTTTCTCGGTTTAGGTTCAATTTATGTTCCATGTTTTATATGTTGGTTCGGTTGAATATCTTGAATAAAAAATGTGTACACATTACAATCTATCTTTTGGCCAACCCGGTGAGAATGTTTTGTTCTGGTTTGGTATACACACACACACATATATATGATGATGATGATGATTTTTTGAAAAGAATATATAGATAGAGAGATATATGTGTGAGATGCAAGTGAATTGGATTCAACAGTAAGTATGTACAACTTGATGTAAGGATGTCAATGTGATTTGAGTTGTCGTGTTAGATAGTATTGTTGTGTAAAAGTGGCAGTGGATGTAGTTGCGGTTGTAATGTTGAAAAAGGTGAATGATGGAGATCAAGAGGAAAACTTTTCTTCCCTCTGAGGAGAGATAAAAGTTTCACTTCGGATCTCCCTTCAAACACTTTTCATGCATTACATTAGAAGAGGGGGGGAAATGCACTAGATTCAACCTCTAGAAAAGGAGATTGAATTCTAAGTGATGGTAAATTAATCCCCTCTTCTGGAATGAGATTTGAATTGATTGAATTGTGTACTTATGACCAAGTGAAAAAGTGACAAAGATCTGATTATAACTTGAAATAGAAGCATAGGATGAAGCTGTGCACTTGGATTTGGCAATAATATGTCGAGACGAAGCCACCCTGCGAATTTGAGAAAAAGTTGCCTGGACCGTGATGAGAATGTACACGGTCCTCCAAAAAATTCACGAAACAAAAAGGGTTTTTCTGCCTTTGCAAATGGAGTCCAAATCTGAAAGTACAGTTGTGCACCTGCAATCTACACACATAAAAGAGAGGAAAAGGGGTTGGGATTGGGGGTTTGCCTTCAAGTCAAACCCCAGTTTTGGAATTAACCAAATGATGAAAGAAAGTACTTGCAAGTAAATGTAAATGAAAGACTGAACTGTAAATCACCTCAAGGGAGGTTGTGATAGAAATGTTGATAGAATTGCTTGTATTGGATTGAATGTTGAAAGGGATCTCCTCTTCAATGGTTGAATCCTTGACTTGAATGCAACACCTAGCCTTGAAGGGAGACTTGAGAATGCTCAATGCTGGAAAGGAATGCTTGAATGCTCTTGAATGCTTGATCTCATGTAAACTTCCCACTCATCCAACTTATGCAAATGAGAGGACAAATGCGACATATATACTTGTCAATTAGGGCTAATTGACTGATTTTTCATCACAGGCTGACATTGGGGGAGTTTTCCCTCTCAATGCACAACCACCAAAGCATAATTGAAAAGGGTCCCGCCCCAAAATGGGGCAGGGACAGGGGCACCATGCCCCTGTCCTACCCTTTTTTCCAAGACAGGATGGAGTTTAGGTAGTGCAAAGGGCAAGAAAGATGCAGTTTCCAAGAGTTGAGAAAGTCTCGGGTCTCCGATCAGGCTTAGGGATTCAAATCGCTAATGTGAAGACCTTAATGTGGTCGCAAATTGCAAGGGTCACAATTTCAATCCAGAAGATCTGGTGATTTGGATATCTCGGTAAGGTCAGAGATTGTGCTTTAACAATGTTTGTAATCAACATATGGAGATGATTTTATTCATATAGTTCTTTTCTTGAAATTTGTAAATATGTATCTTGCTCTATTGTAGTTAGCTTTAGGTTTGCGAGTCCTCTTTTGTATCTTGCGCCATGAGAAGTGAGCTCTCTCTTTTGTAATCACTTCTATATAGTGGTTTATCTTTTGAGTTAACACTCACCGTGGTTTTTCCCAGTTCGGGTTTTCCACATATAAAATATTGGTGTTCTTGTGTCAATGATTTATGATGATCTTGTTCAAAGTTTTTGATGTGTATATCTAGGATTAATTGGTTAACATAAGTTTGTAGGTTAAAATTTTAATTTATGCTGATTCACACCCCTCTCAGCATGCAATGTGTGTTAAACAATTAGCATCAGAGCAAGGTTCCTCTTGAGTTAGCTTAACAACTTGAGGTAGATCCAAAGTTTTGAACAATATGTTTGAAGAAGCACTGAATGATATGGATGCTTTAGGTCAAGGTGATTGGGATGATGTTGAAGGAGTTGTTGATATGGAAGGAGAATTGAGATCTGTGTTGGCCGATCTGGATGAGTGCAGAGACAAGTATACGAAAGCAGTTGAGAAGATTACTTTATTAAGAGGTTTAGTGGACAAAGGAAAAAAGACAATTGATGAATATGAAACAAAGCTTGATGAGAAGACCAAATAATGTTCTAAATTATAAGAAGTGACGAATTTGAAGAAAGAACTCAAAGATGCTAAAGATCAAATCAATAATGGCTTAAGTTGGAAAGGTGGAAAAGAGATAAGGGAATTTGTCTTGCAGTTTTAGAATAATGGAGATTTTGGTGAATGCTCGAAGATCAATGAAGAGAAGGATAATGGAATGAAGAATGATATTGAGGATAAAAAGATTTGTTGAATTGGTTGAGTGGACCAGAATAATGATAGTGGGGTGAATCAATATTTCCACAATTTCTAAAAACTTTTACTGACATCTCAATTTCATCATTTAAGCTCATCAACATGAAATAGAAAATGCTTAATAAAGAAATAGTACAACCAAAAATTGAACACCATATTTTATACATGGAAAACCCAAACGGGAAAAACCATAGAGAGTGTTAGCTCTCAAGATAATATAACTAGTTATATGGTGTTTACAAAAGGTCGTCTCACTGCTAGATTACAAAAGCGGCTCATTGCAATAGAAAGAAGTCAAAATGAGGAAAATTGCATCTCGTAATGCAAGGGGTCAGTTCCATATTAAGCTTAGATAACAACTCACAAAAATCACAACAAATCCGATAAGGGATCATTGTACCATTGTCCACAATCACCTGCAATAAGTCCGGTAAGGGATTACTGCACTACTCTGCCGAACCAATCACTTGCAGCAGATCCGGTAAAGGATTACTGCAACACTGTCTACACTCTGACTCTTCTATATATTCCTTCGCTCATAAAACTGCTTCTCTTACTGCAACTGCTTTGCTATCCATTACTCATACTTCTTTGACTCTGCTAAATCATACACATGCAACACACTTTTTCATCTAATAAATGCAAACACGCATACATATACTGGTAAGCTCATACACTGAGATAATATATCAACCAAAAAAAAATGGTTTACATAATAATAGGCTACTTGGATCAACACGTTATCTAATAAAGCCTTGACCAAAAATATGACAACAAAGTCAACCTTCACTAGATCTCCTGCATGCTTCCTTCACACATTTCATTCATCGAAACATACACCTTAATTATTGGAACAAAACAGGGGTCTACCAGACCCATTAATAAGACCCATAAGAACAAAACTTCCAACCACAATAACTCCTAACTCCAAGATACAGATACCACAAATACCAGAACATAAATCACAACAGATACACAACTAATATGACTGCTACCATTGATACCAAACCTCGCACAACTGATACCAACCAAGATAAGCACAACTTAGGATTTTGGAGATGAGGATTTTTTGAAAATAACACCATTAGATTATCTATTCCTTACTACTTCATATCACATACTTTTCATCTATTCAACCAATACCAAAATTGCTTCCAACACCATACCACATCTGGTCCTAACCAGATAACCAAGTTTGAAACGACAATGACAATATTCACACAAGTCTAACAATCTCCCCCTTTGTCATTGATGGAAAAACATCTCAAAAGAAAATAATGCATGAAACTCCTCCTTACACATATGACTGATATCTCTGTTACTCTACCTATCTCTATTTTCCTCCCATATTCTATTTTTCTCTCCATTTCTCTCTCTTTCTCTCCCCCTTTGACAACAATGACAAAGGGTGCCTTCAATCCATGACAAACAAAAAGAAAAAAATGTCAAAAATGTAATCAAGAAAAGTTCCTTAACTACTCTTCTTCTAAAATATCTGCTTGTACTTCTTTAGTTTCAAAAGAAGAACCTCCTAGGAGTGCACAACCAATTTAATACTAACAGATAAGCTTCTGCATTCCACCAACATGTCAACAACATGAGAGAAACTATCTAGAGTAGACAAATTCTTCTCATACTCAACCGCAGTATTAAGCAATGCTGAGAAACGTTCCAATTTTGCTTCAACAATCTCCTTCACCTTCCAAAAAACACTCAAATAATATTTCCTTTGCCTTTACAACAATAACAATTCATCTTGAAGAGAATTTACCTTTTTCCTTTGTTCTCCATCCTTGTCGCTCAGGAAGTCAAATGACTAAGCCATGAAAGACAATACCTATAAACTTTGCTAACACTGTCGATTCAGACTCTCATTTCATTTATGCATTCAGATAGAGTCCTCTATGCATCATTGCATTTCTCCAACATACTCTACATATCATCAGTATCTTCCTCTGAATCTTATACACTAATAGATTGCTTAATCATTTTCTCTTTAACACTCAAATAATCTTTCCTTTGCCTTTACAACAATAACAATTCATCCTGAAGAGAATTGACCCTTTTCCTTTGTTCTCCATCCTTTTCGCTCAGGAAGTCAAATGACTAACCCAAGGAACACAATTCTTCTTCAACAACTTCAATCTTTACTTTATGCTTCACTGCAACAGTTAGCCATGAAAGACAATACCTATAAAATTCGCTAACACTGTCGATTCAAACTCTCATTTCATTTATGAATTGAGATAGAGTCCTCTATGCATCATTGCATTTCTCCAACATACTCTACATATCATTAGTATCTTCCTCTGAATCTTATACACTAACATGTTGCTTAATCAATTTCTCTTTAACTATCTCCGATAGGGATTTCAGAAGCACATCACTAACATTTTCAATCTGAATATTGTTCTAGAGAAAATGATCTATCATGACATTCTCAATTCTATCTGCCTCAACAGAAGTAAGCCACATTTTTCCAATCATCTTTATTCCATCTGTACTGCCAATGATTTTCAGCAAATTAGACTCATTATTAGATTCAAATACTTTTGCTTTTTGTTCAGCAACAACCACTTCTCCCTTAGCCACATGAGATTCCAAATCCTCAATCACAACAAAGTCTTTCTCCTTTTGATCCTTCTTTCACTTCTTAGATTCCAAGGCACTGATAAGCATAGTTCCTTTCCTTTTTCTCTTTCTGGAGGAAGAACCCTATCTAGTTAAACCTGTAGCAGGGGATACCAGACTGATACTCCACATATCCAAAAATGATCTGAAATAAGCATTGCACACATCTTCTCTCTTATCCAATCCATTCAAATATCGAAAGATTTTCTTAGCAATCGGGGCTCTAGATTCCCATATCACATTTTCCTTAGATGGAAGGGATCCTAGAGAATACATAGTTAAACGCACAAGCAATGATCCAGATCGGAAGGGGTAACCTTGCTCTTTTGTCATCTTGATGTTGTCTAGTAATAAATTCTTTAATAGTTCACACAAGTCAAATACTTTGTCTTCCATAACAAGTATATGTGCCATGTATACAACAATAGCCGAAGCAGAACCTTTACTATTTCTTAAATAAATCTTGTAAGAAATACCATACACAACATACCTTAAAACGGGATTGATAATTTTGTCGATCAACAACACTCTCTAATCACCTATCACACCGGTTAGGATTTCAAATTCCTTATTCTTTATATATTTATTAACCGGTATAGATCCACTATCACATAAACCAGTAACAGTTGAAATAAAATCCTTTGTGATTGGATAAGGTTTATTCAACACGATTCAATCATTCTCCACATGACTCAATAATACTCTGATCACATCCTCATTGTCAAGCTAGGGAAACTCAGTCCATAGATCCAATCCTTTATGCTCAATTTCCTTAATCTTCTATAAATCTATGCCACTCAAGCTCTTTTCCACCTTTCTAGTCTTTTCAGGGTTAAATTCATCTAGCCATACCTTCTCTAAAATCTGAAAATCTCTATTGCTCGATTCTCCAACAATCATTTTGGCTTCCATGACTATTAGCTCTGCTTCTCTTCTCTTTTCTCTTTAACTGCACACAAACTCTTCAAGCACTACTATTATCATAATAAAGAAAAATAATCTCAAACATCAATACTTATGTTGCCAAAAATATCTTTTAGGGTTTCCCGCCAAAACGTGTCTTGTCAATGATGTCAACAAACATATTGAATTACTGGATAGCATCTCCAACATAGTCAAGCTGGACTGATGACATGAACCAAGTCAGAAGGGGGGACCAAAAGATAATCTTTGAAGAACCCCCTGAACCAAAGCAATATGCTTAATTACTAGAGGAAGAGGTGCTTGCACTAGATTCTGGTACACCAAGCTCGCTTCCATTATTAATCTCATTCTTTCTCCATACCAAAACTTCCTTTTTCTTTGATTCATTAGCCTTCATTAGATTCTTCTTAGTAGACTTATCCATATTTTCATTTCTGCATTGATTATCATAATGTCTTGATTGCTTGCACTTGTAACAACTAATGTTCTTCTGCACTGAATTTACTAAATGTGTTCTAGATTTGTACTAATTAGCTTTGTGACCATAACCATTCCATGTATGACAATATCCATGAAATTTATTATTCACCTTATTTTCTCCAACCGAATTAAGATTCTGATTCATAGCATGATTTCTACAGTAATTTTCTTATGACCAAACCTCTTGCAATTGTAACACTAAATACTTCTTCAGTTTGCAACCTTATGACCAAATTTATTACATTGCAAACAATAACCATTAAATGATGGGTAGCTTTGTGCATCTTCTGATTCCGGGTTTTGCTTGCATCTTCTAATTTCTTCTCTGCTTCTGCCTTAATTTCTTTGCCTTTGTCTTTGTCATTCTGATTTGAACATTCACTAGTCTAAAATCCAAGTCCAGTGTTCTCTAAAAGAGCTTTTTGCATGTTAATCAAATCTTCCAAGAGTTTACTGGTATCAAGAACCTTACTTTCTCCCTTCGACTTCTTCACTTCTTGTTCTAGCTTCTCACATTTTTTGGTCTTTAGTTTGATTGATTCCTTCAGGGTTTCCTCTATCTTGTTCTCTCAATCTTCTGCATCAATTCTTTAACGGTTTCATTCTCTTGCTTTAACTGATTTTTAACTTCCTTATGTCTCAACTTGAACTTCCAGATTTGTTCTCTCAGCTTCTGCACACATTCATTCACTACCTTCACATTATCTTTCAACTCCTCATTCTCAGAATCAACACTTTCCAGATATTCAAGAGTTTTCTATAATTCCTCATCCAACTGATATTCTCTGGTCATACTCATCGGTGCCATGATTCAACCAACAAGGATCTCCCTCAAGCAGTTAAGATTTCAAGCAATGAACCAAAGCTCTGATACCAATTATTGAATTGGTTGAATGGACTGGAATACTGAGAGGGAGTGAATCAGTATTCCCGAAACAATTTCTAAAAACTTAGACTGGCATATCAATTTCATCATTTAAGCTCATCAACATGAAATAGAAAATGCATAATAAATAAATAGGACAACCACAAATTGAACACCGGATTTTATACGTGGAAAACCCAAATGGGAAAAACCACAGAGAGTGTTATCTCTCAAGATAATATAACTAGTTATATGGCGTTTAAAAAAGCATGGCTCACTATCGGATGGCTTATTGCCAGATTACGAAAGCAATCTACTATCAGAATGCTCACTGCAATAGAAAGAAGTTGACATGAGTACAATTGCATCTCTTAATGCATGGGGTCCGTTTTAGATTAATCTCAGATAACAACTGAAAAAACTCACAATAGATCCGGTAAGGGATCATTGTACCACTGTCTACAATCACTTGCAACAAGTACGGTAAAGGATAACTACAACACTATCTGCACTCTGACTCTTCTATATATTCCTTCACTCATAAAACTACTTCTCTTATTGCAATTGATTTGCTATCCACAACTTGCACTTCTTTGACTTTGCTAAATCATACACATGAAACACACTCATCTATCACACCTTTTTCATCTACTAAATGCACACACACACACATACTGGTAAGCTCATACACCAAGATTATATGTCATCCAACCACAAATGATTTACACAATAATATGCTGCTTGAATCAACACATTATCTAATAAAGCCTTGACCAAAAATATGATAACAAAGTCTAACTTCACTTGATCTTTTACATGCTTCCTTCACGCATTTCATTCACCAAAGCATACGCCTTAATTATCAGAAAAAAGTAGGGGTCTACCGGATCCATAGATATGGACCCATAAGCACAAAACTTCTAAGCACAACTACTCCTAACTCCAAGATACAGATACCACAAATACCGAAACATAAATCACAACAAATACACAACTGATTTAATTGCTACCTCTGATACCGATTCTCACATAGCTGATACCAACCAAGATAAGCATAACTCAAGATTCTAGAGATGAGGATTTTTTGAAAATAACACCAGTAGATTATCTATGCCTTATTGCTTCATATCACATACTTTTCTTCCATTTGACCAACAATACCAAAACTGCTTCCAACAACATACCACATCCGGTCCTAACCAGATAACCAGGTTTGACATTAATGACAACAAGGACAATATTCACACAAATCTAACAAAATTTTATTGCCTAATCAGAATTTTTGGAATTTTGTGACGGACCAAAGACCTCCTCATATTTCTTCCAAGTATTCACTTTTAAAGGAATTTTTTTTTCATGCAATCAAGTAGGACACAAAGCGAGTGAATGTAGAAATCAGATAAGGAATTTTATTTTAATGGAAATTCTCATTATTGAATTTGGTTGCAAGGCTAGTGAATGTATAAGCAGAGTGAATATGAACAATAGTGTCAGCTCTTTCAATGAATGTTTCTATGTTTGCAATAGATATGGACACAAAGCTATTGGATGTAGGATGAATAAGAAATTCAAAAGAAATATGAATGAGAGTATGATACAAAATGGTTCGGTATGCTATATTTGTAATGTTGGGAATATTGCAATATTTTGTAAAAGCAGTAAAGGAAATAATGCTTATTTGGAGAAGGTGGTAGACTCTAGTGGAAAAGGAAAGAAGTTGTGGGTAAAGAAATCAAAGGAAGTGTTGGAGGTGGTTTGGCATCCGTTGAGGGTGCAGCTGCCTCTTCTGATAATTGACTCAGACAAAAGGGTTTGAGGGGGAGCTTAAATGAAAACATCTTCTGACCCCTCTTGGTTTGTTGCTAGGTATCCTCTTAGCATGTGTGTGGTGTTCTTTCAAAGGTTTTGAGCTTATCTTGTGGTCTAGATATACTTTTTATAGGTTCAACAATAGTGTATCAACTTTTTGAAAACCTAATTCATGAGTATTTATTTCGGCGATTACAATATTTGTGCATTAGCGATTTGGGAAGAAAAGGAGAGCAAATGAGCGAATTCAAGCGAAAGTGTGTGAAAAGGAATTGCAGAGCAATTTTTTTTGGCAAAATGGCTTTCATTCCATCAGATATAGATTCGATTGGAGCTTTTTTTGGTATTGATAATTGTGTTATTCATAAAGAGGATGCTTGTTAGTATATTCATGTTGTTCTAGAAGAGTATGATCATGGGAAGATTAGGGCTTTCAGGTGGAGTAATTTGTTTAACAATTTTCAGAGGTTGCATAATGGATTTGGTAACCTAGGGCACAAGGGTTTGAATACTTGGAATTATTTCTTGATGTTTGAAGATGAAGAAATTATTAGAATTGTTCTTAACAGAATTCATGATTTACATATCTGGCTTGATAAACCATACTTGATTTCGAAGGATGTGTTGCAAGTTGTGATAGGGTTATGTGTGACTAGAAAAGTACCGATGTTGAAATCTGTAAAGAATGTTGAAGTGAATTGGTTGGCTGGAGTAATATCAGATGGAAGAGCTTTGAAATTGATTCTATCAGAGATGTAAATGTTAGGTATGCAACAATGGGGATCTCATACAAAGTTTATTATAGGAATAGGGAAGTTTATATTGCATTTACTAGAGTATTATCTTATAGGATGGTCAAAGAAAATGCTGAATATGATCTATGTGAGATTTTGAGGTGGCAATTGTTCAATAATATCAAGATGACAAAAAGTGATATGTATCAATTCTGGTATTTTTCTCTGATTGTCTGTTTAGTTTTCTATTTTTTTAATGCTTTTCCCGGTGTTTAGAATGTTGCATTGAGAGGATATATGTCTATTGAATGTAAGATTAAGAGCTACTTAGAGGGTTTGGATGATAGCTCTAAAAAGTGCAAGAATTTCTTTTAGAAGCTCATATGTGTGTTGGTTTTGAGGAATCAAATTCCTCCTTAAGTTTTAGATTGGTATGAGAATGACATTATGTTTTTGGTAGACAAAGATAATTGCTTTTTAGAAGCTATGGTTCCTAGAGTTTCTTGGGTAACTCTGTTACCTTATGAAGTTTCAGAAGATGAATACATGAGGTTAGTTGAAAAACTTCTGAAGATGTCGAAGGATCAAAATGCAAAGAAATTTGGAACAAGGGAAGAGATTCTTGGAAGGTTTGGAATGATGAATCCAGAGAAGAAAGTAAAGAAATCTAGAAGGCTATCTGCCACCTATTCCAAGGTTCGAAAGAAAGGAAAAAGAGTTCTGGAGAAGAAGGATATTGAACCGGTGGATATAGATAGTGATGAAGAAGAAGAAGAGATGAAGGTAGAACATAAAGTTTCTCAAAATGAGGAAGTTGAAGTGGTGTAGAAAGAAGGTGATGAGGAAACTGATGATGATGAGATTATAGTGGACATGGTGCTTGAAATGATCAAGAAGCGCAATGATGTGAAGTTTTTTGGTAATTCATATCACAATTATGTATCTTATGAGTAGGATGTTATTGAGAAAGAATTTGTAAAGTATATGGTTTTGAATAATTTGGTTGCTATTGATGTTGCTGATTGTCTTCCGGAGGAGCTCGTTGAGTTACTTATAGAGAGAATGACTAGAGAAGATGACAATAATGTTAAGGAAGGATTTATTTAAGATAATATGCATGAGTTGATAATAAAGAGATGTAGGAAGGCATGTCAGGTGATAATTCTTAATCTATTGAATTTCAGGAAATCAATTGAAGTGGTTGAAAAGTTGTATAAATTCTATTTGAGGTGGCCTGCTACTACACAAAAGTTCAAGGATGGAAATGAGTCTTAGTTGGTTGAATTGGATAAAGATTATAAAGTGTATATAGATATTTATGGAAAAGAAAGGAATAAGGCTTGAGAATTACATAATTAGCTAGCTTTGAGAAGGAGATAAAGAGATGAGTTCATGAGAATATTTGGAGAACTAAGAGCGAACATGGAATTAAAACTTTCTTCTTATTTGAGATTGCTAGTTGAAGCAGAGAGTGTTGAGAAGGTTGCTAAAAATTTAAATTCTTTTGATGATGCAATAAATAAATGTATTGATTGTGAGAGTCATAGCAGGATTCTAGGTGCTACTACTTGTGTTTGGAAGGCCTCCGTGATCAAGTTGAAGAAACAATTCAAAGATATTTGTCTAGGTGATTTTGAATAATTTCAGTGTTTTATATTTTGGCCTTTGTCTTTGATGGAAAAGGGGGAGAAAGATGCTGAAAAATGTTTTGTTATCTATTTTGGTAATATTATTGTTAGGGGGAGTTGTTATTGGCAGTTGTTTTTTTTTTTCCAAAGGCTTAAGGTGAAAACATTTTTGGTTGTTTGCCATCAATGACAAAGGGGGAGATTGTTACAAATGTGTGCTTTGTTGTCATTGATTTCAAATAGTGTGGTCCATATATGTTTTGGTTAGGACATTTGTTGTAAGAACCTCCATATTATTAAAATAACAAAATACACAATTTGCACATAATTAATCATTAATTAATACAACTTGATCAATATACAATAAATAGATACTAAAAGTTTCAATTTGACAAAATGTTTAAATACATGTGCCAAAAGATTAGTAAAACATAATAAATTAATTTTAGTTATAAAAGACCATAAGGTCAATTACATTGAATATATAAAACATAGCTGATAACCATCCTGACAGGGGCTCCTAACATCTATCTCCCACAAGCACACCATAGACAAGAACACCGCTAGAGAACTTTACCGCCTAACCACAAAGCATTTATGCTTCCCCAGAGTTCTTCATGACACGAAAAAACCTCCAAGCCTGCACAAGGACGCCTAGTAACTCAAAACTATTGTGGGATAGAATCTGGTGCAACTTAGTGTCTCTATAATCTATGATGCTTTTGTAACAACACTAAGATATGGAAGAGAGTGAAAATATAGATTCACTTAGCAAGCATACACTAAGAGATCAATATAAACTTTAGCCAAAGTTCTTTTTGAGATGACTACCGACAAATGAGTTTAAGAAGAGACTTAAGATTCTTTGGGAACTCACCCTTCTCTTTACTCCATATTTGACACTCGTCCGACAAACATTAAAACACATTGAATACAAAAAACACAACAATGCAAATATGCATAGAAGTGAAAAAAATAGTAAACTTGAGTTTATAACGTATACATGAACATGCAATGACACACAAAAGAAATAGGCTAGGCATATGCCTAAGTCTACAAAATCACTCCTTGGCTCACAAAAGCATCTCTATATGCATGATCCTATTGGAAATAAGTACAAGCATATAACTATTTCAAGATCAAATTATACACATGATAAGATGTGCTGATCATTTGGGCTTATTCAAACATCTATATAATAAAATATGAGTACAAAAATACATACAAAAGCTACAATCACTATAAGAGACATGGCAAGGGCCTCACACTCAAAGATCAACCATGGAACCTTGAGTCATTTATAGGAGCTTAAACACATGTTTATGTGAAAGATCACCACTACCTCAATTACTCAAAGATGTATTATGATATCTAAAACATGGTTCATTCAATGAATCCACTCTTAGTCAGAATATTCATTAAATGATGTTGCAAAAGAGATACAAAATTTAAGATATTAAATTGAAAACTTATCATTAACATTCTTAATCTTCAATAAGAGATACCTAACCACTCAAGATATTCCAACTCTATATTGATTCAATGGTTAATGAAATAGATTATATCCCTAGATTACCTCCAGATAATTTAATCTATAACCTTTATATCCATAGGTACTATCCCATCATTGCAAACTATACATCAATGTGTACCGATAAGAATACCGTGCAATCTCATAAGCAATATAGTGCTAACAACTATGAAATAGGAATTTGTTAGTAACTTTGTAATAATAGATACATGGTACTTAACTCTATCCTCAAACCATGATTTTATCTAATTTCAAGATGATAACAATAACTCACAACTTATCCATACCGAAGAGAATCTGATTAGTCTAAAGAAATTTACAATCTCCCCATAATATCAAATGGTTATAACTAGGAATTGCACCTTGGTGTGCAATGGGTATGCTGAATAATCATAGAAGGACAATTGGAATAAATTTTTATTTTTTTTGCATACATTTGTGTATGAGCTTCAAATCAATTATGCATTCACTTACAAGGATGTAAACACAATTGAAAAAATCCTTGAATTAGGAATATAATAAAGTTCAATCACCAACAAGGAGAGATGTGGACATGGGGGGAGATAGAGGGAGAAAGAGAGAGAGAGAGAGAGAGAGAGAGAGAGAGAGAGAGAGAGAGAGAGAGAGAGAGAGAGAGAGAGAGAGAGAGAGAGAGAGAGAGAGAGAGAGAGAGAGAGAGAGAGAGAGAGAGAGAGAGAGAGAGAGAGAGAGAGAGAGAGAGAGAGAGGAGAAGAAGAAAACAACAGTGGATAGAGGGAGAGATAGATAAATATAGAGAGACAGAGTGGGAAAGGGAGAGGGGAACATATAGATAGAGAGAGAGGGACCTCAATGAATAAATAAGAAGAGAGGGGGTGATATATAGAGGGATATATAAAGAGATATAAAAGGTCTTAATGGAGAATTAACAGGGTTAAATAAACTATGCATCTATTTATAAGGATTTAAACAAGACTAAACAAAATCTCTCAATCAAGGAGACAATAAGGGTTCATTACTAATAACTTGATGTTATGTTTGAAAGAGAGACAGAGAGAGGGGGATATGGAGAGGAGAGGGATAGATCAAGAGAAAGGGATATATACAAATGGAAGAGATGAATATATAGAGAGGGAGAAAATGTGAGAGGGAGTGATAGAAAGATATACATAGATAGAGAGAGATAGAGATGGAGAGAATAAAAGGAGAGGAACAGATAGAGAGATACAGACGGCGAGACAAAATGATAGAGATATAGATATATAAGAAGATTGAAAGAGGGGGAGAAGGGAAGAGATATCTAGAGATAGACAAATGGAGAGAAGTAGAGATATAAAAATAGAAACATGAACAGAAATAGGGTGAGATAAAGAGAAGTAGAGATATAAAAAAAGAAACATGAAGAGAAATAGGGTGAGATAAAGAGAGAAAGTTAATGCTAATTATTTATAAATTATTATATAATATTAGATAAAATAAAATAATATTTATTGTTAATTTATCATTTAAATCTAATACTTTAATTTAATCATCACTAAAAAGGTTAAAGTGATGTTTAGACATTTAAATGAGTGAAAGGGGGAAAATAAAAGTGGTTGGAAAGCATATCTACAACTACCTATAATTGTGGTGGTGAAATTGAAATATAACTGAGTTAATTAAAAAGGTCAAAGTGATATTTATTAAATACAAATACGTTTAAATGATTGAAAGAGAGAAAATTGAACCAAGGGAAACTTTCCATGCAAGGTTAGTAGGTTACTCTGAATCCAAATAAGTATAAAAGCTAAACGAAAACAACAAGCTAACTAGATTATACCTTGCAAGAGAGGAGTCTCTCTTGTTCCTCCATTTTAGCTTGATGAAGTAGAGGTGCCCTTGTGCTCCACTTGTTTGGATGTGCTCTTCTTGTGATTTGTGAGTAAATGAGACTCCAATTTATAGATTGGAGGAGGCCAATGGAGGGCCAAGATTGATTTTGGTATGAAGGGTTGAGATTGATTTGGGATGGAAGACATGGATCAAGGTGTATTGGGAGAATAAAAAGGAATATAAAATTCCTTGGGGAAAGGAGAGAGGAATTAAAAATTCGAAAATAAAGGATGTGTGGGAAGACTAAATGGATAAAAGAATTAAAAATTCTTTGGGAAGAGGATGCATGGGGAGATTCAAGGAATTTGAATTTCCTTGAAAGGATCAAAAGTGATGTGACATGAGAGGAGGAATATAAAATTGTAGAATAATGATAAGTATGGTTAAGGAAGAATTAATTAGGTTGAGTGGGGATTAGGAAAAGTAATTTGTAGGAATCACATGATTTAAGTTAATTAATTAAAATTAATGAAATAAGAGGAATTTAGAAGACTTAATGATTTGGTTGAATTTAGAAGAATAGAGAAATAATTAATTATTGGAATATTGTGACAAGGTTGATTAAATTTGATTTAATTAACCTTAAGAAGAAGGGAATTAACACAATTAAATTGGTTAATTATGATGACAAGCTTAAATTAATTAAACATTAATTTAATTAATTTTAGGTGTCTACGTTTTGCCCCTCCTTGATATAGCGTCATGAGGTGATGCTATATCAAATAAGAGGAAAACATACTTGGATGGTGAGGATAAAGAGTAGTAGCTTGATACCCCAGTCATGAGATGAGGAAGAATGACGAGGAGGAAGGATGATAAGGAAGTAGTGGTATGCCCCCTCGAGAGGACAGGCGGGTTCAAAGAACACGGGTGTGCTCTCAAAATGGATTAGAAGACTAAATAATGAAAGACTGAAGATGATGAAAGAGGGAATAAATGAATTGGAGCCTCTGAGATGGATGAACAAAATGAAGTGGATAGGATTTCTTGTTGTGTAGATATGGAGATAAAACCTAGTTTTTGATATTGCCACATATTATCTACACTGCTGATTACAAGAATCAGGATGTTTTGAATATCTGAGGCATGGACTAGACTCTCAAATAGTAGGTATCTCTATGTACATAGGTTTGCAAACATCGATGATGATGTAAATGTGAGACAGTAGGATCGTACAAGAGAAACCATCAAACACACCATACCACAAAAACACTGCCCCATTATACACCAACCAAGACATGCCGAGATATAGGATGATCAGGGCAGCCCTAAACATGTATAGTCCTAGGACAGAAGATGAAAATAAAAGTGACAAGCTCAATAATGACATCTCTTACCAAGAGTGGGACATGGATTTGGTTAAAATGCCAGACATGGGAATGATACATCCCAATGGAAAGGAAGATGGATTTGGATAAATTGCCAGACATGGGAAGGATGCATCCTGATGGGCAGGGTACATATAGATTGATAGATGCAAGAGACAAGATGGTGTGCAGGATCTCTAGGTGAGAGGATTGATTCTTGGATTTGATTAACACAGAATGGATGGGTGTTTGGATTACGTGCGAGTTAGCATAAGCTTAGATAGATGGGAAAATATTAGTGTGATGGGGATCATAATTAGATTGGATAAAATGGGAGGGGGATAAATGATTGAATATGATTGGATGGGATGGGGAATATGATATGATATGATGGGATTGGTTTGTGGATATAGCATAAATGGAGGGGGACCAATGACAAGATCAAGACCAAAGGTAGGAATGAGAGATGAATTTGGATAAGATGAGGGATATGATATGGAGGATATGGATAGGATAAGAGCAAAGATAGGAAATGAGGATGTACTTAGATAGGATGAGGATAGAGGATAATGGATATGGATAATGTAGATGGTAGGATAGCATGGATGAAGCTTGCCACCAAGTGTAGAGTGCAAGAAGATGGGGGGATAAGTTGGGTTTGGATAGACTTGATAAAAAAATTAATGAGACGATGTTAGATGAAGATGAGGACTAGGACTTAGCAACTTTAGATTGGATTGATGGATCGATTTGATTTGGTTTGATTTTCTTAGATCGGGTTGAATTTGATTAGATTGGATTTGGTCCTTGGGTTAGGACAAGATTGATTTGGATTAAAATGAAACCTTAACCCTTGGATTAGGACTTAAGTGAGGCAGAAAAGGATCCAAATGATTAAACCTTCTTCTACTTAGGGTGGACTTGCGTGCCTAAGCAAAATATGGCAAAAGATCCAAATGATTAAGCCTTCTTTTACTTAGGGTGGACTTGCGTGCCTAAGCAAAATAGGGTAAAAGGATCCAAATGATTAACCCTTCTTCTACATAGGGTGGACTTTCATACCTAAGCAAAATAGGGCGAAGGATCCAAATGATTAAACCTTCTTATACTTAGGGTGGACTTGCATGCCTAAGAAAAATATGGCAAAGGATCCAAATGATTAAGCCTTCTTCTACTTAGGGTGGACTTGCGTGCCTAAGCAAAATAGGGCAAAAGGATCCAAATGATTAACTTTCTTATACTTAGGGTGGACTTGCGTGCCTAAGAAAAATAGGGCAAAAGGATTTAGGGTTTTGATTAACCCAAATGATTAAGAAAAGGTACTTGGGGAGATTCTTTCCCAAGCACAAAAAGCCAATTGATGATTGATTAAAGATAAAGGTCTAAATAAAACTTTCACAAAGTGTTGAATTTGGATTATGATTGATGATTGATTGATTGGGTTGATGAAAATGATTGTGGAAGAATGGATTGATGGTATGAAGAGAAAGGGGAAGGGGAAGGTTACCCTAGACCGGATTAATGATAGAATAGAGATATTGATTGGGGATTGATGATTATTTAGATAGATGAAAATGAATTAGGGATTTGATATGGATGATGATGAGAGAAATAGTGGTTTGATAATGACAAGGTGGAATTTGAAGGGCTAGTGTTTTATGATAATGACAAGGTGGAATTTGAAGGGCTAGAAAATACATTAGCCATTGATGCAAATAGATACTTCAAGCACAACATGCTATCCTAGGAAGTCAGGTGAGGAGGAAAACCTTTTCTTGTTGACTCAGGTACACACCCAATAACTAATCAGAATACGACCATTGAGTCTCACACAATGGATCCTCAACGCCGTATTAGCCGACTCCAAACGCTAATGGGGGCATGATATGGCAAGTCTCTTGGGGGAGTTACTATCTCCCTTGCACAAAGATTATCCACCTTTTGGAGGTGAACCAGGTGGCTTCTATTCCTAGAGTTCTTAGTAAGGGTTTCCGTTCGAAGACTATCCTTTGTAGTCGAGCAAGCGTGATTGAGGCCTATAGCCCAACAAAGTACCAAGCACAATAGTAGTCACACAAACATTATTTAGACCTCAAGGCCCTTACAAAGTGCTTGATATGAGAGTAAACTCAGATAGCTCCATCCTCCGAGATTTTCACCTCAAAATGTGATTTGATTATAGTGAGTTGGAATGCTCGGGTTCAATCGTACTCACTTGGGTCGTTCCCCTCTCTCCAATGCCTGTACGAAGTGCCAGGCGAATCGGGAAGGTAGACCCTCTAAAGGTAAAAATATGCAATCGAAATAAAATAGGACAATGAAAGCATGGTGTTTATTTTAGTCCCACATGTTCATGATTTTCTATGCTAAGAATGCAGGAAAAGAAACCAGACTAATGAGAAAAAAATCTTTGACTAGGGTGCTGCAGGAAAACGGATTAGTAGTTTAGATTTCAGCCTTGGACCAACGAGAAAACCTTGCAAAACTCAAAATCTGAACAGTAAACAAAAATTTACTAATGATATAGCGCACGCGTTGATTGACAGGCATAGGCACTGCAGTGCCTGTGTAGGCATTGATTTGCCTACGCATGCGCTAAAGGAGGTCTTCACGAATTAGAGAAATAGAAAGCCAAAAAAATAATAATTTGAATTTTGAATTTAAAACTAACTATAACGGGCGTGCTGATCTTAAATCGCATGCGCTAAAGTGCGAGCGCGGTGCCAAAAGCAAAAAGTTTAAATTTTGAAAATGAGCGGGCTTTTGGGTTCAGTGAATTCGCTAAACCAGAAGCGCAGACATTGGTTCGCCTGCACAGGCGTTGATCCGCCAACAACCTAAAAAACTTGATTAAGACACCTAAAGTTGATAAAAAACCGAATTAAAAAGCTATGCTAGAATTGTTTTTGTTCTTTTTAAGGCCTTTTTAGATGTTTTGATTGTTTTTGATTAGTAGAAAACAAAGATAAATAAAATCTAAGCTTGAAATAAAGTGTCAAAAGACATTGGGCGGACGCGTCGAAATCGAGGCGGACACACTGTTCCACAGTTTGCAAAAAAAGAAGGGGGTCAAGAAAATTAAGACGCTCGCGCTGATGTTGTAGCGCTCACGTCGTTTTGTGGCTTGCAAAAAAAAAGACAGTCAGAAAAATTTAAATTTGAAACAGACACGCAGAAGCACTTGCGCACGTGCTGAAGCTGAGGCGCACGTGGTGGTTTGCAGACTCTCGCGCTGATCCAGAACATGCGACTAAAATTTGTGCAAAACCTGCAAAAAAAGGTTAAATTTTTGGGACATGGGTCCCACGGAGTATGCCAAAATGAACCAAGGGAAACATTCCATACAAGGTTATTCTAAATCCAAAGAAGCATAAAAGCTAAATGAAAACAACAAGCTCACTAGATTATACCTAAGAGAGGAGTTTCTCTTGTTCCTTCGATTGAGCTTGATGAAGTAGAGGTGCCCTTGTGATCCACTTGTTTGGATGTGCTCTTCTTGATGGATGTGGAATGCTCTCCAAATTCATAACAAGATTGGTGAATTAGGATTGGATTTGGATTATGATGGATGAGGAATGGATAAATTTGGATGAAAAAGGGATTTGTCTTGGATGAGGGACTATTTGGATATTATGAAGACATTATGTGGATATGATAGAAGAAGATGGAGGAAGAAAGGGGCAGCATAAGACTAGAGGAAGATTCCATGTAGTGATTTGTGAGTAAATGAGACTCCAGTTTATAGATTGGAGGAGGCCAATGGAGGGCCAAGATTGATTTTGGTATGAAGGGTTGGGATTGATTTGGGATGGAAGACATGGATCAAGGTGTATTGGGAGAATACAAAGGAATATAAAATTCCTTGAGGAAAGGAGAGAGGAATTAAAAATTCCAAAATAAAGGATGTGTGGGAAGACTAAATGGATAAAGGAATTAAAAAGTCATTGGGAAGAGGATGTATGGGGAGATTCAAGGAATTTGAATTTCCTTGAAAGGATCAAAGGTGATGTGACATGAGTGGAGGATTATAAAATTGGAGAATAATGATAAGTATGGTTAAGGAAGAATTAATTAGGTTGAGTGGGGATTAGGAAAAGTGATTTGTAGGAATCACATGATTTAAGTTAATTAATTAAAATTAATTAACTAAGAGGAATTTAGAAGACTTAATGATTTGGTTGACTTTAGAAGAATATGATAAATAATTAATTATTGGACTATAGTGACAAGATTGATTAAATTTGATTTAATTAACCTTAAGAAGAAGGGAATTAACACAACTACACTGGTTAATTATGATGATAGGCTTAAATTAATTAAACATTGATTTAATTAATTTTAGGTGTCTACAAAAATAAAAATAGTTAGAGTGCATATTTACAACCATGGTGAAAATGAAATCTAACTCAATTAATATTTATCTTGATCTCATCTAATTAATTTTTTTTTATTGGCAATAATGTTGTGGAAAAGATTTTAAATTAAAAAAATAAAGAAAAAATATAGTGGGACACAAAATAAAATGATATATTAAAAAATACTTTGATGTAAATTCTCATTCACATTTGAATGTTATAATTATACATTTTGATTCTATTTATTTTTTATATTTAAAATTATAAAATATAAGTATAATACAATATATAACTATTAATATATAATATAAAATAAATTATATATAATATAATTACAATATCATTATATATAACAATAATTTTATAAATTATATTATTATTAAATAATTATAATTCTATAATAAAACCTATTGAATACAAATGTAAATTATTATAATTAATAATGGACAACAAATTAAAGTAACATATAAATCTAATACAATGTATAAACATTACCATAAAAAGATACGACTCTGCGAATTTTTCCGCAAAAATATCCAGACATCGAGCGACATAAATGGTTCTTTGGGCAAACAATATATGTGGTTTCAGCTTGCAATTTGGGGAATTGGGCTCCCCTTCCTCAGACAAAATCAGAATGGCAGATGGTGAAATCCAAGAGATATCAGAGGGCAGTGAGGAAGGGCTCATCATTTTCTAGGGATGGAAGATGTTTCAATGGTAAACATAATACCCTCCGTCTGGAAGGCTCTTTTAGGCCGACCATCTCTAATAGATTCACCCATTTGCAGAAGCTTGAGGGAGGTTTTTCAAAACCGGTTCCTCGAAACAAGCCAAAAAAAAAAATATCGAGAACTTGGATAGCTGGAGATCGGGTGTTAATAATTCCAGACCTCAGATATTTAAGGAAAGATGTAAGAAACCCAAATCTCTGCTTCCTTCCAAACCCACGGAGGCGAAGTCGAATTTGGAAACAAACCCTAAATCAGAAAAGAAAAATGTACTGGAAATCAATGATAGTTTGGTTGAAAGGATTCAACAAACATGCAAAACATTTGGGGTTTTTGCTAGATGGTACGGACTTGGAATCCCGACAGAGGTAACTGCAGATGGGTTCAAATCTTCCTTCAACTGGATAGCGAGTATTGCTATCTTGTTTGAGGGTTTTCTTTATATTGATTGCGGAAATGCCAAGCATAAGAATGAATTCTTAATAGGTAAATCTCCAATTTTTAAAGGCTTTGGTTTTAAATTTTTAGATTGGCAACCTGCTTTCATTCCAAGTAAATTGGAATCATTTAAAGTAGATAGACTAGTTTTGATCCCTAACTTACCAGTATAATTAATGGATAAATAAATTATTAGGAAAATAGGTAATCATTTAGGAAAATTCGTAGAGATTAGTGACAAAGGCCAGATGTATTCAGACTGTGTATTGATAGTTAATATGGACATTAATGTTAATTCACTCAGCCCTATTGAAATTAGAACTAGGGAGTCGACTTTCCTAATTTACCCCAAAATTTATAGAGGGATTTTAGATCTAGATTTAGCAATCAAACCGATCTTAGGGGTTTTACCCTTTCAAAAAACCCTAGGGAAAACCCTAAGCTAGATATTTGTTTCAATACGGAAAAGGGAGGGTTTGTGATCAAGGATAGCTTTCCCCAGGCAGAGCAGTCTGATGAGGTAGAAGAAGGGGAAATTGTGGGTGATCAGAGCATGGCTGAGGGAGTGAATTCCTCTCCCTTGCTATCCCATAAGGCTATTTTGATGGATGGGGAAGGTAGGGATAATGACACAAAGGAGGAGAACAACTGTTGTGCCCATGAAGAGGTAGGAATGAGAAAATTTAAAAATTTATCTAATGATAATAAGGATGAAATCAATCTTGACGTTAATTGTCGGGTTGCGGGTGAGGTGGGGGATTTGAATCCTATCCCTGAACAGGATGTTGGTACGAAAGTCTGGGGTAGTCTGGAAGAAAATGGTTTCCCCCAATCGTTGGAGGCTCTTGACAGATTGGAAAAGGATGAACAAGAGGAGGATTTCGTTCGTAAAGAAGAGGAGGTGAATTGCATTATCAACTATTTATGCGATTCAGTTACTTAGGACATCCTGGAGAATTTATTAGATGAAATAGTAGATAGAGAAGAGTTAGAATTACAAAAAAGGCTGTTGATGAAAGGGATTACGAATTTTATCAATCCTCCAAAGTCACAGATACAAAGGCCCTTATAATGGAGTTAAATGACAAAGAAAATGGTGAAAATTTTGAAGCATTAGGAATTGAACAATGGGTTGGGGAGCAGGTTACAACGGATTGTGCAAAACAATGTAAGAAGAGAGGCAGAAAATCCCTATCGGAGTTGAGAGATAATGATGGAATAGCTGAAGGCCAGGTTAAACTTACTAATATGTTTCATGCAGGGAAGAGGAAGATCCTTCCCACAACACCATGAAAGTATTATCATGGAATGTTAGGGGCTTAAATGCCCCTAACAAGCAATAGATTGTTAAATGTTTTCTGTCTACCTATAGTTCTGATTTAGTTATGTTACAGGAAACCAAACTAGAGAAAGATGAATTAGCCTCTTTTGGTAAATGATTATGCTTTAGACATATTACAGGAGTACCAACCATTGGAGCCTCTAAAGGTCTGGCCATGATTTGGGATCCTCGCAATATTGGGTTCTCATTATTAGAAACTCATGGCAATTGGATCAGTGGTAGAGTTTCTAGTTTTAAACATAAACTAGATTTTCTCATTATTAATGTCTATGGACCAACACTAAATGAGGACAAAATAAGGTTTTGGAAGGAAATCAAGGAATTCATAAGTAGTACCCAGGAATAAATTTGCATCATAGGAGGTGACTTCAAAGCTATTATTAATCAATCTGAGAAACGAAGAGGCAAAGGCAAAACCTCTAGAGCTACTTTAGACTTTGTAGATTGGATCCATCACAGTGGCTTGGTAGAGATTAACATGGTTAAGGATGCCTTTACCTAGAATAACAGAAGGTTAGGTTTTAGTAACATTGCAGAAAAATTAGACAGGTTTTTTGTATCAGGCAGTCTCATCAACTTTCCGTATACCTTGGAAGCCTCAATCTTACCCTTCTCGGGCTCAGATCATTTTCCGATTCAACTTAACATTCTTGTGGATTCAGGACCAAGAAGATGTCCTTTCAAATTAGAACAAATGTGGTTGAGAGATGATAATATTCTTAGGATTTTAGAGGAATGGTGGAAAGAGGCAGAGGTCTTTGGGTCTGGGATCTTTAAGGTAGTCAATAAGCTTAAGATAATAAAGAAGAAGCTCATACTGTGGAATAGGGAACACTTTGGTAATATATTTGACAAGAAGGCTCTGGTGGAAGCAAAGTTAGTGGAAGTAAATGAAGTTGTCATGTTGAAAGGGATGGATGAAGCTCTGTTTCTTAGAGAAAAGAAACTCCTTGAACAAGAAAATATTCTTGCAAAAGAGGAGGTCTTTTGGAAACAAAAATATAAGGAAACGTGGCTGGATGAGGGGGATAAGAATACTAAATTCTTTCACAATAGTGTTAAACTTAGGAGAGTCATTAACAAAAATTCTAAGATTAAGATTAGTAACGGCTCTGAGGTGGTAGATCCTAAGCTCGTCTCCAGGGAGGCAGTAGATTTTTTTCCAACATTCTCAACATAGATTTGAGTCCTCATCGCTCAGACCAAGACAAGTTTCTAAAATTTATACCCAAATTAATAAGGAACAAACTTATAGTCTGACTGCAAAATTCTCTTTATCAGAAGTAGAAGCAACTCTAATATAGATGAATCCAGATAAATTCCTCAGTCCAGATGGCTTTTCGACTAGTTTTTTTCAGAAGTGCTCGCCCTTCATAGGGGAGGAGGTGACGGGTGCTCTTGAGGGCATGAGGAATTTAGGTAATATTCTGAAAGAAATCGATAATACTTTCTTGGCCCTCATCCCGAAGAAGGAAAAGCCTCAATATTTTGATGAGTTCAGACCAATTGCACTGTGTAACACCATCTATAAGCTTTTTACTAAGACATTAGCTAATAGGCTTCAAAAACTGCTTCCTCTTTTGATTAGTGAGGAACAAACGAGTTTTGTTCCTGGAAGGTCTATTTATGATGGGGTTATTATAGCATAGGAGGCCATACATTCTATCTAGAAGAATGGAACCCCTAGCATGCTCTTAAAACTAGACATTAGAAAAGCCTACGACAAGGTGGAGTGGAGATTCTTGTGCAAATGCCTAGAAGCCTTTGGATTCCCCTCTTCATGGATTAACTTTATATTTGAATGCATTTTGACACCTAAATTCTTAGTGTTAGTTAATGGAACTCCAGAGAGATTTTTTAGCTCTTCCAGGGGTCTAAGATAGGGAGATCCTTTATCCCCTTTCCTTTTCATCATCATGGTGGAATCACTGGGTAGAGCTATTTCTAGAGCAAGGGAAAGCAGTCAGATCTCAGGAATTAGAATTAATAGCAACTTAGATCCTACCACACACCAACAATTTGTGGATGATACTATGTTATATGGGCTCAGTGATATAGGAGAAGCGAGAGCTTATAAGAAGATCCTGGACTTTTACTCTAAGGCTTCTGGACAAGAAATTAACCCAACTAAATCTGAAGTCTTCTTTTTTAACACCAAGGTATGCTTACAAAAAGACATCTGCAAAGTTTTGAATTTTAATATGGGTAGGCTCCCCTACAAATATCTAGGTTTGCCCTTAGATAAGGGCAATGGATCTTCAAAGTTGTGGGATTCAGTGATAGATAAGATTAAGAAGAAGGTAGTAACCTCGAAAGGTAAGTGGCTATCCCCTGCAGGCAGAGCGACCATGGTTAAATCGGTTTTGTCATCAATGCAAATCTATCAATTATCATGTATTAACCCTCCACAATCCAAAAAGGAAGAAATGAGTAAACATCTAAGGTCTTTTTTTGGCAGGGTACTGGGGATAAGAGGAAGATCTCCCTCATGGATTGGTATAAGATTTGCAGGCCAAAGTCAGAAGGTGGTATAGGGATTAAGAATATTAAGGTGGTATAGATGACCATTAGTGAATACATAGTTAGATAATGAAGGAGTTAGATAATGACCATTTATGATTGCATCATGACCATAGATGCTTCTGCATAACATTGAACTCATTCTTTAAACGATATTACAATATAGATTCTTCTAAATTACAAGATATACTGGCAACAAAAGCTTGGCACCAAACTAAGAAATGGATGTTTTATCTCTACCAAAAATGGTTACTACTTTAGATTTTACTTCAAGCACAAGTTTGAAGCAAGAACCCAACAAATACAACTAGATTACAAAATAGAGCAAATAAATAAAAAATTTAATATATGTTTTTAGTTAAAACCAAAAAGGAATTAAATATTTCAGTCTTAGATAAAATGATACAAGAAATCAAACTTACGCGACTTGTGAAGAGTTTGAATTGCGGATATTTTAGTCCTTTCAAATGGTGGTGGACCAGATGAACCTTTATTTTAAGGTGAATTCACATTAGAATGAAAGAGTCCTGAATATTTGTAATCCATGTCTCATTCCTCATAAAGAGATTGCACGCAACCTCCTAATATGCATAATGAATGAGTTTCCAGCAATAATACTTTGAACAGGGGCAATTGTCTCCAGATGAACATAGATGAATAAAATATACACTAATCACTACTAACAACAAGATATCTATAGAAAGGGGCTACTAAATTGCAATGTGTCTTGTGGACCAATCAAGTACACTGAACAATTGAGAACTACTCACCAAGTAGTTGATATACTTTAAAGTGCATACCTGCAAGCCTCGAGTATTGAGAGCGTGATACTAGTATTAAGAAGCTTTTCCTGAAGCAAGAATGACTCTACTATTCTATTTCAGATTTCAGCTTGCAAAACAGTGGAGTTATAATAATATCAGTTATAGATAGGATTAAGAAGAAGGTAGCAACCTGGAAAGGTAAGTGGCTATCCCCTGCAAGTAGAGTGACCATGGTTAAATCGGTTTTGTCATCAATTCCAATCTATTAGTTATCATGTATTAACCTTCCACAATCCAAAAAGGAAGAATTGAGTAAACATCTAAGGTCTTTTTTTTGGCAGGGTATTGGGGATAAGAGGAAGATCTCCCCCATGGATTGGGATAAGATTTGCAGGCCAAAGTTAGAAGGTGGTATAGGGATTAAGAATATTAAGGACCAGAGTAGAGTGCTAGGGGAAAAATTAGTCTGGAGAATGCTTAGATCCCCCCACCTCAAGTGGGCTCAGATCTTATTCCACAAATATCTTAGTGGTAGGGACCATACTAGCCTCTTTAGGGAAATTTCTCCTCCGAAAGGATCTCGCATTTAGAATTTTATGTTGGATTGTAGGAAAATAATCTTAGATAAATTACCTTGGAACTTGGGCAATGGTGAGAAAGCCCTTTTTTGGACGGATTCTTGGGGAGGATTCAAGGCACTATATACGACTGCTAATCTAGAGACGTCTAGAGCAGTGCTGGAATCCACATGGGGCAGGTATGTCAGGGACTACATAACACCAATTGACAAGGACCTAGCTAAGGGTTGGGAATGGAAATATCTAGATCATGTGGATATCCCAGAAATGGAGAAACGGGATCTCCAAGACATCCTTAAGAATAGAGTGGTCTCCTTCAACTTGGGGTCAGATACTCTTGTTTGGGATGGATCGAAGTCGGGAGAATACACCTCTAAAGATGGTTATAGTCTCCTCCTTAATCAACAACTCTCCTTATGCACTTTTGTCCCTTAGTCTTGTGTTGGGACAATATGTGTTTTCCAAAGGTATGGCTGTTCTCGTGGTTTACTATCCAAAATAATATTCTTACTGCGGATAGATTCATGAAAATGGACTTTGAGGGACCCAGTAGATGCCCTTTATGTGAAAAGACAAAAGAAGATAAGGATCATATCCTCCTAAATTTCAATTATGCCTCCAAATGTTGGCTTTGGTTATGTAACAAATTAGGATGGAGCTCAGCTCTCCCTAATTCCTTTCTAGGTATGTTTTAGGCATGGCCCATTCTTAATCAACGTTCCCTATTTGGAGCTCTATGGAAATTGGCCCCTTCTTTGGTAATTTGGGAAGGAACGCAATAGGAGACTTTTTAAGGAAAAGAAAATGGAATGGCTCCAACTAGTGAATAAAATTGAGGCCTCAGTAGTAGAAACTCTTAATAGCAGGACATCTAAATTTCCTAGTAAACTTTCTGATATGACATACTGGGATGAGAAAATGAGAGGTAGGTGGTTAGGTCTGAAGATTCCTCCCTTCGTAGGAGTGAGAAACTCCACTAAAAAGGAGTTAAGAGAAGCTTGCAAATGGAAGGTCCCCAAAAAAGGGTGGGCTAAGCTTAACTTCGATGGAGCATCTCATGGGAATCTGAGTCCTGCAGGGATCAGATGTTGTTTGCATGATGATGCTGGTAAGGAATTAGCTAAGTTGGCCAAGCCTATAGGTATTGAATCCAACAATAAAGCAAGAATTTTAGCTTTAGTTGAAGGCCTCCTCCATAGAGTTTATTAGTGGCGAATCTTCGCCAATTGGCGAATTCCGCACGAATAGTCTTGGGCACCATCGTGGTCAAATCACCCAAAATTTTGGGGTTAACGACACACTGTAGAAACTGGCTTCGCCATTAACCACACACCATCGACGTGCATGCCCGTAATATTCGACTGGAATCACTCAGATGTGGGTATTATATCACCTCCGCTATTCGCCAACAATAGTAAAATAACCACGTAACCAGGACCTAATTCACCAATGGTAAATTAAATGTTCATTGCATGTGTCGGCCAAATTCCCCAATATCAATTAAAACATTATAAGCATTTGAGGACCCATTTCGCCCCGCTTAAATTAAATGTTCATTGCATGCCCGTGCAATTCGCCAAAAATGCAATTAAATTAAATGTTTATTGGCAATTGTGATGCTCGGGCCCCTCACAATTTGCCAAAAATGCAATCATGGATTGCTATAATACACTATTTCTTACACTCTTTCTTACAATTTGTTTGTGTCTGATTAGTAAATTGGGAGCTCTTGGAGTCTTGAGTCTCAATTCGCATTCCGCAAATTGAGTTGGAAAGTTGAAGTTCATTGTAGGGCGGAGGGCCAGAGTTACAATCCTGCAACACAGGCCTAGGCATTCATTCCTGATTCCTAATTCAGAGAATTGAGAAGGCATAAAGGCGAGTAATCATTTCTTCATACTTGATAGTATTAGTTTTAACTTTTAATTCGTAGTGAGAGGTCAAGACTCAAGATGTCACAGTCAGACATGGGTGAGACTCCTCAGGGTGGTGAAGGGATTGGGATGTCAGACAAGGGTAAGACTCCTCTGGGCGGTGAAACTGAAGGAATTGGGAGGCCATCAAAACGCACAAAATTTAAACTTAAAGATAGTACCATAAAGTCTTTTTTTGGAATTGGTTTCTGGTCCATCAACCTCTGTAGTTGTAGAACCCATTCACAGTAGCTCACCACCACCACAAGGTGGGATTATCATTGAGTTAAATGCATCAAATAAGGATGACAATATCGACATGGTAGAAGATGTTCTAAGGGATACACACAATGAGATACCATTGGCAAATGCAAATGCTAGTACTGAAGATGATGTTGGTAGGAAGAAAAGAAAAAGGAAAGTAAAACTGGGGCGAGAGTGGGAGATGACAAGGAGTTTTAAGATTGATTGGGTAGCACAGTACCCATTCATTGAACCAGTCCCAAACAATGATGAAAAATCAACAGAATGCAGGTGTAAGATTTCTAGCTGGAAAAGTAAAAGAGAGAAGAAGATGCAGCTAAAGCTTGACACCATAGAAAAGCATATTGGTAAGGTTTATGAAAAATAGATCATAGATGGAAAGGAAACACGAGTAGTAAGATGGAAATAAAAGGAAGAATGTCTTCATGTTAAGTATGCCGCGGAATATGAAGAGCATAACCACAAAATGACACTGATTCGTAATAGTGGATTTGGAAATACAATCAAGGTTGGGCTTGAACATGTAGCGAAAGATGCAAACCTAGCAAAGACTGTTTAGATGAGTGTTGTTTTTTCATATTATGTCGAGAGGGCATCCTATGAAAGATTTCCCTGAATTTAGTAATTTATTAACTTTTTTGAATGTTCCTCACTATCCTATGTCACATTGGTCAATAAATGCTGGATGGGAAATGGCAAACTGTCTCGCTGAGGTGGAAAAGCAAAATTTACAAGAGAGTGTAAAAGAGTCAAATTTCATTTCATTATCCATAGATGAGGTTACTGCGGTAGATAACACTACTTGGGTTTGTATGCATGTGTATACGGTAAAAGAACACGTCCGCCGAGCTCATCTACTCTGTGTTCATAAAATGAGAGGCAATTCAATAGAAAAAAATTTATATTTGGAAGTTAAGAAAGCTTTGAATGAAATTGCTGGTATGGATGACTTGACAATTTCCAAGAAGTTGGTGTGTGTTGGAGTTGATGGAGCTGCAGTAATGCAAGGTCAAAGGACCGGTCTTTGCGTAAGATTACAAACTAGTATTGCACCATACATGGTTGACATTCACTACATGGCCCATCGAATGAATTTAGCAGATAGAATTGTAAGCAATTTCCCTACAGTGTCAAAAGTTGAAGATCTGGTCCACGAGCTCCACTCATACTTTGCCGAAGTCCTAAACGTTTTGCAGAATTTCAGATTTTTGCTGAGGGAGTAATAGGAGGAAACAAGCTTCTCAGGGATGTTGAGACCAGATGGATCTCCTTACATGGATCAGTGGAACAAATTCTAACAGAATATCAATCCTTGATCGGACTAATGTATGAGCAACGCCTCACAGTAGACAAAGCTCTTGATCTCTTACATAAGTTAAGTGATATAAAGACTCTGTTAACTTTAGCTAGTCTTCTCCCCATGCTGGATTCAATGAACAAACTTGTTAAGAAAGCCCAAGACAGAACTATGTATATCAATGAGTATAGCACTCTATGTAAAATGACATGCTTGAGCCTGGATGGTCTATATTCAAATCTAACAGGGCGAAGCCCAAATTTTTTTAGGTGGCAGATAATTACAGATTTGAATCATGCTGAATTTTTTTTACATTTCAATACAAAAAATGAGTTATGTGTCTTTGTAAAAGGATTTCAGATACCAATGCACCAATCTAAGACAGACAAGCGAGGTAGAGCACTACCAATTAAAAAGGAAGATTTTGACAGGATTGTTAAATCTGTTAGTGATAATTTGAAGTCTATTGCATATGAACTTTCAACTGAGATTCGTGAAAGATTCCCTCGAGAAGAAATACTTGAAGCCATGGGTTGTGTGTATCCTCAATTTTGGCATTCAATTGGAGATAATCCAAATGACGCAAAGATGTTTCATAAAAAACTAGAGGAATTGATATTGACATTTTCAAAAGATGAATATTGCAATGGACAACCAATAGAAGGAATTTTAAATTCAAATCATCTTAGAAAACAATGTAAACAGTTTGCATTGGTTATGAAACAACAGTTGGTTAACTTGGAGAATCCATTTGAACCTGGATCAATCACAAGGCTTTGGAAAAGGATAGATCAAAGTGAAGCATTGCGTATTGCAATACCAGAATATTTGAAACTTGCTGATTTATGTCAAACAATGATATTGGGGTCGGTGGAAGATTAGAGAGTTTTCAGTGCATTAGGGCTTTTGAAATCAAAGATCAGAAACAAATTAGACAAGAATTTGGAAACTTGCTCGAGGTTGTTTGTAACCTAGTATAATGTTAGAGTTTTTCCATATGATAGGGCACTGGCAATCTGGAATTCCATGCGTGAAAGATGAGGGGTGTGCAACACTTTAAAAGCTGGTGGTGCTGCTGCTAGTGCTAGTGCCGAGACAAATGAATATGATGGATCGCAGACTCAGAGTCAGCATGAAGACGAAGACATTTTTGAATACCCGACTCAGAATGAAGATGAACCTGTTAGTACTAGTCAGTTTTCAGATCTTGAGTCCATTTGGGATATAGAAGCCTCAGACAGTTGGACCGAGTCACTGAAGTGAATTAGCAGTCAGTTTATAGGTATTTATAATTATACTACAGTTCTTGAGTCATATTACAATTTCAATTTGCAAAATTACAATACTATAGTTGTCATTGATGATTTTTGATATTGTATTCCTTGAATTTGTCAATCAGAAGCAGAACGGATACTTATTTCATATTTTTAATTATGAATTTGAATTATTACTAAACAATTGAATTATTAGTAAATTGGTATTTGGTTCCACATTATGTAACATGTTGAACATGAAATGCAATAATTTGTGTCACAAGATCCATAAAATTATTCATATTGCATAACTGTTACTGCTCGAACCTTTCTACGATTCTACATTAAATGCTTAAAATGATGTTCATGGCGATTAGGGTTTTGTGTTTGTTTTTTGTCTTAGTTGGCTAGTAAACCGAAGTTGTCGTGCGTTGAAAATCTGAGTTGTCCTCTATTTATTTGTCCATGTCAACGTCAAGTGTGGTCAAACGGTTGGTCAGACATGTTTAATGGTTATCGCTAGCTTGCAGGTCCTTTATCATCAAGTCCAGTTGTCGCTACCTCGCAAGATGTTTTGCACTTGACCATTTTATGTTGCGAGGTTGCGACTGGGTGTGATTTTATGTTGTCACACAGTCACGAGGTGTTCGTGATTAAGTCATTTTAATTTGAGATCATGCGATGTAGTTGGTATCGCAGCTTAGTTGGTTTCGTCACTTGCTCGCAGGTTTTGAAGTTGTTTAGCATTTTAAGTTGCGATCTGGCGACATGTAAGTTTTGGTCTGATTTTGTGGTCATCGCATGCTCACGGGTTTGTAAGTCTTAAGTCAAAAAGTGTTGCGAGCATGCGATGGCAGTTAAGTGCCTTGTTGTCGTGGGATCGCAAGGGTTTAAGTCAAGTTAAGTTTTGAGCTTGCGAGCTTGCAATGAAATAAGTTATTTTGTTAGATTTGCAGTGGTCGCCAGCTCACAAGTAAAGAAAGAATATTACAAATGTTGTTGTGAGGTTGCGACCAAAGGGCTTGATGAAGATCAATGCCTGTCACTCACTCATGAGATTCTTTGAGGATTCGTAAAAGGGGTTGCAAGCTTGCGATTAAGAGGATTTGGTAGCATTGTCGCTAACTCGCCGATTCCTTTCCTAATTGTTATAACCAGTTGAGAGTGTGTGATTAAGGATGGGGATTAACATGTGGACTTGTTTGTTGGGTTCTGTAAAAGTTTTGACATGATCGAGCTGAGATTTTGACATTTGTACAATTGCATTAATGCATTCTATCAGTTTAATTGAATTAATGCCACACTAGCTAGTTCATGCAAGTGTGGTAGTTAATGAGACTTGAGAGAAGTGACTGCACCCAAATACCATTTTATGTTGCGAGGTTGCGACTGGGTGTGATTTTATGTTATCGCAAGGTCACGAGGTGTTCGCATTTAAGTCATTTTAATTTGCGATCATGCGATGCGGTTAAGTTGCTTGCTCGCAGGTTTTGAAGTTGTTTAGCATTTTAAGTTGCGATCTGGCGACATGTAAGTTTTGGTCTGATTTTGTGGTCATCGCATGCTCGCGGGTTTGTAAGTCTTAAGTCAAAAAGTGTTGCAAGCATGCGATGATGGTTAAGTGTCTTGTTGTTGCGAGATCGCAAGGGTTTAAGTCAAGTTAAGTTTCTAGTTGCGAGATTGCGATGAAATAAGTTGTTTTGTTAGATCAACGGCTGTCGCTCAGTCGCGAGATTCTTTGAGGATTCATAAAAGGGGTTGCAAGCTTGCGATTAAGAGGATTTGGTAGCATTGTCGCTAACTTGCTAACACGTGGACTTGTTTTTTGGGTTCTGTAAAAGTTTTGAATGCCAATCGCCAATCAAATAGAAGGGCATGAATTCAAATTTCGCTTGAGTACTTTAGTTTGAAGTTTGAATTAATGCCACAGTAGCTAGTTCATGCAAGTGTGGCAATTAATGAGACTTGAGACTTGAGAGAAGTGACGACGCCCAAATAGTAAATACCATAAATTGCATGATTGAGCCAAGGTTTTGTATAATTGCATTAATGCATTCTATCTTCGAGGTAATCCAGTGAATTGAGCTCTGCAACAACTTTGGAGAATTTAGAGTGTTGGGTGTGAGAAAATTTCAGAAAATTGGTTAAGTTTTTCTCCTGCAACTAAAATGAGCCAGACAACAAGTGGTACTGGAGGTTCCAAGCCCAAGCCCAAGCCCAAGGCCACGACAAGTAGAGTAGGAGGACCTGGAGGTTCCAAGGCCAGTGCCACTGAGGAAATGATGGTTAAGAAATACAAAGATGAATTTGTAGATTTGATGCCAGGGACTTCCGTTGCTTTGAATACAAATCATTTGGCATGGAGAGATTTATGGAGCCAATGCAGAAACCCTACCACGCTTAATATGACTGGTTCTGCTCTATTTCATTATTTTTGGAAAAATAGGGTTAAGAGTGTCCCGATGTCAAACCCTTGGGATTTAAATATGGCAAAGTTAATTGTGCCAGATGTGTATGTTGATGTGGATTTGATAAAAGAGTTGGCCAAACGCTATTGCCTAGTATCTAGGGTAATCAAAAGAAAGAACCATTCTACCCTAGTTTCAATTAATAGAGCTAGCTTTGTTGAAGCTTTCCAGATTACTGGTGCTGCATGTACAGATATAGATTTGGAGTAGATTGTAGAGGATTATGACAAATACAAAGGTGTTATCAAGAAGCATGCAATCCCCAGATACATGCCTAGGGTGAATAGGAAGCCGGTTATAATTCCAGAGAGTATCGAACCACCATTTGACATCACACCTTTCCACCATTATATGCATTGTACAATCTATGGATTATGCAAAGTGTTGGGTTTTGATGGAGATTCAACAATGTCGGCTGAATTACTGATGATGGCTATGGACATTCAACACCTAGATGTTAACAAAGATTACGATTATGTGGGATATGTGGTTGAACACATTCATAATGCTCTAATTGAAATTCAGAGTGGTGCACCCAGCCCTACATTCAAGCATTATTCATTGCTGATGCACTTAATCTTGTTCTATAATGTTGAGTTTGTGGATAAAGAATTGGAGCTTTTCAAAGAAGAATTCGGTGTCTTAATGCCAATACAAAGATGGACCCAGGTTTGGGATAGTAGTTCTCCCCTTTCTTCTTTCCTTTTCTTTGAAAATTGGATTGTTTTGCCAATTATGGAAATGCTAGGAATAAATAGGGAAGGATTGTCAATTAATGTTAGGAGAGTTTTGAGACCTTACTAGTTTGTTCCAAATTGGTCTATTTCACATAAGTGGGGGGAATTTTATTTTTTTGATAACTTTACTGTGATGAGAGTCTATGGGTGTCCTCAGCCTCCCCATATTTTACCAAAATTTGTTCCAATTAGGATTGCTTTTATGGAGTTTATCTAGCAATTGACCCTAGTTGAAAAAGAATACCTTGATAAACACAGGAAGGGTTCTCTTCTTCCTAGGCTTTGGGTTGCATCTGATTTTACCATTGGTAGGAGTTCCTTTGATGAAGTAAACAATTTCCTTAAACAATATAGGTTGGTTAATGCTGTGTCTAGATTCTGTGATCCAGAACAATTTATTAAAGTTGGAATGCCAAAAATGACACCTTGGGCCACAATAAAGGACCATGACCCATTGGATGATGAAGATGTGGTTAGAAATTTGTTGAGAAAAGATGAAGTACAAGAAAGGAGAAGAAAATGGAAAAATTTGATGAGAGTTGAAGGCTACTGACCCTAGTTTCTCAGGTTTTTGCCCTGATAGCCCGTACCTGGAGAGGATTAACAAAATGTTGAGTTTATATGAAACTCTGATGGAACAAATGCCTCAAATTCCAGAAGTGGCTACTCAGCAGCAAGACCCCCAAGATGGACATTCTTCACATGGCAAGAGGCCACTTAGTGTGTATGCTGATGATGTAGAGAGTGGGGATGAAGTTCAATCTACCCGAGTGCCAGTTGCAAAGAAACCAAAAACCACTGAGGTCGATACAATTGTGAGGAGAGACCCTACTAGAGCAATTGTTACAGAACAAGGACACTACTTTCATCAAATAAGGGCACATCTCAGAGAAGCAAAGCAGAATGAAGAACAAGGAGAAACAAACGAAGCCCTTTCTCAAGGCTTTGATGAGTGTGTGATGTTGTTGAATGAGTTCATGAAAGATGATGACTTTATTAAGTCAGATGAATTTAAAAGTTTTTTGACAAGGTCGAAACAAAATCAATTAAAATAAAATCTGATCATAGAGGAAGCAAATGAAGAAAAGAAAGAGGAGATCATCAAGGCACTGCAGGAATATGATCCTGATAGGGAGGAAATATCTATGGAACAGGCAAGACAATTGATAAAGAGTACTGGTATGATTATGATGCCTGACTAGGATATCCATTCTATTTTTATTATTGATCAGATTAGGAAGCAAGAGGACCCAATGTTTAGAACTGAATTTGAAATTGGAGATGTAATTAGAGGATCAAGATTTAATCCTAAGTCAAAGACACTTGCTGCTTGGTCTTTGGCCCCTTCCACTCAAAAGCCCCACCTTCTAAATATCCAAGTAGAAAAGAAAGCTGATAGAATGATCTGGAACTTGCAAAACACAACTGACACAAAGATTGCCTCATTTTTGACTCAAGTTTCTTTTATGAATTTATCAAAAATAGAGGATTTGTCAAGAAGATACACAAAAACATATACCCAATTGATTGGCTTGTCTAAAAAATATGAAGAGACACTGATGAAGAAGGGCGCTCTGGAGGAAGAGTTAGTGGAGTTGAAAGAAAAAATTGCAATTGAGCCCCCTCCAATACAAATTACAGAACAAGTACAAGAAATACCAACTGATGTGAAAGCAAAAATGGAGGAATACACAGGGAAAATTGAAAAGCTTGAAAAGGAACAAAATGTCAAGGCTATCTTTGTTGTGTCAAGAATTCTGAAACACAGAATTAGTGTATTGAAAGAAAAATTGATGGTTGTGCATGATTTGCACATTTTTTTGAAAGAGGCAAGCAAAACATCCTCTAAGGCTATCGCTTTTCTTGGACCTTTGTTCAATGTTTGGTCAGGAAGAAGCAGATTAATGGATAAGCTAGATACTGCAATGATGTATAGTGATGAGTTCCCTCCCAAGATCAGTGACACTAAAGACATGGTGGAGGTAATGAATGCAACTTATGCATTTTTCACAGGGAAGGATGTGCTTATAAATGAAAAATTGCAGACATTTGGGAAAGATTATAATAAACTGGTGCCTTCAATTTATGGTAGTAATGGAGATTTGAAACCAGTTTCTGATTGGACCAGTGAATTTGATTTGATTCTGGAGCAAGAAGAAATAATCAAGCATGTAAATGAACAGGTTGATGTTGATTTCCTTCACGGTCTACTTGATTCACTGTTCAAGGTTGAGGTTGACCATGCAAAGTTTATTGTTGAGTCCAGGGTAGTTACAGATGCTAGATGGACAAATTCAGTTGCAAAGTTGGAAGAGGTAAAGGCATTCAGTTGGCCAATAGACAAAGAGGTGGACAGGTGGCAAGCCATGCTAAAGCCAAAGAAGAAATCTCAGGTTGAGGTTGCTACCCAAGATTCCTCATAGTAATCCTAAGCTTGTTGAATCCTCAGGTTGAGGTTGCCACTTTTATTGATCAATGACGTTGAACTTGAAAACTCTTATATAGTTATAATAGCTCAACTGTTCAAGAATTTGATAAGTGCATAGTTTAATCGCATTGTGAATTTACTTTCTGATATCATTATGAATATAATATCAATATCATTTGCAGTTTAAGCAATGAGATCTTCACATAAATGTCTTTGTGTTGAATGTATGTTTTCAATGTGAATTGAATGGTCAAGGGTTTTTTAGTTTACATATGAATCTGGGTTGTGTATGTAATGACATTATTCATAATTTCATTCCTATTTATCTGCAAATGAATCTTATTGAAGTTTATTATCAGGTTGTCTTGAATTGTAAGTGACTGAGACTCTATGCCCTAGGATAAGGCACTGGTTTGTTGTCTTGATGTTTTACTAATTATGATGTATTCCTATCTATTGTGGTGTTTAATACTTTCATTCTTAATACTCTTATGATTTTATATGCTATGGATGTTTATGTAATATATATGGAGGTGTTCTATGACTGTCTACAATCCGCCCACCAATTACAATGAGGTGAATCCTTAATATGATTCCAGACTAACAGAAATTTTGCATTCCTGGGCATAATAGGATTAGGAAGCATTAAATGAAAAATTACATACACCATAACAATGCAACAAATGAAAAAGTTAAATCTCATGATTCTAATCATTTGAAAGAGAGAGAATTATACACAAAATAAATTTTATATAACTCCTTCAAGAACCTGCACAAATATTGACACTAAATTCTTTTCATTTGCTTTGTAAATGACTATATAGTATACAACTTTCTCCCTTCACCTAGAGTCTAGAATCACTACTAGAACCAGAAAAAGGAACCCCAATGACTATACAACTTGCAAAACTCCTTGAGTCATGCCATTATTACCATGATGCCTTCCGATGGAATGTGAGATGTTATGTTCTATCCAACAGATCATTTCCAAATAGAGGAGGAAGCCTTCATGCCCAGGAACAAAGAAAATGGAAAGAGGAGCCCGAGCCTTCATGCCCACGATTAGGGAAAGTGGAAATAGGAGCTTTAGGGTAAATGTAATCTGTTGGGGAGGGGTCATAGCTTCCATGTCATCACAAAGGTGACTGGATTTCACTCCCCACCCAAACAAGTCCTTCTTTCATTCTTCTATGGGCTCCTTCTTCAAACCCCTTGCCATCCTATGGCAGAGTAGAAGCAGAGGATGTACCATGCTTGGCCTTTCTTGACAAGAAAAGGCTTTCACACCCCCTCTGGCAATCCTTCTCACTTTCACAATCCCTTTGACAATAAACAAACTCACACAGAAGAAAACAAAAAAACACCCATCCAGTATCACAGAGCACACAACAACTCCATGCACGATCCTGCTCAAACATCATCTTCCTTTCTGAGGAAAAAACCACTCTCAGAAAATGAAAAAGGTTTCTTTTCTGAGTTTCTCTTCTACCAATTAAGTCACCACTCCATTGTATTTATAACATTTCCACACTTCATTTGGTGATGCTCATTCACGTGAAAAATCATCATTTTGGTGTTTTTCAACATGACTGTAGACTCTAGATGTCATGCCTATCAAATCCATTGCATCTTGCTAAGGCTCATCTATTGTGAACGATTTTGTTCTGATTTTATTCCTCCTTGATTGGACAAATTCTGCTTCAAAATCCCTGACAACAAGTAACTTGAGCTCTTATTTATGAGAGAAATCCGTGATCTCCCATCTCTAACTCAGAAGCTATCAAATCCTTTTATGCCTCTGAAAATGTCGTCCTTGCTTGTCTAATCAACCTCGAATCAAGAGAAACCTTCAAACTAGTCCCTCAGGAATGAGTCAACATCCAAGCCTTAAAAATTTTAGGTTGTGAGCTAGCGATCAGATAGTTTGTGGTTAAGTTTTATGGTTATCGCCAACTCACGAGGTAAAATGTCTAAAGATGTGATCAAGCCGCAAGATGGCAACAAGTTGGTTTGGGTTTACATCGCGAGGTCTCTAGCTTTTTGGGTGTTAGCATTTTATGTTACTGAGCTGGAGATTGTTAGTGAAATTGCTTTGGTCATGAGGTCTCGAGTTGGTCTGATGTCATACATTATAGCCGCAAGAGTTAGCGAGTAACTCATTTCATACAGTTGTCGCTAGCTCTCATGTTTGTTTAATGTTAGCATTTTTAGGTCACGAGCTAGCGACTAGATAGTTTGTGGTTAGGTTTAATGGTTATTGCCATCTCGCGAAGTTAAATGTCTGAAGACCTAATCAAGCCGCAAGCTTGCGAGTGAAGTTAAATGTCTAAAGACCTGATCAAGCCGCGAGCTTGCAAGTGAAGTACTAGTGGTTAAGAGATAAACAATTTTATGTTGGTGAGTATGTGACAAGGGTTAAAGTTACCACTATCTCCAAGTCGCTGTGGTGACGAGGACTTAACACTTGTGGTCGAGAATTGGCGAGTGCCAGTTCAGTTTCCCTCAGTTGCTAGATCTCGAGGTTAAGAAGGCTTAGCATTTTCAGCTTGCGAGTTGGAGATAGAGAGAGTCGTAAGGGCTTGTCGCTAGGTCGCAAGATTTTCTAATGGGCAATCTTCCAGGCAGAGAGTTGACGATTGTGTGCCATGTGTTTTAATTACTTAAAGTTAATATCTTGAAATCACCAATATTTTTTTTTATGGTTTGAAAATAGCTTGAAATCGCCAATTTTTTTTTTTTATGGTTTGAAAATAGCTTGAAATTGCCAATATTTTTTTTTTATGGTTTGAAAATAGCTTGAAATCGCCAATATTTTTTTTTAGTGGTTTGAAAATAGCTTGAAATCACCAATATTTTATTTTTATGGTTTGAAAATAGGTTGAAATCGCCAATGCAAATATTTTTCTAGTTTTAAAAACATTACCATTCACCCATGCAATTATTTTTTGGGTTTTAAAAATAGTACAATTTACCAGGATTTTTCACAAACTTTGAGCGATCACGGCTAATTCGCCAATGGAGATTATTATTTTTCTCCGTAAACCGCAAAAATTCACCAGTAAAATTAAAATTTTCCTCGGAATTATACAACTTTCGCCATGTTTTTACACCTTGTCCAAGGGGGGGGTTTCTTAAAGTTTTCCCTGGCCTCCTCTTATGTCAAAACATGGGTATAAGTAAGCTCGCCATAGAAGGAGATTCGACTATTATTATCAATGGCCTTAGAAAAGGTTTTCTTCCTAATTGTAAGCTAAATGCGATCTTATCAAGGGCTCTAAGCCTTCTCAAGGTATTCAAGAAAACAACCTTCAATCATATCTACAGAGAAGGGAACTCTAGGGCGGATGAATTAGCGAATGCAGGGGCTAATGGACGATTTCTAAGTTAAGATATGGCCCTTCTTTTTTCCTAAGAGCCTGTGGTAAGGTTTAGATTTATTAGGATTTATGTTCTCCAAGAGTCAGGATTTGGTATCTCTCTGGGGATTCTTCCTACGAACCATGCTACCCCCTTTAGAATGAAGGTAGATATGTTAGTGTTAGATGGTAAGGGCTAGACTTTAGTTAGTAGAGAAAAATTCTTTGTTGTCTAGATGACCATCCCATATCCATCTCGAAGATCTATGCTTAGTCTCAATTTTCTGAATGAACTGGGATAAGTTGGATATTAGAGCATGGTCCTCTTCTTTATTTTTTGATTGTGGATATTTGTCGTATTCGAGATAAATACACAGTGAATCATTTGTATATGTGCACACACACACACACACACACACACATAGACATACATATATATATGGGTGTATATATATTAATACACACACACACACATATATATATAATATATACAGATATGCATAATTGATATTTACATTTATAGTGACAAATATGTTGACATATATGTGTAATATTTACATTTATAGTGACGAATATGTTGACATATATGTGTATATATATATAAGGGAGAGTTAAATGCTTATAGACATATTTATAATGTCATCAACTTGTCAACACATTTTCTCAAGCATAGCCTTTCTTTTACTCAAATTAAATCCTCTTTTTTTTTTGGCGGCATACTCAGAGTCGATGATGTGACCTTCCTTGCCACATGCGCCAGCTATAACTAAGTAGCTTGCTCAACTAACGACGATGATATTAAAATAACCTTGATCTTGGAGATCATCTATCTCCACTTCCCTTGCATCGTGACCCTTCATTCTTGCTCCTCTAACACTCTTAAGCGATCAAATTGGTCCTTTACTGAGATAGTTGAGTTGTATCTTACGACACCTTTCAAAACACAATTAGTATAAGTAATGGCTCTGTTTGTAAACCAGTTGGTTATCTGAGAAAGTTAAGCTCATTATGGATACTTCGCTAAGGCTTGTAGGGCTTAAGCATCAAATGGATTTTACAGGGGACATCAAAGAAGATAGACTGAAAGGCATTGTGGTCTTCCCAAGTTTCCTGGTTATTCGGGTGGTCAAGAAAATTCTTGGGGAGGAGTATATTAAGAATGAGGACTGCACTAGGGCCAATTCTGATATAATGACAATGTTCTTAGCGGCGGCCTTGCACTGTGAGAGGGACAAGGAGGTGGTGATGAAATTATGCAGAAGCGTCTTTAAGAAGGAACTGTTGGGTGAACTGGAGAGGGTGGTCTTTAACGTGGACGAGGAGTTAACTGTTCCTAAGCCCCACAACTATGACAAACTCATATGGAAAAACAACCCAATGCCTAGATTTCCAATCTTGGAAATTGAAGATGAGGCTGCCTTTGCGGCCTAAAATCTGATAAGTTAGAGGAATTTTTCCTTTCTTATGTGGCTTTTGCATGTCAAAAAACCACTGTATAATAGGTGGCTGGCTAGCTATCTCGAGGCAAAAAACATTGAAGTTGTTCCTGATGATATGGAGATCCCCTCTGGCATGGTGGGGTGGTTCCATTTTGGGATCACATGGTCGGGTGGTAGTGCCACTTCCCATCAGATGTTCTGGATTGTATCTTTAGGCGAGGAAAGGCTTCACTGGTGTTTCTTGGTTCGTGGTTCATGTACCAGCTCTTGTTCGTGATCATTGTTTAGTTGAGACCTTGTGGTCATTGTATCAGAATTTTATGTAACCTTGATATTGTAACTTTTGAACTTCGTGGTATTTTTTGGAAGCCATGTATTTATGGATATTGTAATATTATATCGGTGGAATGTATGTTAATTCAGTTGCTTTGATCTTTTGTATAAATGAAATATGGATAAATAAATGCATTGGAATACTTTGGTTCTTTCATTATGGAATTTATATGTATGTGTAGATTTAATCTTAAGCATTTAATTTATCTAATTAAATGGACAATTGGATTAACCATGGTGTTAATATAATTTGTGAATTAATCTTCATTGGTAACCCTTAGGAAATCATGTGTTAGACTTCCGTTGTGGTATTAAACATGCCATTGTTATAATCGATGCACCTAATCTTTAAAATAAAAATATTTCACCCTTTAGTTGCCTAGTTGTGTTGTTTTCCTTTAGGGTTCCTGGTGAGGCATTACATTTGGTATCAGAGCCAAGTTTCAAGACTGGGTACTCTGGGTTTGTAGTGAGCCTTTCAGTTGACCATCTTGCTTAGGTCTTAATGTTTGTTTTTCTCTTGTCTTATCCTTGCTGTAGATATGAACCGTTTTCTATTTTGTGGTGCTAGGTCATGGCTAGGAAAGCTAGGGGAAGTGGCCATATGGGTGGTCGCAAATGAGGAAGAGGTGGAGGACGGGGCCGTGGTTCTGACCGTCACAGTCCTTCACCACCACCCACTCATGTGAGTGTTGAGTCGGAATAGTCTGTTCATCCGGATTCTCAACATTCAGGAGAGCAGGTTCCCGAAAGGGAAGAGCTGAGATAGATGTTTCAGGAGGTTCTGGCTAGGTTATGGCCCCAGGCCTGAGGTTGATCAACCTATTCATGTTCAGGTTGAGGAGTCACATCAATAGCTTCCAGAGGAGAGAGAGAGAGAGAGAGAGAGAGAGAGAGAGAGAGAGAGAGAGAGAGAGAGAGAGAGAGAGAGAGAGAGAGAGAGAGAGAGAGGCAGAGAGGCAGAGACCTAGCTCATTGGTTTGGACCGGTGTTTGGCTATGTTTCCATATAGTAGCAACACCAAGGCGAGATGTGCTATTATGCATCTCAATAGTTTTGCTTCGATCTGGTGGAGATTAGAGGAGGAGAAGATTGGTGTGTGCATTAACACCGTAACATGGGAGCTATTTCTAGAGACATTGAGGGCATGATTTCTCTCACCCCAGTGGAGGAAGACTCGGGCAGATGAGTTCTACGCCTTGCGTCAGTATGGTATGACAGTAGACCAGTACGAGCACAGGTTCTATGAGCTCAAACAGTATGCTGGTGTAGCATCCTAAAATTGCGACACTTACAATTTCGACTACATTTGGGTCTTCACGATGGCGGCGCAATGTTGAACCTGAATGGAGACCCCGAAACCTGTTTACGACATCAAAAACTGCATATTTCTGTACCTTGGCCTAATCCTTCCTTGCACCCTGCTGTCCCGGGAGGTGGGACCATGGTGCCCAGTGCCCTGGTCCCTGGCCCTATTTTGGGCCCGGTCTCTTGTTGGGCATCGGGTCTTTAAGTTTGCAATTCAGAAAACAATGCTTCTAGGTCGGCCTAAGGTCGGAAAAATCAGTCTCCTAACCCTAATTGACAAGTATATAAACTACTTTTCCTCTCCTAGAAAGGGAGGAAGGAAGTAAGCAAGAGCAAGATGCGGAAGCGATATTCAAATATTCAAACATTCAAGCATTCAAGCATTCCTTCAAGCAATTGAGCATTCTAGGTCTCCATTCAAGGCTAGGTGTTGCATTGAAGACAAGGATTCAACCATTGAAGAGGAGATCACCTACAACATACAACATACAACATGCAACATACATTACACCTTCTCATGTAAGAATACAAACATTCTTACAACAAGGTATCAGTACTTGTTTACATTACAAACATTTACATTTACAACATTCTCATTTCTTGGTTAATTCCAAAACCGGGGTTTGACCTGAAGGCAAACCCCTAATCCCTAACCCCCCAATCGTCCTCTCTTTTCTATGTGTAGGTTGCAGGTACGCGGCTGTAATTGAAGATCTGGAATCCTTGTGCAGAGACGAATAGATCCCCCTTCGTTTCACGGATTTTTTGGAGGACCGTGTGCACTCCGGGCGCCATCGTCCCGTCAAATTTTGCTCAAATTTGCAGGACAACATCGTCTTGACATTTTACTGCTAATTTTAGGTCCGTAGCTTCATCCCGTGTCCCTATCTCTGTCTATAAGTGAATCTTTCTCACTTTACATGCATTCCTAGTTCAATCATTCTATCTACATTCTTTACAAAAGAGGGTATCCTTGATGTCTTAACCCTTGAAACTCATTTAGAATCCAGTCTTGCATTGTGTGAGATTGGATCTTGTGGGTTTCAACCCCTCTTTTGAATGTAAAGTCTCTCCTAAGTGAAAACCGTCAACCCTAGTGACCTCCCTTGCTCTCTCCTTGGAGTGGGGGAACACCTAGGGTTCGATTTTCCGCTTTACATTTTGGTGAACTTGACGTGAACTTCCTAATTCTGATTATTCATGGTTAGATCTGAAATTTTTTTGCTTCCTTAATTACATTTCCATGTTTGATCTTTTGCAAATTTTAGAGGTTAATTACATAAAAACCCTAAAATTTTCTTTTTAGTAATTGAGCTTGTGAAATGTTTAATTGTTAATGCTTGTTTGAGATCTATCCTTCTATTGCAAATTGTCAATTCATATTTGTGCTTTAATTCTGAAAATTAAGTGGTTAAGTGTCAAAACCCTAATTTTTAAAACTCTCTTGATTCAACCTTTGACCGATGATTTCACTGATCTAAACACCTCCAAATCAGCTGTAACTTTGGATTCCGCAACAAAATCACAATATCTCTCATCCTTGAAAATTTTGAAAAAAGTTGCGAGGACCGTGTGCACCCCGAGCGCCATTGTCCCCGACATTTTTTCTGAAATTTCGGGAGCTAGATCTTACTGTATTTTTCTGCTAAAATCCAGAATCTTGGCTGATTTTATCAATTCTAACACTTTCAAAATTAAAGTCAAAGTTGGTCTAGTGATTGCTTGGATTAGGGCTTATAATCATTCAAAAATTGTTGAAATTGAAATTTGTGTTAAAATTGTGTTTCTTACTGTCCTAAATCTGAAAAGTGTGTTGGCATTCATTCGAAATTTCAGTGTTCTATTCAAATTCTTGCAGTTCGTGACTTTTGAAATTAAATGTTTAATTGAAACAACTTTGATTTCTGCTTTCAAATTTGAATTTTGCATGAAATTGAGTCAACTTTTAAATTTCAAAGCCTGCATTGCTTTCAGTATTCCCTCTAAAATCATAAAATTCAAAATTTCAGTTTCCCTCTCTTTTTCAAAATTCAAATTTTGCATTTTTCAACAATCTTGGTAGGATTCAACTTTGAGATTGCAACTTTAATTTGGCCTATCTACAGATCGAAAAATCACTCAATTTTTTCAGATTAGCTTTAAAATCATCATAACTTTCATCCCTGAAAATTTCAAAAAAAGTTGCAAGGACTGTGTGCACTTCGTTCGCCACGGTCCCTGACATTTTTTCCGAAATTTCGGGAGATTGTCTTGATTGTATTTAACAGCTTAAATCTAGGAGATTGGCTGATTTTATTGAAATTTGCTACCTCTAAAATTCAAAATCTTCTCTCTCTCTTTAGTGCATGAGTTTTACAACAATAAGCCCTACTTACACTATTCCCGTTAGACGAAGCCTTAGAATTAAGTCTTTCCAAGGTTTAATTACTGAGGAGATGGAACCTAATTTGAATGGCCTTTTTAACGAGGACATGGGTAATTCCTCTAATCCTCTTAATGATGAAGAAGCTCTCCATGAGGTTTCTGTAGAAAAACTTTCGAAATTGGATAACCAATTTGATGATTTTCGACAATGGATGTCTCAAGAATACCCTGATAGTCAAGCTCTTTCATTAATTGAGGGTTTAAAACGTATGGTTCAAAGTGATAAGAATGGAATTGATATTTTGCGTGGTATTGCACACATTGTGGATTCGAATATGATGCCTATGAAGAGTTGTGCCGAAACTTTAGGTTATACACAACCTCCTACTCAAGTTAATCATTCTATTCCTTTGACAACTCCTATTGCTAGTATACCTACTTTTACATCAAACATAATGACTACTTCAATACAAGACATTCCACCTATGATCACCAGTCATGGGGGCAATCCTTCTTCTTCAATCAACCCTCTTCCTTCATTCAATCCAACTTCTTCACTCATTCCTTCAATGAGTGTTCCTGTTACATCTCCACAAATGAACATGATGCAAGGGGGCAATTCATTTAACCATTCCATTCCTCCTTGTAATGTTCCTCCTTTCCAATCATCTCCTATGACTAACTATCATAATGTCCCGCCACCTTACTCTCAATCAATACCTTCTTTCAATAACATAATACCTCCATCACAATCTAACACGTCTAATATGAACTCTTCGACTGAAGTGACCATTAACAATCTTGCACAAACTGTCTCTTCTTTACAGCAACAAATTGCCTCTATGAATCAATCTAAGTTTAGTGTGCCCACATTTGATGTTGCGAGCCCACTTTCTCTTGACGTTGTTCGAGCTATCCCCCCTAAGCATGTTGAAATCCCGCAGTTGGAGCTTTATAATGGTAAGGGTGATCCTCTAACACATGTTAAGACCTTTCAAACAATATGTACCGATTTTGCTTATGACCAAAGGTTGCTTGCAAAACTGTTTACTAGGACATTAAGAGATAAAGCTCTACAATGGTATTGCTCGTTGCCTTCCTATTCTATTACTTCTTTCGAACAACTTGCAAATGCTTTTATTCAACAATTTCAAAACAATATAGGTCCTAAAGTTACTTTGATTGATTTAATGCATTGTAAACAAGGTGTTAAAGAAAAAGTGACTGATTTCATTGGTAGATATAAGCATTTGTATGCTCAAATTTCTTTTCCAGTACCTGAAAATGATATTCAAAGAATCTTTATTTCTAATTTACAAAAAGATATTAGAGAAAAACTTCTGTTTTTTGAATTTACTTCTTTCCAACAGTTGTGCGCAACTCTTCACAATTATCAACTGACTGTGAGTCAAATGGAACAAGCAAATCCTATGGCTCCGAGTGATAAGGGTGATAGTAGTCAACAACCATTTGGGAAGTTTAAACCGAACAAAGAGTCCATTAAGTTCAATGAAAACATCATTAACAACAATGTGAATGCAGCATCAGGTGTGCCTCCTATTTCTAAGTTTTTCAAGAAAGAAAGAAAGTTTACTCCTTTGAATGAATCATTGCATAGTATTATGAATAAGTTATTGGAACAAAATGTGCTTACTCTCCCTCCTATAAAGCAAATAGATCCTGCAAAGATTAATTCACCCTATTTTGATAACAAATCTTTTTGTCAATTTCATCGTCAACCTGGGCATGATACTGAAAAATGTTTTGCTTTAAAGGGTAAAATTCAAGATTTGATTGATAATAATACTATCTCTGTTTCAGGTGTGAATGATAAAGGCAACACATCTGTAGCTCCTCCTAACCAGAATCTTAAGATTTTTACTGATCCATTACCTTCTCATACCTCTAATGTGATTGAGACTAATGATTCCTCTTTCTCACCTGATAGTCTTGTGTCTATGACTCCGAATGTAATTAACTTTCTTAGAGAACCTTCCATCACATTTGATTCCAGTGAAACTATCAGGGCACCTGATGGTCCTTTATATATAGTTGCAAAAGTCAAGAATACACCTTGCCGTGGAGTGTTTATTGATCCTTCTTGCATGGTTAATGTCATTACTGAAGAATTTCTTTTTACTTTGCAATTGAATCAAGTGATCTATGACAAAACAAATGTGGTTGTGAAATTATTTGATGCATGTTCTTCTCCTGCAATTGGTGCTATTACATTACCTATTGAGGTCCATAACAAACCCCTTGATGTGAGCTTTGCTATTATTCCATCATCCGAACAATTTCGTGTGATGCTAGGCTATCCTTGGCTATCTTCCATGAAAGCTATTGCTTCTCCTATTCACAAGTGTTTGAAATTTCCCCATAATGGTGAAATTGTTACTATCAATCATAGTCTCTTTAAACCAGCTGAAAGAACTTCTAGCATTCCTATTGATTATTTTTGGCCTAAACAATTCCAATCTCTTCCACCGCGAAGTGATCATCTTTTCAAATCTTATCAAAAGTGGAAAAAAGATATAATCCTATCTCTAAGTGAACCTAGAACACCCAAACTTGATATTCCTATCGTTCTTGAGAAGGAAGTTCTTCCTTTGAAAGATAAAACTAATGTCGTTCCTCAAGAAGATTCCCAACCCATCCCTATGAATGTGACTATGCCTATATCTAATAAACTTTCTAAAGGTAGACCTATACCTCCTCATCATGATGGACTTGGTCTCCTTCCTAAACCAAATATTCCTCCTTTATATGGAGCAGTTCCTCCTCCTTCCTCTTATGGAGAGAAGAGACCTTCGTCTTCTCCTATTGTTCAACCTAAGAGACCACAACCTAAACACCCAAGTGATAAGGATGAGAAAATTCCTCCTCCTCAATCTTCTCAACTTCCTACTAAGACTAGACGAAATCGTTCTGCATGTGAATGCCGACAAAAGCGTCGTCTTAGAGCTCAGGCAGCTGCTTCTCAAACTTTGCAATCCCCAAAAACACCTTCAGCTAGTATTATTCCATTTTCTCCTCAGCCGAAAATTGAGCCAAAATCTCCTAAACATAAGATGCATGATGGTCTTGATCCTGTGCGAGTTAAAGATCCTATTTTTATAAATCTTGATGATGATATAGATGAAAAAGTTATTCATGATGAAAATGTTATTCCTCTTTCTTCTGATAGTGAATATGAATATGTTGATGTTGATAACCATTTATCTAATGCATTTTCTAAAGCACTTATCCTAGCTCCTAGACAAGAACAACGTGGCTTGGAACATGAACATAGCCCTTGTTTGGATCTTGTGATAGCTCCATCTGCTGTGTTGGATGTTCCTCCTCTAGCGTGTTTCCTGCCTTCCTGAAATATTGATCAGCAAGATCGGGGGGTGGATGATGTGCTAGACTAGTTTCATTAGCATAGCACACTCTCTCCTCCTCTCTTGATCTCTTTTGTTACTTCCTCTATGTGTTATTCTTATTCTTCTATTTGTTGTCCTTAGTGTTGTCTACTTGAGGACAATGCAAAGCATTGAGATCTCTTTTGGTCTCTCTCATGTTGACTCAAAAGACACATGTGTTCCCTTCTTCTAGTTGACCTTCCTTGATTGGGGAATGAAGAAAAATTATGCATACATACATATGATATACATGAATTATCATACAACATACTGACCCCAAGGAAAGCGAAGTCACCTCGTGCTTTGTGTTTTGTGTCTATTATCCTTGGGTTTATCTCACACTTGGGGGCTAAATCTTTGTGATAACGTGCTCTTTTCCCTTCTCATTTCTTATGTGTATCACTACCTTAAAGCAATCACCCCCGATGAGGCGTGTGCGATCGCTTTAACATAGGGGGGCATACACCCCGTTCATATCTCTTCAAGATACTTGAAAATTTCTTGGTGAATTTAGCTTGGCCTTGAAAATTTTTGGTATTTTTCTTGCATGACTCATAGTGAGGGAACCTTACTACTGACAGTCATGGTTCTCCCTCGTGATCTTCCCGTTTACTTTGTCAATTGAAGTCGTCAGATCCTTAGTCCACTGGGGGCTTGGTGTATCTTGCCTCCTTGACGTGGTGAAAGTTTTTCAATGTTGTTTCCTTGTACTTTACCGGAAGTATGGGCATACGCTTATACTCCCGCTAAAGTGGGGGCTAAATGTAGCGTCCTAAAATTGTGATACTTGCAGTTTCGACTGCATTTGGGTCTTCACGATGGCGGCGCAACGTTGAACCTGAATGGAGACCCCAAAACCTATTTACGACATCAAAAACTGCATATTTCTGCACCTTGGCCTGATCCTTCCTTGCACCCTGCTGTCCCGGGAGGTGGGACCATGGCGCCCAGTGCCCTGGTCCCTGGCCCTATTTTGGGCCCGGTCTCTTGTTGGGCATCGGGTCTTTAAGTTTGCAATTCAGAAAACAATGCTTCTAGGTCGGCCTAAGGTCGGAAAAATCAGTCTCCTAACCCTAATTAACAAGTATATAAACTAATTTTCCTCTCCTAGAAAGGGAGGAAGGAAGTAAGCAAGAGCAAGATGCGGAAGCGATATTCAAATATTCAAACATTCAAGCATTCAAGCATTCCTTCAGCAATTGAGCATTCTAGGTCTCCATTCAAGGCTAGGTGTTGCATTCAAGACAAGGATTCAACCATTGAAGAGGAGATCACCTACAACATACAACATACAACATACATTACACCTTCTCATGTAAGAATACAAACATTCTTACAACAAGGTATCAGTACTTGTTTACATTACAAACATTTACATTTACAACATTCTCATTTCTTGGTTAATTCCAAAACCGGGGTTTGACCTGAAGGAAAACCCCTAATCCCTAACCCCCCAATCGTCCTCTCTTTTCTGTGTGTAGGTTACAGGTACGCGGCTGTAATTGAAGATCTGGAATCCTGCGGTAGAGACGAACAGATCCCCCTTCGTTTCATGGATGTTTTGGAGGACCATGTGCACTCCGGGCGCCATCGTCCTGTCAAATTTCGCTCAAATTTGCAAGACAACATCATCTCAACATTTTACTGCTAATTTCAGGTCCGTAGCTTCATCCTGTGTCCCTATCTCCGTCTACAAGTGAATCTTTCTCACTTTACATGCATTCCTAGTTCAATCATTCTATCTACATTCTTTACAAAAGAGGGTATCCTTGATGTCTTAACCCTTGAAACTCATTTAGAATCCAGTCTTGCATTGTGTGAGATTGGATCTTGTGGGTTTCAACCCCTCTTTTGAATGTAAAGTCTCTCCTAAGTGAAAACCGTCAACCCTAGTGACCTCCCTTGCTCTCTCCTTGGAGTGGGGGAACACCTAGGGTTCGATTTTCCGCTTTACAGCCGGGATTGGTAATTATGAGGCTATGCTTGTTCAACACTTCTTGAGAGGTTTGAATGACGCATCAGTGGAGGAGTAAGGGTGTTTGAGCCACCTTTAGTGGAGATAGCCATGACGAAGGCTAGATTGGTTGAGCTGAACCTTAGCCGTGCACTTGGTGGTCAGTCAAGTGTGCAGATAGGGAGTGCACCTTCCAGTGGGAATAGAGCTTGGGGGAATAAGTCCCAGTCAGCTGCACCATTTAGGACTCCTCAGGCACCCACTAAGGGTGGACAACAACAACAACAACAACCATTGAAACCAAAACAGTTCCAGGGCCCGCAGGGTGGCAACTCTTAGTATAGGAAGAATAGGAACTGGCAAAGGGGCAAACAAGACCCTACAAGGCAGTCCTCGCAGAGTGCATCTTACGCCCCTAGCCAGGGAAGTTTCTAGCAGTCTAGTGGGCCGACAGGTAATAGAGGACCAGGTAGAGGAGCTTGCTTCTCTTGTGGGTAGTTTGGTCACATAGCTGCGCAGTGCCCTCAGTGTTTCCACAATACAGGTAGTCAGAGGCCATCAACATCAGAGCCTATAGTGGGAGATGCAAGGATATCCCATAGAGTGTTTGTAGCGGTGGATGACCGCCAAGCTGATCATCAGGGTACACTTATTGAGGTAGCAGGTATGTTGCATGGAATCCCTATCTCTGTACTTTTTGATTCTGGTGCTTTGGATTCTTTCATTTCTTCATCCATTGTGGAGCGGTGCGGACTCACGTCTGCTAAGCAGGCGGATAGGTGGCAAGTAGAGTTGGCTACAAGTGTCTGTGTTTTTGTAGATGCCTTTATTCCCAGTAGTGAGTTGGACCTAGGAACCATAGTTACCTTAGTTGACCTTCGAGTCATTCCTTTGGGTTCTTATGGAGTTGTGTTGGGGATGGATTGGCTATCATCTCACAGTGCTCGTGTGGACTATCGTAAGAAGATAGTGGAGTGTTTAGATGACCTTGGCAAGGAAGTGGAGATTGTTGGAGTTCAGAGACTGATATCCCTACGTATGATCTTCGCTATGCAACTTAAGTGGTGCATGCGTAGAGGGAGTTAGCTTTTTGCAGTTACTCTTGAGGATGTGGATGAGTTAGAGAGTCAAGAAATCACTCTTGATAGTCACCCTATTCTTCGAGAGTATGTTGATGTGTTTCCATTGGATATTCTTGGTATGCCTCCGAAGTGAGACATAGACTTTCACATTGATTTGGTTCCAGATGCAGAACCTATTTCGAGAGCTCCATATTAGATGACTACTCAGGAGTTGAGTGAATTGAAGTTGCAGATAGAAGAATTGTTGGCCAAGGGATTCATTTGTCCTAGTGTTTCCCCTTGGGGTGTGCCTGTTATCTTCATTAAGAAGAAAGATCATTCTCTTCGGTTATGCATTGATTACTGACAACTGAATAAGGTAACCATCCAGGATCAATATCCATTGCCTCGTATAGATGATCTTTTTGATTAGGTAAAGGGAGCCCAAGTGTTCTCTAAGATTGACATGAAATTTGGATATCATCAGTTGCGCATTCAGGATGTAGACATTCATAAGACAATGTTTCGTACTCATTATGGTCACTACGAGTTCAGAGTGGTGCCATTTGGGTTGACGAACGTGCCTTTAGTTTTCATGAGCCTCATGAATGGGGTTTTTCGCACCTACCTTGATCGTTTCAACATTTTATTCTTGGATGAAATTCTAATTTATTCTAGAACTATGGAAGAGCATGAGGGTCAATTACGTCAGGTATTGCAGTGGTTGAGGGAGAATCAGCCTTATGCCAATTTGGCGAAGTGTGACTTCTTCTAGTCTGAGGTGAACTATCTTGGTCATGTGGTTCTGGGAGAAGGCATATCCATGGATCCTTCAAAGATCCAAGCCATTGTTGATTGGCCAGTGCCGACCAACGTTTCAGAAGTTAGGAGTTTTATGGGTTTGGCCGGATATTACCGTCGCTTTGTTCAAGGCTTTTCCCGGATAGGACACCCAATTACTTCTCTTCAGAGGAAAGGGAATAAGTTTGTTTGGTCAGAGCAGTGTGAGGCAGATTTTCATACCTTGAAGGAACTCCTAGTCAGTGCTCTAATTTTGGCAGTTCCTGATCCATCTAGAGATTTTATGATATGCACAGATGCCTCTTTGGAAGGTATAGGTGCAGTGCTTATGCAAGATGGACATGTGGTTGCTTATGAGTCTCATAAACTCAAGAACCATGAGTTGAACTATCTAGTTCACAATTTAGAGTTGGTAGCTGTAGTTCATGCTTTGGTTAGATGGTGGTATTTCCTGTTAGGGCGTCGGTTTGAGCTGCATAGTGATCACCGCAGTCTGTAGTATATATTCACACAGCCGAACTTGAATGCTCGATAGTGGAGATGGATGGAATTCTTCTGCGAGTATGATTTTGAGGTTTGTTATATTCAGGGGAAAGAGAACATGGTGGCAGATGCTTTGAATCGTAGGCGGCATGAAGTTTCAACATTGTCCCTTGGAGTAGACTTGAGAGAGAGGATTCTTGGAGTTCTTTCTCAGGATACTTGGTATTAGGATGTTAGAGCCGTGATAGAGTCCGGAAGGCCTTTAGAGGGTAGATTTTTTGGATATAACCTTGAGGCAGATGGACTTCTTCGCCAACTTGGATGGATTTATGTACCTCCTTTGGAGGGTCTTCGTGTTTTGATCATGATTGAGGCCCATCGTGCACCTTATTCAGCACATCCAGGTGTCAAGAATATGCACGTATATCTTAGACAAATTTATCATTAGGCTGGTATGAAACATGACATTGCTGATTTTGTGTCAAGATGTTTAGAATGTCAGTGAGTGAAGGCAGAGCATCAGCACCCGACAGGGCTTTTACAACCTAATTTGGTACCGGATCGGAAATGGGATATCATTTCCATGGATTTCATTGTTGGGTTGCCTGTCTCTTTGTGTCGTCACAATGCCATCATGGTCATAGTTGACAGATTGACAAAGGTTGCTCACTTTGTTCCTATTCGAGCTTCCTATACGACATCAGTGGTGGCATGAGTCTTCTTGGAAGATGCAATGAGATTGCATGGGATTCTGAGGTGGTTCATCTCTGATAGAGATCCTGTCTTTACCTCAGCATTGTGGACCTCACTTCAGCATGCTTTGGGGACTCAGTTGAACTTTAGTTCAACTTATGACCCAGAGATAGATGGTCAAACTGAGCAAGTGAATCAGGTTTTGGAGGACATGCTTCGCATGTATGTTATGGACCAACAGTCACGATGGGAGGTATATCTATCTAGTGGAGTTTTCTTATAACAATGGATATCATAGCTCCATAGGTATGTCCCCCTTTCAGGCATTGTATGGTCGTTCTTACCACACACCTTTGAGTTGGGATTGGCTAGAGGATAGGTTGCTTATAGGACCAAATATTCTTCTAGAGATGGAGCATTAGGTTGAGCGTATTCATGAGCATTTGGTAGCTGCACAGGATAGGTAGAAGAAGTATGCAGATGCTCATAGGGTAGATCATCGGTTTTCTATTAGCGACCATGTATTTTTGAGAGTGCGTCTGCGGAAGAGTCAGATCCGTTATGGAAAGGGTTCTAAGTTGGTGCCTCGGTTTGTTGGCCCTTTTGAGATCCTTGAGAGGATAGGACCTGTTGCCTACCGTCTTGCCTTGCCACCGAGTCTATCCCGCATCCACGATGTCTTTCATGTTTCAGTTCTTCAACCTTATCATCCTAATGTGACACATGTTCTTGATTGGAACTCTTTGTAGGTCGAGGACGGGCAACTTGCCATGGAGCTCGTGCGCATTCTTGAGCGTCAGGATTTGATCCTCAGGGGTCATACCATTGACTAGGTAAGGGTCCTATGGGACCCAAATGATGAGACCTCAGCGACTTGGGAGGATGCAACGAAGATGAGAGCTGTATTCTTATTTGTTTTAGGCTTCCAGGAGTAAGCCTAGTTTTGGGGGGGAGAATGTAGTACCTCTCCTCATTTGAACTCATTAGACTCATATTTTATTATTGTTTACTTTCAGTGGATACATTACCATGATGTGTTATTCAGACTTATATGACATTATTTCATGCTTTATCTGGATATGAGATGCATAATTTATTAGCAGTATTTCAGTACTTGTGATTTATGGCATTTTATGGATTATTGCTATATACTGACACTTTACTTTATCTATGCAATGTGAAATTATATGTTGTGTGTCCGCGAGTGTATTGGATGCAAGGGGACAATTTTCCTTCACTCACTCCGGTGAGACAAGGAACGTCGCGATTCTCCTTCATCGATGTGCATGCCGTGTTTTTTATATTGTATATATGCATGTGTGGTTCGGTGATGCAGGATATTGCAGGTACAAGTACCGGGTAGGTAAGGGGTATCGTCTCCATCTGGCTTCACAAGTCTGAGCATGCCTTAAATTGTTTGATGGAAGTGGAGGAGGTAGTAGTTGACCCTATTTTAACTAGTTACACTCTTGTGAGTGTCGTTTGTTGGTCGTCCTGTCAGTTTGTTCAACCCTCGTGTATTGTCGTTTGACTTTTTCTGAGTCTTTGCTTGGGGTTTGTTCAGTTTGTGTGTTTTAGTGGATTTAATTAATTAATTAAATTTATGGAGTTATCTCATAGTTAGTATTTTTGAATTATGTATTTTATGCATTGATTATAAATTTAAATAATTAAAAAAAGTTATTAAATTAAGTTGCAAACTGCATGATATTAGAAATATATTTTATTTAAATTTTAGTGAAAAATAAATTAGATTAATTTCATTTATTGTTTCCTAGAATTTTAAATAAATAAAAGAATAAAAGAATAAATTAGAATTAAAGTATTGCTTTAATTCCTTTTTTAGGAAATCAATTAATTTGCATGAAAAAAAAAGAAAATAAAAAAACGATTTTTGTTTATTGCATGTTAATTTATTCCTTTGTGAGGAATTAGAAAAGAAAAATAAAATTACTTTTTAATTACTAAAATTAAATATGAGGGTTTTTGGGAAAAATATATGCAACCTAGAATTTTAGTTTAAAAGGGGAATATATCTTTTTATTTTGGAAGTCACGGGAAAGTGGCAGAGATTTTGGTGAAAATTTTTTATTGGAAGCTTAGATTTTGGTGAAGAAAAATTATTGGAAGCTTGTTGAAGGATTGAATCTCTCTTACAAAGTTCTTCCAAGAAAGCTATACCAGGTTGGGTGGCTTCTTCTGGTTGTTTTTAAAGAAAATATTTTATTTCTTCCCTCTTTTTGAATGATGTGTGTTAAAAATATTTGTCAAATCTAAAATTCTTTCTGGTTATTTCTTGTTCTTGGCTAAAGTCCATTCCTGAAATTAGTTTGTAGTTTATGGAAAGAAGTTATTTCTTGGGTGTTTGTAGATTAAAATTTTGAGAAAATTGGGAAAAGGTAATATCACAAATTTTTCCAAGATTTTTATTGTGCATGAAAATTGCAAGATTTGGGAGAAATGGGATTTACTAGAGAAAATATTCCCTCTTGTTTAATTTTGTTTCGATATTTGGCTATGGCAGTCGTTTTTAGTATTTGTGCATCTCTGTGTAATTATTTAGTAATAAATTTAATTTCAATTAAATTTATTGGGTTATTTAAGTTTTGGGGAAATTGTTTTATTTAATTATTTTTGAAAAAAAAAAATTGTATTAAATAAATTTGTGAGAAATGAATTTTTATTGGAAAATGAAATTTATTATATTCTGATGCTATTGTAAATTTTATATATATATAAATAAAATAAACTTTCGGTAGTTACTACCGACGGTAGTACAGCTACCGCAAGGTAGTAGTCGTACCAACGGTAGCACTTGGTACTGCAAGGTAGCAGTGCTACCTATGGTAGCACTTGCTATCGTGTGGTAGCACTTGCTACCGTAAGGTAGCATGTACTACCTACGATAGTACTTGCTACCGTGTGGTAGTAGGGGAGTATATATATGTGTGTGTGTGTGTGTGTGTGTGTGTGTGTGTTATTGTGGGCATTATGTTATTTAAGTATTATTTTAATACTGTGAAAATTAATTCACGTGTTTACATATATTTTGTAATATGATTATAGGTATATGATATATATATTCATATAATTATATATATATATATATATATATATATATATATATATATATATATATATATATAATTAATTAATTAATTTAGAATTTGGTTATTTCCAAAAAAGCTTATAATTTAAGATTCTATATTTATGCTTGGAAATACATTAGGAGATTAATTTTAATGTGGTTTTATTTAACCTTATTGGACAAATGACAACATGGATTTCCTTGTATTAATATAGTTGTATTTTCTTATTTTCTGGAAAATCTTTAATTGCAAGTATTTTATGCTTTTGGTTGTTTAAAGAAAAGATTGCCTGTATTAGGATCTTGTGTAAGTGGTATTTGCAGTCAAGCTTAATTTCATTGCAATTCTGGGTGAGTTGTCATTATGTCATATGTTGGTATACCCCTTGGTCAGGTGTTGTTGTATAACCTCGTTGATGTGAGCCATTGTGTGTTTTGTTCCAAATGGTCAATCCTGGGTTAGTGATTGTGTATCCTTCACCTGTGGTTTGTCGGGATTAGATATGGCTGTCAGTTTCACCATAGAGTTCTCATAGAGAGACCTTTCCTGTTAGTGTCCTATGAGAGAGAGTGGTTTTTGAGCGGGGGCCACACTCGAAGTGGATGGCAGGATAACCCCTCGAAAGTCAGTTAAGAAGTGATAACATAATAATTGATTAGGGGGTGGGTAGTTAAAATATTAATTAAGATAATGTGCCTCGCACATGGTTGGGTGCTTGTATAGGCTTAGGATGTGGTGAGAAGGCCTGGAATGGAAAACCTGGCACCTTGTCTTCACGAAAGGATTGGTAGCGTCCGCATGAGGCCTAGATGGAGCCGGAGGTTCGGGAGAGGTTACCAGGACAACCCAGGATGGGGGCCGGGACCTATGGAGGCCTACCAGGGTAACCACCTTAAGCCATGCAATGACACTCTCTCCTTAGAGTCACTAGTGTTTGTGAGTTGAGTCACATGGATGTTTGTGGAGTCATGTATTTCTTTCATACTTGTCTTATTTTGCTTGCTTGAGGGTCTTCTACTATCTCCTAGCATGGTGGGGTGGTTCCATTTCGGGATCACATGGTCGGGTGGTAGTGCCACTTCCCATCAGATGTTTTGGATTGTATCTTTAGGCAAGGAAAGGCTTCGTTGGTGTTTCTTGGTTCATGGTTCATGTACCAACTCTTGTTCGTGATCATTGTTCAGTTGAGACCTTGTGCTCATTATATCGGAATTTTATGTAACCTTGATATTGTAACTTTTGGATTCCGTGGTATTTTTTGGAAGCCATGTATTTATAGATATTGTAATATTATATCGGTGGAATGTATGTTAATTCAGTTGCTTTGATCTTTTGTATAAATGAAATATGGATTAATAAATGCATTGGAATACTTTGGTTCTTTCATTATGGAATTTAGATATATGTGTAGGTTTAATCTTAAGCATTTAATTTATCTAATTAAATGGACAATTTGATTAACCATGGTGTTAATATAATTTGTAAATTAATCTTCGTTGGTAACCCTTAGGAAATCATGTGTTAGACTTCGGCTATGGTATTAAACGTGCTGTTGTTATAATTGATGCACTTAATCTTTAAAAAAAAAAATTTCACCCTTTAGTTGCCTAGTTGTGTTGTTTTCCTTTAGGGTTCCTGGTGAGGCATTACATTGCCTCTAGCCCAGATGATCTCCCTACTAGCTCAGGGATGGCGGAAAGTAAGGTGCGGTCGAGAAGGTGTCGGGCCTCTCCCAAATCCTAAGAAGTGATCCCTAATGACATGATAGTTGTTGTGTTTCTTTCTGGTTTATTTTATTGTTACTTGTGGTTCTGAATGGTTTACCGTGATACTTAAAACTGCTTAAACTTTTTTTCTGACATAAGTTACACAGACATTTGGGTGATTAGGTTAACATTTTATCTAGCTTAGATATGTTATTTCTGTTTCTATCTCGGTGGTTTTCTTTATTTCACTCTCTGCTCTGAATTGATTGCATCTTTAGAAATTTTACATTATTTAACAGGTCCCGCTTGTGGGTAAAGCAGATAATTTTGTGAAAACAAAACTCCCTACAGTAATTTTCAAATTTGGGCTTTCTACGGTGAGCTATAGCTCCTTCCTTATATATATATATATATATAAACACACACACACACACACACACAGAGGCATAGATGATATATACAAATCTATCTAAATGTATAGGCAGAGGGAGGCAGGGTTGGCCGCTACTATTATTAATTCTCTGAGAATGGTTTTAAAGGCCTGGGACTGAGACTCATTTAAAAAAAAATAGTAGACATATCTCACAATGAATGTCTGGCTAATTCTGAATATCAATTTATATAATCATCTTTCCTTCTTTCGGTTATGCTTGGTTCTGGTATAAGGGTGAATAGTTGTTTTAAAATCTTTTCTGATGACTCAAATAGGCTAGTGGGAAGGAAAAGGAATCTGTTTATAAAATTAAAATAGGATTGAAACTTGTTGTGAGGAGTGATATGAATTTAAACTCTTTTAGGGGGATAGATTTTCCTTTCCTCTTAGATCCATGCTATGTTATTTCTTTGTTTGACTTTATATTAAAGATGATAGCCTGTAGCTTATAGGCTGTGTTAATGATTTGGGTAGGGCTACTTCCCACAATGCTATTGTAACCTGGGTAATCTTTCATCTTGTAGTCAACATCAAAATGACTTTTGTGTTGTCTCAATATAAAAGATACCTTGGTTGTAGTAGCAGTTGTGGAAAATGTTAGGCAAGCCAGGTTATCTAAAAGTTGTATGTTTATTGGCTAACAATTCATGAAGTTGTTTGCTTTAGAGTAGTGTTGAGAGTTTATTGCAGGTATCTAAGATAGCAAAAAGTCTGGGTGTCCAGATAATTGAGGAAAGGCTTCAACGAAAGGGATGGCAGAATGTTGATAGAAGCAGCCCCTCGAGGGATGACCATCGCTACAAAATGTGTTAAGCATCTGGGCCTGCAGGTGTATGCTTAGTTCAGAAAGATAGATTCAAATGGTCATGATTTAATCATAAACGTTGTTAAGTTGTCATGATGTAATCATAAATGGTCATTATCTAACTGGACTTAATGTCTTGGGTAGGGCCGAAGGTTTTCTCCTCTCCACTCTTTCCTACCGGCGCCCACACTGAGTGGAGAATGTAATGCAATTTTGTTTATAATCTAATAAAATATTCTGACTTTGACCTTTTATCGATCAAAAAAATAAATAAATATAATACAATGTATAATATATAATCTAAAAGTTAAATTATTATTTGTACAACAATGCCCATCTCATTGCCTAAAGATGCTGGAAAATTTGTAATTTTCAACTTGATTTGCAAAATTAACTCTTTGGCCAGTGAGTGAGGATGATACCTATCACGTACAAATTAACAAATCATCAGATTGATTTCCATGTTTTTGACTCAATACATTTTTTGGAAGGTACGAAACTGCATGAATGGGCAATGTTCACACTTTTTCCTTGCACTGTAAGAGAAGTGACAGTAAGAAATAGAAAACCGTTTCCACAACCTTTCTCTAGAAAAAGGATGTTTAGAACAATGTACGAACATCCATCAAAGCCTATTTTAAATGTGCTTTTTCACAGATGCTGTATACAAAATGTGGAAGCATACACAAAGCATAGGAACTGTTTGACAAAATGACTCAAAAAAATGTAGTTTCATGGACTGCGATAAATGTAGGATATGCGCATAGTGGTTTTCTCCACGAAGCTCCAATGATTTTCAAAGAAGTTCCCAAGAGAACTAGGATTTCATGGAATGCAATGATTTTGGGATATGCACAGAATGGATTTGTTGCAAAATCCTTGAAAACATTCAAAGAATGCAATTGATCTGTGTAAAGCCAATCTTCGCAACATTTTCCAGCATCCTTCTAACTTGTTCCAAATTGGAAACTTTGGAACAATGCATCTATCTATGTCAAAGCATGATGAACGGGGATGTTTGTTAGATGTTTAAGCTGCAAACACCCTCGTAGACATGTATGCAAAATGTGGAAGCACAGGCAAGGATGTGAATTGTTTGACAAAATGCCTCAAAGAAATGTCATCTCATGGAACACAATTATTGCAGAAAATGCACAAAATGACTTTTACAAGGATGACGTTGTTATACTAGCCCCCTTACTAAATCCTTTCCAAATAAAATTGAGGACAACCATTAGAACTCCGAAATGCAGAAACACAAAAGGCATGAGTGGTGGGATCATCTTACCATGGTTGGATATGCAGGTGTTGCTATGATAGTCCCCATCCTATTATGTTGTCTTCGTAAGTTCTCTTCCCAACCAGCAACAGGGCGAAAAAAATCAACCCCAAAACCAGCTGAACAAATCTAAATGTCAAGATGCAGTCACAAAAATGTATTATTATCGAGTGCAGGGTGAAATCCTATGTGTTTGAGTTCTCTATATTCCAGGCACAAAGCGCAAGATCGCAACAACAATGGACCAGACAAACTGCACAGGGGATATTAGACAAGTTGTATTGGGCCCTAATCTTGGTTTGGTAGCAACACGAATAGCAACAACATGCAAACCCCATCAAATAGAGCAGTGCAACATAGATCCCTTTGCTTACACAACACACTGCGTCAAGTTCCAAGATTCAGTCTTTCCATACAAGAATAAAGTTGAATTAAGAGTGGCCCCTGAAGATGCAAAGTTCACGCCATGCTTAAAATTGGACCCCATCGATATGAGATCTAGATCCACCAATCCATATCCCAAACCCCAAGCTGCAAAATTTCAATACATATTAACAACAAAAGGTTTGAAACTACGAATTTGGTACTGAAAAACCTAAAATCAGAGGAAATTCTTACAAATGAAGTAGATCGACAAGCGACCGTTACTGTAGCAAGTGGCAGGACGGGCAAAATAGTGAAGGCCGTTAGGAGGAAACTCTGAGGCTTCCCGTCCTGGCCTAGCCACTTGATTTTCTCCCACATCTAACATGGAAGCTTCGAAGATGAAAAATGGAGGTTTGCATTCCCCTGCCTCTGCCTCTGACGAACAATTGATCTTATTTCAAAAAAATGAAAATGGGGGAAAGTACCGATGGTCATGATCTTTGTGATCATCTTGCAACTCGCCAGACACATTATGTACCATTTATTTGCAAAATCAGCCAGTGCATCTCATATAAGAGACCCTTTCATGTAAAAATATTCTTTAACTATGAGTAATTTAACTTCAATCTTATAGGGATTTATGGATTCTAAGATTTTAAAGATAACTACAATTATATTTTCATATATTTTCAGAGCTAACTCTCATTGACACAATATTCGTTTTGAATATAAGGATACATTAATATCATTACTTATTACATCACTTAAATTTTCATCTCCCCATAAAGTAAAATACTTAAACCAAAGATATAACATACTAATAGATTCCCCAATGGTTATAAGCTATCTATAACTATAAAATAGATGCTTAGGTGATTCATAGATTACCATACTTAATGATATACATATCAAATGGGCACCTAATGTAAGTTTAAATCAAGATTACTCTATTGAATCAATTTAAATGATATCATCAATTTTAATCGTATATTCTTATAAATTTTTGCCTATAACTAATTTCTCTATTGAACAACTACTAACAGTTACTTGTGACAACAACCTGGCAGAGCTGGGGAAAAAAGTGAAGGCCCTATTTGATAATGTGTAGGTTGGAGGCTGTGGAAATTAAAATAGATGATGTTTCTAAATTTGTGTTGAATGCGATGCACTTTTCGGCAACCACTCTGTGCCTTCTGCAGGAAAGTTCTTCCAAAGGCAAAGGCAAGGATGACGAGGACTACAAGGCCCTATTCAAATTCCTCACAAAGGAATGGGAAAGAAAGCTCCTCCCAAGAGGAGCCACAGAAAAAAGAAATGAAATGTCTCCATGCTGCGTAAGTCTGGTTTTTTGTCTACTCCTAGCAGCCTGCAGGCAGATAGCTTTAGTTTATGTTTTTATTTGAACCTTTATGCTTATTGCCCTGCGTGGCAAATGTCTAAAACTTTGTTTAATACTCTTTTATATGTGTTGAACTTACGTAGAATGATCATAGTTTTTGATAGAGGTAAAGGGCTGTAACTCTGCTGTTAATATGCTAACAATGGTTCTGCCACTATTTTCCTTGTTCCAATGGGTTAGCCCCTTGTTTTTTGGTTGCTTTTAATATAAAAAATAGTTACTTGTAATTAAATTCAACACTTTTAATTATCACCTCACATTTTAATAATTTTTTTAGAAAATCAACTGTAACTATTGCACAATGATCTCCATTTGAAATAAATATTTCCTTGCTCACTTTTTCTTTCAGGAAATCTTTTTCCAGAATGCCTTTGTTGTTTCTCCCTCCTTTAATGTATAATTTTTGTGCCCTAAATGCAGGGTAACTGTAGATATTATTTCTCCTTCTTATTGGTCTCCCAGTGACTTTTATTTATCATATGGTGGAGAACAAGTCTTCCACTTAACTACCTCTTAATAACATTCCTTCATTCCTTTCATATATCCCATTTCTCAATTAATGAATTTTGTTTCTATTATAGAATGATTCCCTTGTTTAAGTTAAAATTTATGCTTTTAAAAGCACGCATACTCTAACTCTTCTATTTCTTTAAGGAGAACTACTTTTAGTTCTATTCAATGTATTTACTTTATTCTAATTACTTTCTTTATTTATCAAAAAGGGCCATACATTATTAAATGCATGATTCATTTATAAAATATAAACATTCTCTTAGCAATTATAAAAATAAAAATAAATAAATAAATATTCTTTATATAAAAGAGAATGAAACATTGTTTTATAATAAAATAAAATAAAGTAATGTATGTACGTATGTATTCATTTGAATTATCTTATTTTCAATAACAATTATATATATATATATATATATATATATATATATTAATTATAATTATTTTATAATAATACTTATAGTATAAGGTCGTGACAATTGATGTGTGGGATTCGACATCTATTGTGCAAAATTCAGTGTTAAAATGTTTTGTTGAAGTATTTGCAGTTATGCTTTTGTACAAGAGTTGCTTTTGTACAAGAGTTTGTTATGATTGGATTTTCTGGATTGAATTTCGACTGATTGTGTTGGTAGGTGTTCTAGTTGATATTAGCTTGTTTTTTATGGTGAGGACAATTGGAAGCTTTATCTGTATGGTCTAGGTGTTGCCTATTTTGGTTCAGACTCTTTCAGTGCATGTGTTGGGATATGTTATTGAAGTTAGATATATATTCCTCGGTTCGATGATTTCGTGTGATGTATTCTATTGGTTCGGTGTTGCTCAGTTTAGGTCTGGTTTATGTTCTACATTTTATATTTTGGTTCGGTTGAATATCCTGATTCAAAAATATGTGTACACGTTACAATCTATCTTTTGGTTGACCCAGTGAGAATGTTTTATTCCTGTTCGATATATATATATATATGATGATGATGATGATGATGATGATGATGATTTGTTCAAAAGAATATACAGATAGAGAGATATATGTGTGAGTGTGTGAGATGCAAGTGAATTGGATTCGGTAGTAAGCATGTTTTACTTGATGTAAGGATGTTGATGTAATTTGAGTTGCTGTGTCAGATAGTATTGTAGTGCAAAAGTGGCAGCGGATGTAGTCGCAGTAATCCGGAAGATTTGGTGATCCAGATATCTTAGAAAGGTCAAATATTGTGCTTTAACAGTGACTATAAACAACATATGGAGATGCTTTTGTTCATACAATTCTTTTCTTGAAAGTTGTAAATCTGTATCTTGCCCTGATGCAGTTAGCTTCAAGTTTGCAAGTCCTCTTTTGTATCTTGCACCATTGTTGGCATTTGCATGAAGATTGCATTAATGAAATGTTATGTTGTCATTGATGTCAATTAACCGGTAATGATATTGTTGTAATGTTGTTTTGTAACCGGTAGGAAGAGCTAGTGAAAGGAAACTGTAATCAGTAGGTAAGTTTGTGGAGTGAACCAATATTGCTAAGTATTGGAGAGTTGAACTGGTAAACCCTACCTGTTGATTTGATAAACCCTAACCAATTAAGTTTGGTGAATTGGTTTTATTGGTTTATGATCTGATGGTGAGCGGTAATGATTATGACACGTACGCATATTGTATGAAGAGAGTTTCAAAGTATTTTTGGCGCGTTGAGATAACAATTTTCATCTTGGGAATGAGCAAGTATATTGCATGTAATGCAAAGCGCGTGATGAGTTACTAAGTTCGATGAAGCGGTGATCAAGGAGCAGTCAAGACTTTCTTGAATGACGTGTAGAGATTGTTATGTAATCCAACGGTCATACTTGAACCGACTTGTTTTTAATCTCTATGTGAATTAGGTTTTTGTTGTGTTACCGACCTAGTTGATTTGTTTATAAGGTCGATGAGTTGTTTAGTTTCAGAGTTGGCAAATTTTTAGTTGAGTGTGTAGTTGCCGGACCAGATGATGTATCTGCAGTTTGAGTAAAGGAAGATAGGAACATGAAAATGATCTTAACAACAAGTGTAGTGCTATTCAAACATATCAACAAACTCCTATTGTTTTCTAACAATTACAACAGTAAAATCCTCTAACCAGGTAAGCTCTAACAAGCTTGGTGCTATTCAAATCCTCTAACCAGTTGGTCCATTAGCTTGGATTTCAAATCCTCTATCGAGGTTACTCCTCACAAGGTATTGCTTCTAACAAGGCATTATAGTCAATTCCTTAATCGGGTGGTCCCTAACAGGATTTGTTCTTAACAAGACTTTTTGTAAAGCCTTAACAAGCTTGGCTCCTAATAGGGTGAACTTCAGAAGAGTTCAGATAGTTATCTTGTGAGTCTCATCTCACCGTTTTTTCCCATTTGGGTTTCCACGTCAAAAATATTGTGTCAAGTGGTGAATGTTTTTGTGGTTATGTTTCTATGGTTGATTTTCTTAACTACTTAATCCACTTTGATAAGTCATGATAACCAAAAATAATATGAAATGAAGTTTTACTTATGTCAGTAAAAGTATTTGGATGTTTGTGAGTTTCAAGTTGTTTACTGTTAATCTGTTGTAACAATCAACCGGTTTAACTTGACAATTTTATCTTGACAGTTATATTGCATTGATAGTTCTAAGTTTACTTTGAGAGGTTGATTTTGAGATTGGTGAAGTTTATTAGTTTTTTAATCTACTGATTCACCCCCCATCTCAGTAGTTGACCGGATCCTTATTCTTTCATCATACCATCAATTGGTATCAGAGCATCCCAGGTCCTTTAAGGTCTAAGCCTAACAACTTGAGGTAAAGATCTTGTAGAACATGATGAAGAAGGAAGGTCCGAAGTTTAATAGAGAGAACTATAGGATATGGAGTGATAGAATGAAAATTTATATCAAGAGTCTTGGAAATCAATACTGGTAACATGTTGGTACTCAATATGTTGCACCTAGTGGGATTATGACTGATGATTAGAAGAAAGAGCAACAAGAAAACAATCAAGCACTAGAGGCTATTATCAGTTCTTTGTCTGATGCAGAGTATGTAGATGTTCATGGTCTGGAGACTGCATATGAGGTGTGGAAGAAAATTGAAGAGATTTATGGCGGTGATGAGCATGTGAAGATTGCCAAGGATGAGAGTCTAAGAGGAAAGTTTGATGACATGCAGATGGTTGAAGGTGAGAATATCCAACAGTATGGTCAAAGGATAAAAGAGATAGTTGGTGAGATTAAGAGTGGTGGTGGTAAAATGGATGATACCACAGTGGTTAGTAAGGTATTGAGAACCCTGCTACCGATCTACGCTATTTGAGTTGCAGCCATTCAGGAGTTTAAATCTATTGACAAAACTAAGGTAACTCTTGACTCCATCATTGGTAAGCTTACTGCTTTTGAATTAAATGGTTATGATGGTAGTGTTTAGAAATCTAAATCAACATTTAGAGCTTCTATTTCTAACCCATCTATGAGGAAAGTAGAGATGTCAATCACAGTTACGAATCTAGATCCAGCAGAGAAGTTGATGATGAAGACAGTTTGGTTGAGCTTGAAGCATTGTTGGCCAAGCGATTGCCCAGAGGTATCGGTAAATAGAGAGGTAAATTACCTTTGAAATGTTTTGCATGCAACAAGATTGGACACATAGATGCTAACAGTCCTAATGGTGATAATGGGCACAAGCGAGAGAAATTCAAGAAGTACAAGGAAAAAGGCAAAAGAGATTGTCTTATTGCAGTTGATGGTGGTATCACTGATGAGGAATCTGATGGTGATGTCAATGAAGACATTTTGTTTTTAAACATTAAAGAAGAAACATTTGATCAAAAGGCTTTAGTTTCATGCATGGGTAATTTCTGATGATTGGATCATTGATAGTGGTTGTTCACATCACATGACCAGAGCAAATTTCTTTCTTTGAAGGAATTTGATGGCGGAGTTGTAAGATTTGGTAATGTCTCAGCATGCATGGTTAAAGGTAAGGGAACTATTTCTCTTAATGGAAAGAGAAGTGCAGATGATGTCTATTGGGTTGAAAGTCTAAATCATAATCTTTTGAGTGTTTCTCAACTCAATGACAAAGGATATCCATTAGAGTTTAAAAATGGTATGTGCAAAATCTATTGGAGCAAAGGTGAACTGATTGCAACCGGCAAGCATACTAAAGGTAACTTGTTTCACTTGATAGTTGGCTTTGGCATAGGAGATTTTGTCATATAAATTTTGATAACATTGTTAAAGTGAGTAAGTCAAAGACAGTGAGAGGTTTTCCTCAGTTGGACAAACCGGTTAATGCTCTATGTAAGGAATGTCAGTTGGGAAAGATGACATCCTCAAATTTCAAGAGCAAATCTTTTTCAGTGGAACATCTGTTAGATTTGGTTCATACAGACCTCTGTGGACCAATAAGGACTAAAAGTATTCAAGGTGACAAATATTTCATGATCTTCACTGATGATTGCTAAAGAATGATGTGGGTCACATTCTTGATAGATAAAACATAATCATTTAGTAAATTCAAGGCATTCAGGGCCTTAGCTGAAAATGAGAGTGGTAAGAAGATAAAGTGTTTGAGGACTAATCAAGGCGGTGAATTTACTTATGAGGAATTCACTAAATATTGTGAAGAAAATGGTATCAAATGAAAAATTTCTACACCGAGGACACCACAACAGAATGGTATTGCAGAGAGAAACAATCGGTCAGTTGTTGAAGTAGCTAGGATGATGTTGATACAAGGAGGTGTAGCGAAAATTTTCTGGAGAGAAGCTGTCAGCACAACTCTCTACACTATGAACCAGATTTTGGTAAAAAGAGGTAAGGAAAAGACTCCATATGAATACTGGTATGGTAGATCACCTAATGTTAGTTATTTCAAGATATTTGCTAGCAAATATTTTATTAAGAGAGCTGACTATGTTAGCAAGTTTGAGGCTAAAAGTGATGAAGGTATATTTCTTGGTTATTCCACCAAGAGTAAGGACTACAAATGTTATAACAACTAGACACAAAGAATCATTGAGAGTTCTGATGTTCGAGTGGATGAGTATCCTGAAGTCTCAGGGGAAACCAGTGTGGAGAAAAAGGATGAAGATCCTTGCATTTTATTTTTGGAACCAGAACCTGTGAAACCTGAAACCGGTAAAGAAAATACTAATGTACCTGTATATGGTGAAAATGGATAACAATAATAACAATATTGAAAGGCTAAATGAATTCAACCACAAAACCCTAGCCTAACAACAACAAAGATCCACCATAACATATGAAGATTACCTAAGACAATGCAAATCAAATGAAATCACAAAGATTATACCATCACATGTCCAATAGGGTTTTGATCTCCATTCTTCCTATCTCCATTGATCTTGCTTGATATATTTGCTCTCAGATTTTATGTGCACAAGAGCTCAACAAAGAACGGAATGTGGTTGCAAGTAGGATCGTAGTGTAGTCAATTGTATAAAAGATGATTAGCATGAATGATTAGGGTTTGATAATGAAGGAAGCATCTCCTTATATAGAAGACACTATATGAAATGAAGGGATAAGATTGAGAGGTGTAAAAGGAGGTTGGCTATGATTAGAGGGTAGGTAAAAGAAATAATAAAATAATGAAAGGGGTAGGTAGTGTATGAATTAAGAGATGAATGACATGTGTTATGGGTAGAAAAGACTAATGAATTAATTAAATAAATAAAGATTTATTTAATTAATAGAAGGAGTGAGATTAATTAAATAAATAAAAATATTTATTTAATTTAGGAAAAGGATAATTTAAATAAATAAATGTATTTATTTAAATGAGAAATAAGGCTAGAAGAGGATAAATGAATTAATTAAATAAATAAAGATTTATTTAATTAATAGAAGAATTAAGCTTAGATAATTAAATAAATAAAATATTTATTTAATTAGACATGACAATTTTGGGTGTCTACAATACCAGTTCAACCAAAACAGGTAGACTCAGAAGAAGATGATGTTAATAATGAAGAACTTGTAGATAATGATCATGTTATTATGAGGTATGTGAGACTCAATCACAATCCTGAATAGATTATTGGAGATAAGGATGTTGGAGTATTAACCAGAAGAAGAATTAGAGAGAATTCTTGCATGATCTCCACTATTGAGCCTAGAAATGCTAAGGAAGCATTTGGAGATTATCATTGGGTTAAAGCTATGGAGGAGGAGCTTGAACAAATTGAGAAGAATAACACATGGACCCTATTGCCTCGATCGGTAAATAAAAATGTGATACGTACTAAGTGAGTTTTCAGGAACAAGCTGAATGAAGATGGTGTTGTAGTTCACAACAAAGATATATTGGTTTGCAAAGGTTATGCACAAGAAGAAGGAGAAGATTATGGTGATACTTTTACACCAGTGGCTAGATTGGAAGGTGTCAGAACTTTACTTGCATTTGCAGCACACAAGGGATTCAAATTATATCAGATGGATGTAAAGTCAACATTTTTGAATGGAATACTGGAAGAAGAAGTATACATTGAGCAGCCAGATGGTTATGCTCCGATTGATGAGAAAGACATGGTATGTAAATTGTACAAATAATTATATGGTTTAAAGCAAGCACCAAGAGCATGGTATGAAAGGCTTCATTCACACCTGATGAAGATAGCTTTTAGAGAACCAGTGCAGATAGCGACATATATCTCAAATCTGAAGGAGATAAGATACTGGTTAGTGAAGTGTTTGTAGATGATATCATATTTGGATGGAATAATGACATGAGAAATGAATTTGAAAATGAAATGAAAAGTGAGTTTGAAATGTCTCTAGTTGGAAAGATAATTTTTTTTATAGGTTTGCAAATACAACAAATGAAGAGTGGTATTTTCATTGCACAATCTAAGTATGTGAAGGAGGTATTAAAGACATTTGGTATGAGTGACTATAAACCAATTGGGACACCAATGGTTATAGGTTGTAAGTTGTCTAAGGAAGATGAGGCCACATCTGTTGATGAGAAGGAGTACAGGTCAATGATTGGAAAATTGTACTATGTTGTTCACAGCAGACCAGATATAGCTAATGCAGTTGGTCTAGTTACTAGAATTCAGAAGAATACGAAGGAAACACATTTGATAGCAACCAAGAGGATATTCAAATATTTGAAAGGTACTGTTGACTATGGATTATGGTATCCATATGAAGGAAACCTTGACTTGAAGGTGTACACAGATGCAGACTGGGTAGGTAATGTTGATGATAGGAAAAGCACAACCGGTGGAGCATTCTTTCTTGGAGGAAGACTTGTTTCATGGAGTAGCAAAAAGAAAAGTTGTATTTCACAGTCTACTGCTGAAGCTGAGTATGTTGCAGGTTATATGAATTGTACCCAGGCTATCTGGATGAGGCACATTTTAGAAGGTTTCAAGATGAAGTTTACAGAACCTGTAAAGATCTTGTGTGACAATACCAGTGCTATAAGTATTTCAAAGAACCCTGTCTTGCATGCATGAATCAAGCATATTGAATTGAAGTATAATTTCTTGAGGGAAAAAGTGTAGAGTAAAGATGTGATCTTGGAGCATGTTTCTACCAAGGATCAACTTGCAGATATCTTAACTAAACATCTGCCTAATACTACTTTTGAGTATCTTAGAAGTCAGCTAGGGGTTGTACCCCTTCATGAGGTGAATTGAGCATGATGTAGAGTACATCAGTCTCGAAGCTACTTGCAAAATTTTACAGCAGGATTGATGTAGGAGTGGAGTTATTCCACAAGGGGAGCATCAAGTTGCAGGTTGTTGATGTTGAACAGTGAAGTTTTACATTGCATGTTTTACTTTCAATTTGGCATTGTTGTTAAAGGGGGAGAAGAACTATGTGATTATGGGAGAAGAACCAGTGACAAGATGAAGACAAGGAGAGTACATGGTGAAATGTAAACCGAGATTCCTCTTCACAATCACAAAAATCAATGGTATTGATATTTGTATTGCCATCAATGCCAAAGGGGGAGATTGTTGGCATTTGCATGAAGATTTCATTAATGAAATGTTATGTTGTCATTGATGTCAATTAACCGGTAATGATATTGTTGTAATGTTGTTTTGTAACCAGTAGGAAGAGCTAGTGAAAGGAAACTGTAATCGGTACGTAAGTTTGTGGAGTGAACCAATATTGCTAAGTATTGGAGAGTTGAACCGGTAAACCCTACCTGTTGATTTGATAAACCCTAACCAATTAAGTTTGGTGAATTGATTTTATTGGTTTATGATTTGATGGTGAGCAGTAATGATTATGACACGTATGCATATTGTATGAAGAGAGTTTCAAAGTATTTTTGGCACGTTGAGATAACAATTTTTGTCTTGGGAATGAGCAAGTATATTGCATGTAATGCAAAGCGCGTGATGATTTACTAAGTTCGATGAAGTGGTGATCAAGGAGCAGTCGAGGCTTTCTTGAATGATGTATAGAGATTGTTATGTAATCCAATGGTCATACTTGAATCGACTTGTTTTTAATCTCTATGTGAATTAGGTTTTTGTTGTGTTACCGACCTAGTTGATTTGTTTATAAGGTCGATGAGTTGCTTAGTTCTAGAGTTGGCAAATTTTTAGTTGAGTGTGTGGTTGCCGAACCGGATGATGTATCTACAGTTTGAGTAAAGGCAGATAGAAGCATGAAAATGATCTAAACAAGCAAGTGTAGTGCTATTCAAATGGATCAGTAAACTCCTGTTGTTTTCTAATAATTACAACAATAAAATCCTCTAACCGGGTAAGCTCTAACAAGCTTGGTGCTATTCAAATCCTCTAACCAATTGGTCCATTAGCTTGGATTTCAAATCCTCTATCAAGGTTACTCCTCACAAGGTATTGCTTCTAACAAGGCATTATAGTCAATCCCTTAACCGGGTGGTCCCTAACAAGATCAGTTCTTAACATGACTTTTTGTAAAGCTTTAACAGGCTTGGCTCCTAACAGGGCGAACTTCAGAAGAGTTCAGATAGTTATCTTGTGAGTCTCATCTCACCGTGGTTTTTCCCATTTGGGTTTCCACGTCAAAAATATTGTGTCAAGTGGTGAATGTTTTTGTGGTTATGTTTCTATGGTTGATTTTCTTAACTACTTAATCTACTTTGATAAGTCATGATAACCGGAAGTAATATGAAATGAAGTTTTACGTATTTCAGTTAAATTATTTGGAAGTTTGTGAGTTTCAAGTTGTTTACTGTTAATTTGTTTTAACAATCAACCGGTTTAACTTGACAGTTTTATCTTGACAGTGATATTGCATTGATAGTTCTAAGTTTACTTTGAGAGATTGATTTTGAGATTGGTGAAGTTTATCAGTTTTTCTATCTACTGATTCACCCCCCCCCTCTTAGTAGTTGACCGGATCCTTGTTCTTTCATCATACCATCGATGAGTAGTTAGCCTTAGTAATCACTTCTATATGTAGTGGATTACCTTGTGACTTAACACTCACCATGGTTTTTCCCAATTTCGATTTTCCACGTATAAAATATTGGTGTTCTCGTGTGGATGATTTATGACATGATCTTGTTGAAATTTTTTGATGTGTATATCTGGGATTAATTGGTTAACATAAGTTTGTAGTTTGGAATTTTAATTTATGTTGATTCACCTCCCCTCTCAACATCTGTTGTGTGCTCAACAATATACATCTAAGAGGTGTAGTGACTCCCACTCTCCATAAAAGGTGGGAGGTTTTACCTACTTGGTAAAATGACAAAACATGTGGCATAACCTCCTTACATGAAGACATGAAATGAGTTATTAAAGCACGGGGGCTTCACTTATTGAACCTAGGTTATAGCACGTGAGTTCATGACATACTAAAGAATCCCCTTATTTTAAAAAAATATTTCCCTAAACTCCTTTTTTGTCACCCCCACCCAATACATAGCCCGAATTAAAAGTCCCTCTATTTTCACCAAATATTGTATTTTTCATAGTCGGGATTAAAAGTCCCCCTATTTTTACCAATAGGCAATATATTGTACCCTCATTTTTGGGATATTAAACCCCCCAATATGAATACATGTGATATAATATTGCCTAGTCAGTGAAGCCCCTGTGTATTAAAGGTGGAACACAAAGCAAAAAGAGGGTGAGAAACCCAACTACCCCATAACGCACTTAGGAAATGGCAAATAGTGGTTATGTAAGGTGGCACAACAAGCCAACAAAGGGTGTGTAACTCAATTACCCATGTGAGGGAGAGAGTTACACATGTAGCTAAAGTATTTTGCCACATGTCCTCACATCAACCACTCCCAAAAGCCTAAGCAAGCTTAAATAAAATGTGTAAGAAAAATAAATAACCCCGAACATAAGGAAAATAAAAAACCTACACTAACAATTAGGATGCACTATTTTGAATAAATTAGTAAATTGACATGTGGCTCACTAGTGGGACACACTATTATGCTTTAACTTTAGGTGTCATTGAAAAGATCAATCTAGAAACCTTAGTACCTTTTCCTATTTAGATTAGACCATATATTTGGTCGTGTCCCCTAAACTAGGCATGCGATCACCTAATGCTTCTAATTTAAAAATTCAAATGTCTCACTTATAAGGTCAAAATTTATGACATTTATTTGTTAACCCATCTAATCACATTCCTAAATACTTGAAGTTGAGTATGCATGATCATGTATTTATTTAAAGTCTCGAGCCTTTAATATCATCAAAAGACCATCACAAAATTAGAACCTCTAAGAGCATAAATAATTTGCATTAATATTATAACATTACCTTGACAAAGATTAATTAGCATTGCATTGCTTGTTTGACATGTCCTCAATCTCATATCATTTGCAAAGGGAGTTGAGTTGTTAACAAGGAAGTCAGTAAAATTTCTATCTAAGCACAGTAGATTAGATTATTATTTTTAACACAATCCTTGTAACAAAAACAAGTGCTAAAAATAAGAGGAAAATGCAAAAAAATCAAATTGATAGAAAATAAAAAACAATATAGAAAAAAATTATCGCAAGTTGAACTTAGACAAAATTTAGTCATAAATTAATCTGATTCATTTATTTATATTAACAACATAGATAAATTGATAACCCTTTACAATTTATCATTACATTAATCAATCTTTGACTCTTAATTAACTTGTAACATTCTTATGTAGGTATTCATGCCTAGAATTCAATCTGCATCACACCAAATTTTAATTTTATTCACTAGTTTTTTACTCACCAAGAATAGTGTAAATGTATAGCACCTATTAATTGTTAGTATTCTTTTTATTCACTAGTTTTTTATTCACCAAGAATAGTGTAAATGCATTAAACATGAGTTGTTTGATTGACTAAATCTACACCTTACATGTATACCTAGAATTTGACCCTGTAGACACCTAAAAATGTCTCATTGATCATGCACTAATTATTCGTCTTATTAGTTAAATAGTTCTTTAATTTTTTAATTAAACTAATTATATTCTTCTAATCATCACAGTGAAACATTACTAATTATTCTATTTCTATCTCCTTAATCAATTAATCATTTAGCCTCTTCTTTATATTAATTAAATACTTTAATTAAATAATCTTTATTATACATTCCATTTATAATGATTAAATAATTTTTTTCAATTATTTAATTAACTAATTCATTCTTTTCAAATTCAAAATTCAAATCCCTAAATTCTAATTTCATCAAATTTCAATTGATTTCATGTGCATTCACTTTTCGAAAATTTAAATTCAAATTAAATAAAAATGATATGTGAATTTCATCTCAAATTCCTACAACATATGTTGAAAATCTAACTCCCACTGACTTTCAGTCTGACTGGGCAATCAATTCAGTCAATTGAGCAATCTATTTTGTCATCTCCCCAGTTAACTCAGTTAACTCCTCAATCACCTTTTTCATCTTTCATTCACCTTTTTGGAACAGAGTAATCAATTTAGTTCACTGATCAATCTAATAAGTTCACTAATCAATCAATCTAGTTGACTCATCAATCAAATGAATTAAACTCTCAATTAGTTTTGTCTCAAGCAATCTCCACCATTGATCGATTCTGTTTGAGAATGAATCTCAACCGTCCATTCTCATCCTACAAGATCTATATATTCAACCCAATTCTCCTCAATTTTCTTAATCATGAAATTTGAATCTTTGTGCCATTTTGCAGGTCAAGCATAGAAACACTAAGAGAGTCAACATTACACAGAGAAGATAAGGACAATGGAAGTGAATCTTTCATAAAAGGGGTTTTTTAGATTATTTAGTTTAATTTCCTTATTCATTGAATTACATTATATTCCATTGATTAGTTGGGGTTTCATGATTTCCCTTAGCCTAGTTAGCTTAATTTCTCATGATATTTGACATGAAAATAATGGTGAACCTAATGTGAAGCACAACAACTAACTTATTTGCATGTTTTTTTCATGGGGGCTTCACTAAATAGGCAATATTATATCATGTGCGTTCATATTGGGGGGTTTAATATCCCAAAAATAAGGGTGCAATATATTGCCCATCAGTGAAAATAGGGGGTTTTTTAATTCGGGCAATGAAAAAATGCAATATTTTGTGCAAATAGGGGGGCTTTTAATTCAGATTGTGTATTGGGAGGGGGTGGAAAAAAGGGAGTTTAGGGCAATATTTTTTGAGAATAGAGGGATTCTTTAGTATTCCACACAGGTGATATAACCCAGGTTCACTAAGTGAAGCCCCCGTGGTTTTTTTTTGTTTTTGCAGGTTTTCTATACGGAATCACGCAAAAACACAAAATGTGTCGCATCAGCCTATGCAGAGTTTCACATATGCTTTAACAAAATTTTGCATTCGTCCTTTAACCGTGTTGCATTCATTTGTCAAACATTTCACATAGCTTTGTTGACCGTTTCAGATATGTTGAAGATAAAAATAGGGTGAATCTTTTTATGCATTTTTTTGACGCTTTTTAGAATCTAATTAAAATTCTTTGTTTTGGAAATTTGTATGTTTATTTACAATTTTTTTTCTCAAATGCACCTAACCCATGTCATGCAAGGTAAAATTTAAAATTTCAGGATGTAGAAGGCGATCCGAACAGAGAAGGCAACAAAGATACTACCAGAGCATCCTCATGGCAAAAAGGAAATTTAATGAGCCAAAACTACAAATTGCTTATTTCAAATACCAAAGACTTGTCTATGGCTATATACGAAAGTATGACATGATAGAGGGAACCAGATTAAGACTTTGATAATATTTTGCATATTTTAACCCTTTATTTTGTAGACTTCTCTTTTTCATCTATTTGTCAGTATCTATTTCGCATTCGTTAAGTTCTTATTTCGCTTTTTTTTAATCAAAAATTTGCATTAGTATAAACTGGATTTCACATTCGTTAGGTTGTTATGTCACATAAGTTGATAGATGTTTTTGCATGCATTTGGTAAGAGTTTGTGTCAGTCTATCTCAGGGTTTTTATTTCTGTGTGATTTTTTTTTTTGTTTCTGACATTCTGTCTGTAGCGTGTGGTGAGGAAACAAAGAAGATTTGATTGGTCCAAGACTATTATTGAAACTACTAACTTGTGGATTGCAGGATTTCCTCTTTTAGTTTTCCATTTTTAATTCACACTTCAATTTGGTGCTTTAAAAATAAACGTGTGTATGCAATTCACATTTCGATTTGGGCTTACAAATGGAGATGGATCTATTTTATGTTTAGAATAGCTCACACATCACAATGCTTTAAGGTTAATGAACTCTTGTTTGTTGTGTTTGGAGCACTTGCTTGCTTTTGTAGGGTGGACCCATATTTGCATGAAGTACCTTTCCACCCACCTTCGGGGTCCTGGGAGATAGGAAAAAGTGACAACAACACCCAATTTTTATTTTAGTAGTGAAGGCTATCTTTCACCCCATAAAGGTATCTCAAATTGGGACATGTTGGGGATATTGACTCTCCCAACATGATCTCGAGTGGGTTTTTTGAGCCGCTATATAAATATGCTGGTCAAGCGGCTAGAGCGTTGAGTGAATTCAATGTATGTGGAGGCCCCCTCTCCCCTGATAAGTTCAGTTAAATCCTTAAGTGGCTTGCTTCGAGAATCCGTTATTGTATTGGTGATCCCTCAGATAAGTGAATTGTATTAATTAATAAAAAATCCCACATTTGGTGGTTCAGGGAGCGCAGATCATACCCTGTAGATACCCCTCATTTACCCTTGAAGAATGAGACAAGAATATCCTAGTTACGAGATCTCCGGATCTTCGGGGTAAGAGAATTTGGTATGCCCAATAAGTGATTGTCGTGGTGGGGGAGCTAGTGCTACCAGATTCTTTATTTATCCATCTTGCTTGGATATTTTGTTGCAAGGTCCCCATCGGATGGTTTCCACTTTCCAACCTAGGTTGTAAATGCTTTCCTCATGTCTCTAATTTGTTCGATATTTTAAACCAATAAGAGTCAATTATTCTTGGGTCAGTCTAGGCCTTCTTGCTTGTTTAACTTTGATTTTCAAAGTTGTCAAAACAAATCTGGTTGACTATATTTTCTTCGATATCTATATGCAGTGTTCTAAAAAGTTCTCAAGAATTAATTTGCTAAATAAGGTTCCAAAATTCAAAACAAGATATCTCATTCAACTCTTTTATGATCAGAAGTTTGTCTAAAGTCCTCAATGTTGAATTGGTTGGAGGAACCATAATACTAGGAGGGGGGGGGGGGTGAATCAATATTCCCACATATTCTGAAACTTTCTCTAAACTTAAACCTTTTATTGAAATATCAAACTCATCAATTATACTCAACACACATAAAACAACAAATGTGAAATAATCATAAAAACACATCCATAAGAGAAACACTAGAATTTATACGTGGAAAAGCCAAATGGGAAAAAACATGGAGAGTGTTAAATCTCAGGAGAATATAAATAGTTATATGGTATTTTACAAAAGGGTGGCTCACTGCCAGATTACAAGAACGGCTCACTGTCAGAATTCTCACTGCAAAAATACAAAATTGGCTTACTACCAGAATGCTCACTGCAACGAGTAAGAGTGAACTGAAAAGGATTGCATCTTTGAATGCATGAGATTAGTTCCAATATTTAATCTCAGATCACAATACACAAACCTTACAACAAATCCAATGAAAGATCTTTGTACTACCTTCCTCAAGTAATTTCAACAAGTCTAGTAAAGGACTAGTGCAATATTGCAATACAATCTGCACTCTGACTTTGTACCAATTGTCTTTGCTGTCAGCAACTTTATCCTTCACATAACTTCTACCTACTTACTCACACACATACTCCAAGCATTGGCGTGCACACACACACACACACACACATCACATGCTTCTCTCTTTATATGTGTGTGTGTGTGTGTGTCAAAGGACTCATACATCGGGATAATGTGTCGACCTAGCACAACACATTGCCTAATAAAGCCTTGAACACAAACGTGACTACTGAGTTGGCCTCCGCAAGAAATTTACACGCTTCCTTTTTCATAATTATTTTAATGATGCATATACCTTAATTACTGAAATGGGACAAGGTCATCCGAACATATAGATACCGACCCATTATCACAAAACTCAAACATGACATCTTTAAAACTCTAAAATATAGACTCCACACATACCAAGGATACCAAACCACGAGATATGAAGAGATACACCTGATATAACCAAAATAGTTGATACTAGGATGCGTAACTGTTACTGGGACTAATGTAAGCACAATTCAGAGTTCCGGAGATAGTTTTCTTTTAGAAACCCCATTACATCAACTCCATCTTACTGTGTAGTTTCCACCCTTGACTTGACTTTTTATTTCATGCATGATAGACTTATCTAGACTCTTTATGATGTTTTGCATTATGATTATATATGTTTTTCAGTTACTCATTAGGTTGCTAGACATTATTGGATATATACTATTTTAATGATTCATATGGATGACGACACTATCATTATTGACCATGAAATTTGATGGATATATGTGTTTGATGGATCATATATGTTGATGGATTCTATATGCATTACTATGTTGATGGACTATTGATGGTTTATATTGATCATGGATTTTATTTATTATGATTTCACTAACCCTAGTTCATGATTACATATGATGAGTTGATTATGCGACGTGTTCGATTATTGTATGACTGTCTTCATGTGAGGGACAATGTCACATCACTTATTTCAAGCGAGATGTGCCATTGCGATTCCGTATCACTTGCATGTTATGATATATGTATATATGTTGTATCGTTGCTTTGTGGTTGCAGGATTTGCAGGTACCAAACACCGACTCCACCTTGCTCCACAGGTCTGAGCATGTCTTTAAATCCCCATGACATGTGGTTCAGAGATGACATGAGTTCCCCTCACATACTCTAGGTCTAAGTTGTTCACTTTGAGTCGTCAACGTCTTGACGTAATTCGCCATGCCCATTAGTGAGTTGTGGCTTTGTGAGTATGCAAGTGTTCATTGATTTATTTAATTAATTGGTGTGTGATTTTATAGTTATTAATTTTTAATTTAATTTATTGGATTACTTGCCTTTGAGTATTTAATTATTAAATATTTAATGTTTATTTATTTAATGTTGATTTATGATTTACTCAAAATTTATTGTTTAAATCTTATTGTGGTTTATTTATTGTTTATGGTTTATTTATTTATTAAGTGTTTAATATTTGTGGCTTAATTATTTATTATTTATTAATGCCTTTTTAGCTTTAATGTTGATTCATATTTATTAGAGGTTATTTAATTGTTTTATTAGCCTTGGGTTATTTATTTAATCTTAGCCTATAGTACTTGTATAATTTGATTATTATTTATGTGGGGGTAATAAAGTATCTCAAGTTATATCTCTTTTTACATCTCACTTATATTTATAACAGTGTTTTATATTATCCCTACCTACCCTCTATTCTCATTGGTTGATTTTGAGGTTAGGGTTTTGGCTTGGAGGCTAGGGTTTTGGTTTGGTTTTTCATTTTATTCGGTAGCCTGAGCTTGTTGCCGGGTTACCATCTTTTGAATACTTCTACAAATTTTCACTTTGAGATTGGATTTTGGCTTTGGATTTTGTTGGATTTTTGTGGGCGCTTCTTCAACCTTCTTTCATCACTTCTAATCCAGGTTGGAGGTCTTTCCTTTGAGATTTTATTTTCAGAATTTTGTGTATTCTCCGTGTCTACAAAAATATGGCTGTATGCGTGTGTTTTGGGAAAAATATTATTCTATATATTTTGAACTATAGTCTTGGGATAAATATTTCCCTGCATAAACTATATTATATAGTTTACCTTTAGGTTTTGGGGAAAATACTTAATATTCATTGGTTGGGATTTTTGCCATGAGCGCATGATTCTGTGCATTTTCATATTCTTATTCTGGATGAAATATTGTTCTTTTCCTGAGAATGATGTTGGTTTTGGCTTCTTTGTGAATCTGGTTGTTTTAGAAGATATTTTGGAATTGTTGGTTTAGTCTGTGAGTTTTCTTTGTCTGACATTGCCATGGAGGATTGGTTTAAGTGATTTCCTCGTTTCTTTGTCATTGTTTGATTCTATTTGGCTTTTGATCTCCCTAAGTTTTGGTATTGATTTAAGAATGTGTTTCAGATTTGGATGGAGTTGTTATGTGGGTGTTTTCTGTGTTAAATGGGTTGAAAGATTTTATGTTTTGAATTGCGATTTATCCTCCATGTATTTATGGATTTGCAATCCGTTTGCTGTGGTTATTTCATCTTGGCAGGGTGGGACTTAAGTAGTTTTATCTAATTTTTAATTTGGATTCATAACTTAGCCATTTTCCATATTTTTGTAGTTTGTGTCAAATGCACTATTTCATTTACCATATGCACTACTTTATTCATCAAATGCGCTACTTAATTTAGCATATGTGCCATTCTGTTTGATATATGCGCCATTCTGTTTGGTATATGTGCTAAAACATTGATTAGATGCGCTTTAGGATTGAGCAAAAGTGCTTCAGAATTGATCAAATGCACCTCAGGGTTTGTCAGATGTGCCATTCTGTTAATCAGATGCACTAATCTGGTTTATTTGAGTATTTCTCCAATTTGACAGTCTATGATGTCATTTTATGATTTGATCTTGTACTGGACACATTTTTGTAGTCTGTTGATGTTCTTTAGTTCTATATTTGTCAGATTTGAAGATCTTTCATGGTTTTGCTTCTATATGTTGTTATGTATCACTTTTTATGGTTTTGTGCCCTCTATCATGTTGAGAATCCATGGTAGAGAGGGTTGGTTTATTTCTCTTTGATCAACAAGTTGATGTGCCTTGCTGTTGGTGTTTATTTTATTTGTCGAGCAGATTTGATTACGTTATTATGACTTGATGCATTTTTATGCTATGAGGCTCCTTGATGTTATTTGGCATTATGATTATTGGATGTCCATGTATGCGTATGGCTGCATGATGATGATTATGGTTTTCAGATTTACAAGTCGATTATGAGCTTCTTGTTATATTTATGTTTTGAAAACATGTTAGGGGGAGTGGTCTTCCTTGTGATGATCGGGATCATGAGAGATAGGATTGCATGAGGTTCCTTGTAAGGATGCATGGAGTCTATATTTACGGGGCACATTGGAAGTTTACCATGATTGTAAACAAGTAATAATATTAATAATAAATTAATGGGATGGGTAAATAATTCACTAATCAAGATAATGAATAGTTGAGCCCCATGACTTGATCCTAGGGAGGATGTTTTAGGATAGGCATGGGAAGACCATTGCGATGGCAAGCCAATCTCCCTTGGTCTTTCATAGGTTGAGATGGCTCTACATGTCCATTAGGCTTGTGCCTTATGAATAGTATTTGTTACAGGATGACATGTGATGATACTCCACTCCTACATGTGTTCCCCTTGTTGGATTACATTTATATCTTGTTGACTTGTATGCCTCTGGGAGTTTCTTCTTGTGATGCTTGTGGTTGGTCCTTGCTTGAGAGTCCTTGTATTGTTTAGTCTCCTTGGTCGTTAGGTTCTATCTTAGGTGTAGAGTGTGTGTTAGGACCTTGTGCCATCTCCTAACATGAGAGGAGGTTCCTTTGGTTCCAAATGGTTGGGTGGTTGGTGCTTTTCAACCACTATGATATTCACTAGGATTCTTCATGCGTGGATATGAATTCTTCTCTTGTAGCAACTTATGGATGTTTCTTGTAGCAGATTCATCTAAAGATGTAGTTGTAGTAGGAAGAGCCATGCTCATGATGTATTATTCATAGGATTGTAATTGTAATTGCATTGTAGTTGGTATCTTAGGATTATGACATGATTTGTAATAACGAGACTATGAAATTTATGATGATGACCTTATATAATGGAAGTAAATGGTTTAATGAAAATTGTCATCTTTGTAATAGTTTGGAAGGGAATTGATCTATGTTATTATTTGTATTAGTTATATTTCATCATTATCATTTAAGATGTAGATTAATATATGAAAAAACCTAAAGTGAATGAAATGATCATAATGTAGGAATTGTGGTTGTTAATTAATAACATGATAGGTAATGATGTCATTTATGTGATTGCATTGGTAAGATAGAAGATTATGCATGATACTACCTAAGGGGAGCATTAGGATTCTTGCATTATGCATTTGGAACTTATGTTAAAGAAAATGATCATGTTAGGAATTTAGATGCATGAGTGGCATGGATAAGATGACTATATTTATGCATTAGATATTGCATTATCTCTTGGATGGTTAAAGATCATGTAGATAGGATATGGTTAAGGGTTTAGGAACATTTGGATTTGGTTATAAAATGAACGTAGGAAAAGGGATTAGTCTTGCATTGGAAAAGTATGCATTTCATAATGAAAGGAATTATATAAGTTGCATTCATTTAAGATTAAGGAGTAAACATTAATAAGTGTGGTAATCAAATGAGTAGAATGTTATAATTTCTTAGGATAGTTGTAATAAGTAATGGCATTAAGGTACCCTAGAAAGATAGTAGTAATGATTGCGATGTTATTCTGCTTGCGTAATTAGTTAATGTGTTTATAATTCATGTTCATAATGGTTAGTCTTAGTGGATGTAATTGTAAATGATGTTATGTGATGCTTTAGTTCTGATTTTTTTATTATCTCCATTTAGTATGTTAGATGATTAGTTTTTCTAGGGTATTTTGGCGGGCATTACATATTGCATCACATCTCACAACAATACCAGTATGCACAACACCTATTCATAACAAAAACTACACATACCGACTACATATAATATCTGGACCAAACCGGATAACAGGATTGACAACAATGAACTGCAAATGCTGTTTGATCCAAACCAGATAACTGGGTTGACATCAATGACAACAATATTCACATAAGTCTAACAATCTCCCCCTTTTTCATTGATGGAAAAACATATCCAAAATATATCTGCATATAACTCAACTCCCCCTAACTCATACATCTCCTTAATTCACATATCCAAAATCCACATTCCTTTCTCCCCCTTTTGACATCAAGGACAAAGGATGCCTTTGATGAA